>NC_138374.1:126567372-126687947 GCF_054177405.1 Leptonychotes weddellii
TCACACACCAAACGTGTCATCGGCTGGTGGGAAGGAGCTGTAGCTCAGACCTCACAGCGACTCCTTCAAAACCTAAATGAGGCTTTTTACAAGTTCAGTCTCTGAACTCTTGGTGTGTCTGACTCCTTCCCCCTCTGTCCTCTTTAGGAAAATGGGAGATTCAAACTGCTAGAACCAGACTCGTTTGATAAGCTTCAGCACAGTGTCTAGGTCATGGGGGTGGTGGCATTTTAAAGGACATCTGGTTCTGTCCTCTCTCCTTGAATCTGTTATAAAACTGCTCCCAAGTTACCAGCTTCTTCTGTGGATAGCTCTGATCCAGAGAAGGCTATACTGAGCTTGGGCTGTTCTGGGACTTTCCATCCCCTCGTCCTTAAAGCGCTACAGAACAAACCTCTATTGGAAGGGGACGTGGGGCCATGGAAAGAGTGTGGACTTGGGAACAGAGAGACTTGGTTTGTAATTTCCAGCCCTCTCCTCTGTTGTCTGCACAAGTGACTTGCCTGCTGTAAGTCTCGGTCCTTCCATGTATACACTGGGAGCTGTGAGGAGAGGGGACTGATCTGGCACAGAGTGGACACTGTCAATAAGACAGCACTTATATGAACTGCCACTAGGTTTAACAATGAATTATGTTCAAGAACGTGCTTTGTGAGTTGTAGGTGAATGTGGGTACTTTCAATAATAAAATCACTCGAAGTCTGCTTTTGCACCTGGTTTATATGTGAGTAATGCAGTGGGTCAGCAAATCCAGTGGATCCAAGACTGGTTTTCTAAGACATGTCCTACTGAATCAGGCTCACGTGTGCCCACTGGTTTCGGATTCTAGTAGTTGTAAATGGAGTAACAGAGGCAGATCCAAGGACTGTGCTGTGTGTGTGCGTGCATGTGTGTGTGTGTGTGTGTTTGTGTGTGTGTGTGTGTTTGATTCTATAAGGCAGAGGAAAGGGTGCTCCCATCCCCAGGGTTTCAGGCACTCTGCAGTTTTGACATATGGGATCTCTTCTTTGTTCCTGGGTAGAAGAGTCTTATTGACATTAGTCTCTGTGAGAGGGTGCAGCTTTCCCCATTCTGCTCCCAGCGGTCATTTATTATACAACCTTACACTTGTTGAGTGCTCATTATGTTCATATTCATTATTTTATCTAACCCTTAATAGCAATTCTTAGAGGTGAGAGTTGGCATTATCACATTTTATTTATTTTATTTTTTTAAAAGATTTAATTTTTATTTATTTATTTGAGAGAGAGAACATGAGCGGTGGGGAGGGGCAGAAGGAGAAGGAGAAGAAGCAGACTCGCTGCTGAGCAGGGAGCCTGACTCAGGGCCCGATCCCAGGACCCCGAGACTATGACCTAAGCTGAAGGCAGACACTTAACCGACTGAGCCACCCAGGCGCCCCAGCATTACCACAGTTTAAACACAGAAATGAGTCTGAGTCCTTGCTCTGGTGCTGCCCACATCAATCAGGTAAACATGTAGAGAGGTGACTATAATACCTATATAATACATAAGTCCCATTGGGGCACAAAGAAGGGAGAAATTGATTCTGCTGGAAATTCTTCTGAAAACAGGAGGCACTAAGGCTGGGCTCCCCAGGATGAGTAGGAGTTTGCCAGATGTGGCGGGGGCATGGGTGTGGTGATGTGTCGGTGCTTGGCGAGTCTGGAAACAACAGGGTGCACTTAGGGCAGAGGCCACTGGGGCAGGAGCGGGAGGGAGGGGAGATGGCAGAGTGCCCACGAAGCTGGGAAGGTAGGTTGGGGTCACAGCGCACAAAGCCAGACACGTTCTGAGGTTGTTTCTTTGAGGTGATTGAAAATGACTGTGGAGGGGCGCCTAGGTGGCTCAGTCTTAAGCGTCTGCCTTCGGCTCGGGTCGTGATCCCGGGGTCCTGGGATCGGGCTCCCTGCTCGGCGGGGAGTCTGCTTCTGCCTCTCCCACTCCCCCTGCTTGTGTTCCCTCTCTCGCTGTGTCTCTGTCAAATAAATAAATGAAATCTTAAAAAAAAAAAAAAATGATTGTGGAGACTTCACTGGTTGGAGGTTAAGAGAGAGGAAAGCATGGTTGAGAATGGAAGTGGGCATAGGGGAAGCGAAGGAAAAATAGAAGAAGATAAAATCAGAGAGGGAGACAAACCATAAGAGACTCAGCTGGAGGGAACAAACAGGGTTGCTGGAGGGAACAAACAGGGTTGCTGGAGGGGAGCGGGGTGGGGGGCTGGGGTAACTGGGTGACGGGCATTAAGGTGGGCACTTGACAGAATGAGCACTGGGCGTTATATGCAACTGATGAATCACTAAATTCTACCCCTGAAACTAATAGCACACTATATGTGAACTAAATTGAATTTAAATAAAAAAATTTTTAAAAGAGTAAATTAAAAAAAAAAAAGAATGGAAGGGGGCTTGCTTAGCACCCATGGCGCCTAAACCTGCTAGAAAAGGCACGCCAAGCTATAGCGGAGTCCGTACTTTCTAACGTGAAGCCCCGGAACCTCAGCGGGAGCCCCGGGCTCTCCCAGCCTTAGATGGACGCGTGGAGTCCAAGCCCAACGTTGTCCTGGGCGTGAGGGCACTGAGGCCCGGAGAGTCTGCTGACCTGCCCCAGTGAGGACTCTGCGGGGAAACTGTTCCATCCTCCCTCCTCAGGCTACTTCTGAAAAGGCCCTCCTGTATTGTCCGCCTTAAACCCCTCAGGGCCTGAGTGGCCACGGCCCGAGACCCATTCCCATGTGACCTTTTCACCTCCCTTTCCCTGCCCTGGACCTCCGAGAAAAGGTGGTGTGGCGGAAGGCTGCAAGAATAGCACCAACTCCATGGGGGCTGTCTCTCTCCCTCCCTCTCTCTCTCTCTCTGAAGTGCTTTCACAGTTCTGGCATCCTGCTCCGAGATATCTGAGGGTGCCGAGCATGCCGTGGAGTTCACTTCTCTGTCCGTGTTACCCCACCCCCCGATGACCCGCCTGATGAGTGTGACTCTTCCTAGAAATGGATGGAGCCTGCAAGGCCCGCTGAGAGCAGAACCATGCCTCTCTGTCTTCCGCAAGATTAGACTCTAGGGGCGCCTGGGTGGCTCAGTTGGTGAAGCGTCTGCCTTTGGCTCAGGTCAAGATCCTGGGGTCCTGGGATCGAGTCCCCACATTGGGCTCCCTGCTCAGCAGGAAGTCGGCTTCTCCCTCTGCCTTCCACTCCCCTTGCTTGTGCTTGCTCGCTCTCTCTCTATCTCTCTGACAAATAGATAAAATCTTTAAAAAAGAAAAAAGAAAAAAAAAGATTAGACTCTATAGTTAGAGGACCCAGTGCACCCACAGAACAGTGGGTGTGGGATTAGACACAGGGTATAATTACAGTAGAGCCCCGGAGAAGCCATGTTTGCCTCTTTGAGCCACCACCTTCCCCTAGCTTCCTTCCTACAATAAAAGCATAATGTATGGTCAGTTGGTTTTAAAAAAAAAAAAGCAAAGGCATCAGCTGGAGTTTGTAAAAGTCCATCTGTGTTTGGGCTGTACCAATTGCCTGTCTGAGCAGAATGACCTCGGTGAGCCCATCTTGGGGGGAAGAGAGGTCCCAGCTACAGCTGGTTCTCCACACCCAGAGGGAAAATTTAAAAGTGCTATAAACTCCCAGGCCATTGTGGACTGTCCTTGAACACCGCAAAATGATCTCATCATTGAGGCTGCTGGCCAGAAAGCATGTCTGAATCTTTGTCATGCCCACCGAGGCAGGTGCTGTGGCCCAGTCTCTCCCTCCCCCACCACGGAAGAAAGCGGAGGCTTCTAAAGACATCATACATCTCCCGCTGAAACTGGGGAACCCAGCTCTCTCCCTGCTTCTCTCTCTCTCATTTCTAGGTCATTCCTAAAGTACCAGTCACAGAGGTCATGGTAGATCATGGTCCCCGAGGTGGCTGCCTGAAAGGACCATCAGTCCCTTTCTCCATCTTGGTCCCGTCTCTGCATTGTCACCCTCAGCCTGCTGTGCTTTTAGGGGAAGGCGTTTCTGCTCTTGGCAGGAGAATAGCTGTTCCCAGTAACAATGAAGACAAACCCCTCGCACGGGACATCAGAGCAGCTGAAAGGACAGCGTGTTTATTGCCATGCTGCTGTATCTCCTCAAGTGGGAATATCACGGAGGTCTCAAAATCAGTCTTCTCAGCCTGCTGACCCTTCTCTTTAGTATCCGAGGCTGCTTTACATTGTAGAGGGGAGGCAGTTCCTGAGCCCGGTGTCAGGAGATGAGCATTAGATTAGCACTAAGAAGTCCGGAGAACCCTTTAAAGAAAACCATCAGGCCTCTCCATTGCGGTTTCCTCAACAGTACAATGGGAATAATGTTTCCTTGTTTGTAAGTTAATTCGGCTCCCATGATGTAATAGATGCGAAAGTGTACCAAATCCTGTGCGGATGTGATTAGCATTCATTGGCATCACGTGACTTAGCTTTTTCAGAAAAGAGTGCGCTTCCTTCTGCTTTGTGATCCTGAGCACCTATTACGTGCTGGGTGGTCCTGTCCCGGGTCTGGAGCTAGGACCCAGGAGTGGGAAGGCAACAGGTTTAGCCCCCGAGCTCGTGGAAGTTACAAAGGCCCCTCCCCCGATATAGAGCCCGTCCTCCCAGTGTCTATGCTCCCAGTATCCAGGGCTGGTTCAGTGTGCATCCTGGTCAGGAAGGTCTGAAAGGGAACTCACCAATGAGCTCATTGGAGAGACCAGATGTCTGCAGAGCTCTTGCTGGCTCTCAGCCTTCTCGATCTAGGGCTGCCGAGATGCAAAGACACAGCTCGCTCCCTGCTAAAAGAGAATTCTCAAGGTGTTTAAGAGCCCTTGAAAAGAATTACCAAGTCCCCTTCTCCAAGCTCCTCTGGCAGCGAGTGAACTCAAGCCAGTACCCCGTGGGTGCTCCGCTGCACAATGTGCATGTTCTTCATTGATGACCTTTCATTCACTTGTACACAAAAGCTAAATTGATGTATTCAGATGCCATCATGGAAGTGGCTCTTTTCTCACTTTTCTGACACAGGGAAGCCTTTCAGATATGTTGTCTAGCCTTTTAAAATGATCTAATGAAACAGCTGAAACGAACAGAATATTATATGTCAATTATATCTCAATTAAAAAAAAAAAAACAGGGGCACCTGGATGGCTCAGTTGTTAAGCGTCTGCCTTCGGCTCGGGTCATGATCCCAGGGTCCTGCTCCATGGGAAGCCTGCTTCTCCCTTTCCCACTGCCCCCTGTTTGTGTTCCCTCTCTCGCTGTCTCTCTCTCTGTCAAATAAATCAAATCTTTAAAAATTAAAAATTAAAAAAAAATGTAGCATGAGGATGGTCCTCCATAACATTTAAAAAAAAAACAAAAACAGTCTAATGAGATCAATGCAAAATGGCAAGAAAGAGGCAACTAAAATGGCGTAACTCGGTCACCATAACCTGGCAAAAGTAATTCCTTAAAGTAAACTTTAAGGTGCACCAGGCTGTTCTTTACCTTCGCCTGCTGCTTATTTAATTCTGCTTATGAACCTGGGTAGATACCACTCTGGTTCTCCGGGACTTCTGTTTGCTTCTATCCTGACACATTTAAAAAGCACTGGCTTTCTTCAAAGAGCTCTTCTTTAAAGGGCACTTAGGAAATGCTTTTGAGGAAGCACAGGAGAGCCACTGCCTGGGACTAAGTAAAAGCATCTGTCGTGTGTCATCTGCACGCTGGCCCATGATAAAATAGAGCTTCTGAAGACAAAGCTTCAGAAACCACCTGAGTTTTGACCCCTTGTCCGAAAGACTTCTGAAGGTGTCTGAGAAAAAACTAGAGAGAGCCGTAAGACAGAGCTTACACTTTCCCAAAGAGGAGAAACTCTTTTTTTCTTAAGAATTCTGTCTAGCCTCAAAATCTCAGCACCTTCGGTTTTTGCGGGGGTACAGGAGAAAGGGGGACAGGTTGGACTCACTCTTTGGGATGTCCTGGCTGCTGTCTATCCCAGTGTCCCTAAGAGCAGATCAAGTTGCACACATTTTATAGCCTCTCTACACCCAACTCATGAGACCGATGCTAAGCTGTGGGGCTTGCTTTCGGATACTTAAATAAAACTAACCATATTCGAACATTTTAAAGGACTCAGCTGTGGTCTAGTTCTGCCATGAAGATTCTTACTTTAAAGACTGTTTTTTCTCCTCTCACAAATGGTGGCCCCACCTTGAATGAAATTTGCTTAGCACCCAAATGAACATGATTTCTTAAAACAAGCATAACACCCGCGGCTCCATTCCAGAACACGTTCATGCCACAGTTAATCTGGATTCCTATAATTCCTGTATGGTCCCATATCTTAATTGCCCATAGCTCTATTGCCAGTACAAACAGAATGGGGGAAGAGTACACACCCTTACTGAATACATATACCAACCCCAGGAAAGCACCATCCTTTGAAACTCGAATATTCTTTGCGAGGTACTGAATGACCATCTACTGAAATGCTAATAAGAATATCTGCTGGGGCGCCTGGGTGGCTCAGTCGTTAAGCGTCTGCCTTCGGCTCAGGTCATGATCCTGGGGTCCTGGGATCGAGCCCCGCATGGGGCTCCCTGCTCCGCGGGAAGCCTGCTTCTCCCTCTCCCACTCCCCCTGCTTGTGTTCCCTCTCTCGCTGTGTCTCTCTCTGTCAAATAAATAAATAAAATCTTAAAAAAAAAAAAAAGAATATCTGCAAACTAAAAATTCCTTCAAAGCAGTTCCTACTCCCTACCATCTTTATATTTGAGATTCAGGGCTAGCATTCATCACCAAGAACAATTCAGACCTTCCATTCAGCTTTTCAAGGAAGCGTATTTGGAAACTAACCCTCAGAGTGTTGATTCATAGAGGATAGGCATTCTGGGGTGAGGTGGGTTCCGGAACCTTCCTCAACCTTGTCCTGTTGGCCATTTTCCTTGATGCCTGGCAGTAGGATGCCGCTGGCCTGCTGATGTCTTAGAAAGCGTGCTGCTGGGCAAAGAGCAGTCTCACTGGGGCACCAGTGTGTAACTGTGCAGCACTAGGGGCCCCTTCCCATGGACTTGGCTGTCCCCACGGAGATGAGCGGCGTGCCGTGGTGCCTGCCAGAGTGGAAACAGCTCAGAGGAAGAAGTTGTAGTATGGATTCAGGTCTGTAGTCACCCAAACAAAATTTAGAAACTTGGTTCATGATCTGGGAGTCTAGGGGATTGAATGAAGTATGTACTAAGTGTCTTTCTGATTTTCAGATTCTGTCCTCTGCAATATCATTTAACAAATGAGTGTCCACGCTTACCAAATCAGATTGCAAATCCATCTCAGCGTATCTGAAATGAGGAATGGAGTCACTAAGTAGAGGCATTTGAATAGGGGTTGATCATTATAAAATCTGTACCCAAAAAGCCTCAGGGTATAAGACATAGGATAGTACCATCTATAAAATAGTTTGCATGGAAAAGACCTCAGACTTGAAATGTATTATGCATTCAAAAGACATAGAAAATATGAGTGCAAAGGTGAAAAAAAAGAGAGAATGAGAATAACTTACTGTTGGGATGCATTAATAAAAAAAGCATAAGTCGCACAGGCAGGGAGGTCATGGTGCCATCTCTTCTGTCTTGAGAATTACGGTCCAACTTGAGGGTCTGATTTTAAGACTGGAGCAAAGAGGATAACGTGAAAGTAAAAGGCTTCCGTGAAAAATAATGAAAGGCAGTAAGGATGTTTGCTTAGGAAAGGAATAGGGGTGCGGAGACATAGGAACTGGTTTCCAAATTTCCGAGCAGGGTCAAGCAGAAGGAGAGTAAATCATCCCGTGCTGCAGAACTAGACCCAGTGGGAAGGACTGCAAGCAGGCCAATCTCAGGGCAGCATAGGGAAAGCTTTTGTGCAACCCCGAGCTGTCAGACATTGTAGGAGGCCCGCTGCCTGAATTTTGAGTTCTCTGTCACTGAGGAGTTCTGGGAGAGACAATAATCGGGTCTTCTCTTGTTGTAGAGAAAACTGCAGTAAGAGGAATTAGTTGCCAATAACCCCGAGAGAGCACCTGATCGGTGCCAGGCAATGCCTTGATGTGCTCTCAGTTCTAAGTGCAACGTGGAGTTTCAGAGAGACGGGATGTGGGCTGTATTTGCTCTCCTTCTCTCAAACTGGATAATCCAGACCATCCATTCCTCTTCGTCTTTACTCACTCCCAAGTCATGAATTTAATACATTCATAATAATAGCCCCTGCCACTTGGTTAAGTTGGTAAATAGCTTGCAGTCCTAGCAGGGTGTGCCTTGCTGCTTAGTAGCTTAGCTTTAGGGCAGAGCCACAGATCAGCCCAGTACCTCCAAGTGATTAGGCAATTGCCTGACTAAGAAGTTAGGCCACAAGCAAGAAGCTTACAGCAAACACAGGGAAAAGCTCACAGTACTAGGCACACATTGGCCATTATATACACCACTGCCATAATTTCAGAAAGATTAGAGGAAGATTTTCAGCCCAGTAAAGAGCCACTACGCTCATTAAGCATGTCGAAAATCCACACCAATCATTCTAGAGCTGCAGGGAAAGTGCAATTGGTTCTGGAAAATGGGATTGTTGGAAGTTTAGGGATAAGCTCTCTTGGCAGGGATGAGTGAGAAATGTCTCAGATTGTGCATTTGAAGCCTTATTTTGCCAATGTTTGGTGTAATCCTGGGAAGATTTTGCTCCTCAGTTTCTCAACCTGTAAAAAGAGATTAAAAATGAAGTGTGCTTCTAGTCCATTAGTCCATTAAGAGATTAAGGATGACATCCTAAATTTTCAAGTTTAACTTGGCAGCGAAATCAACGCATATTGCCTTTTTTTCTACTGACCTTGTTGGGAGCCGTTCTGAATTCTAGAATAGTTGTATGGATAGCTATATCGTGGGGTTAATGGCTTCTTTAAATGCTATCAGTGGACCCGAATCATGACTATTTTGCCCCATTAGATGTCATAGAGAGACTAAAGCACAAATTGAAGAGAAGAGAGCAGGAACAGAGAGAGAAAATGGAGCAAAGGAAGAAGAGAAGATAAGAATGGGGAGAGAGAGAGAGACAGAAACCCAAGCCAAGAGAGCTTTTATGTGCTTTAGAGAGTGAGACAGTGACAGAGAAGAGCGCCTTCAGCTGCCTGTTCCAACCATGAGAAGACCCCTCTGCTGGGAGGCCACTGGAAAGGGAGATGCCACCCTCACGGGACACCTGCCCGCAGAGGAGGGTCCGGGAGCCCTCACCACGCTCACTGCCTGTGACCCTTTCTCCGTTAACCACTGGCCTCTCAGCAGCACGGCTTGGCCTGCCCCTTTCCACAACTACAGATTGTGCTGCTAAAACCCAGCATGCCCTACACACATCGCCGACCTAGCCCTAAGCGTGATGAGGGAGACACGTTAGAGGAATTGAGCCAGAAGAGGTGTTTCCATGTAGGTGGGGTTTTATGAGCCCGATGGAAACTTGGGAGCAGGCACTAGAAACCATGTGTCTGTCACAATTCAAGAAAGCCAACCGCCAGGGGCCGGCCCCACTGTTATTTTACTGCGTTTTCTCTGTGCAGGAAGGGGCCCAGAAACTCCTGCGGACAGCAGGCACAGTCTCAAATAGCAGTGAGCTGAAGACCAAGTCACATAAGCTGATGCTGACACAATTAGCCTCGCAGATGCCAACAGCATGTCAAGTTCAACACTGTCCCCGACTTGGAGATGCCCCGCCCCCCCCTTAAATAGCAGATCCTCCGGTGCAGTGTTACATTTAATAGGAGGGATGGCCCGAGAGAACATCAGAAACCACTGCTGATGCGCTGTTTATTTCTCAGTCATTTTGGGTTAAATTGCTGTGACTTCAATGTCAGCAGCGTTTGGGATGTGGTAGTGAAATAAAATCCATAGCCCGTGTGCCAAGATAAATTTCAGAAAACCCCAAAACACAATTGTCTTGGTTTCTGGCTGGCTGTGTCTCTGCACACACAAATAGAGGCTAGTTTATTGCCCTCCAACCGTTCAGTGGGTTGCTCGTCTTGCCGCACTCTGGGGGATGTCTAATGAACCCCGAACTACTTCCCTCAGAGCTGGGGATGGCAGGAACAAGGGGCTGCTACGCTCATTAGGCATGTCAAAAGTCCATGCCGATTACCGGAGAGCTGCACGAAAAGTGGTCATTTCTGGAGTGGGAGATGAGAAGTTAGCTCTGTTCATTCGAGGAGCCAGTGGATGCCACTGGGCCGAGGGCCACCAGGCACATTTGTGTGGGGGGCCGTAGGGTTCTGGACCATCCTGATGTTGGCAAAGTGCGTCTCATGGGGAAACATTCACACTGAGCAAGCCCCAGATCTCCAAATCGGGATCATTCTTTCCAAGAGTATCAGTGAAGGGCGCCTGGGTGGCTCAGATGGTTGAGCGTCTGCCTTCGGCTCGGGTTGTGATCCCAGGGTCCTGGGATCAAGTCCCACATCGGGCTCCCTGCTAGGCGGGGAGCCTGCTTCTCCCTCTGCCTCTGCCTCTCTCCCTGTCTCTCTAACTCTCATGAATAAATAAATGAAACATTGAAAAAAAAAAGTATCGGTGAAAATACTTGATCTTGCATTGAACTCTGTTGAGCTTTAAGGCAAGGTCAAGCTGATCCCTAGTTGAGAAGAAGCCACTTCTTCGTGTTGGGTTTTGCAACAGTGTTCCAATGCCTGGGTCAGTATTTCTGCCCGGGATAATATTCACGCCTTCTATTCAAGGGGCTCCTTTGCGCAGAAGGCAGGCATTATAGTAAAAAGCCAGAGCTTTTGATTGAAGGGCCAGGCTCGCCTTGACCTTAGCCAAGAGCCAGTTCGCTCTCCTTGCTCTTAATTTCTTAATCTGTGAAATGGGGTTGAAAAACACCCTCTGAGCGGAAATGAAGTATATGAAGCTAGTATAAAATGGGAGGGGGTCATGAAGTAGAATTCTGAGGCTGCAGTGACACCAGGCCGTTCTTTTTCAGGGTGTGGGTGGTGGATGGACATTTTTAATTCATCCCTGGCTAGTTCATGACACTGAGTAACGGAAAGGGAAGCCTGCCAATGTTGTTGTGGTTGGACCATAGTCTAGGGCACAAGCTATCAGGCCTGAGTGTAAAACAGAATCATCTGAAATTCACCCAGTAGGTCTGGGATGGAGCCAGGTGATAAGCATATTAATAAGCTCCCCTGCCCAGGTAATTCCCACGCAGGTGGTGAATGACAATCATCTAATGTGGGATTTAGGGGAGAAAACCATTTTTTGGAGGTTTCATGAATGGAGAACATCCAAACGAGAAAGATGAGCTCCAAGTGAGCCAGCCACCTAGTTCAACCTGCCACCAGATTCAGGACACCCCACTGCATCTTTCATCTCAAAACTACATGAACTCTTCAGTGAGGGGAGCACTCCCAACCTTGAAGGACAGTGCATTTTTTTAAACTCTTCTAAATTATTAGAAAAATTATTTCTATATTGAGCCAAAATATGACTCTCTGGCCCATTTAGAAAGTAAGAACTTCCCATACACAAGCTCCTGAAATATTTGGAGTCTCCCTGGTGTCTCTAAGTTGTCTCTTCTTTTTTTTTTTTTTTAAAGATTTTATTTATTTATTTGAGAGAGAGGATGAGAGGAGAGAGAGAGCACATGAGAGGGGGGAGGGTCAGAGGGAGAAGCAGACTCCCTGCTGAGCAGGGAGCCCGATGCGGGACTCGATCCCGGGACTCCAGGATCATGACCTGAGCCGAAGGCAGTCGCTTAACAAACTGAGCCACCCAGGTGCCCTCTAAGTTGCCTCTTCTTCAGGCTAAGTGTTATCAGTTCCTTCTTAAGGAACTGTCTCTATTCTCTCTGCTTGAGAATCAGCTGAGGAGCTTAGAAAAGGCACTCTCAGTCCAATTAATTAAACAGTCTCTGGGGCTGGGACCCAGACATTCATATTTTCAGAGGTCTTTAGTTTGAAATGTGGAGTCAAGGGAGACAATTAGTGCAAATCATGGGGGAATTCTGTTTTTCCATTATCAGAGTCTCGTGTTGCTGTAATTTCGTCTTTTCTCTGTTCTACTCTTTTTTTCTATGTGTAATGCCTGATCACAATTTTAGATGCTTCCAATAAATAACTTTCTTTCTTAAAAAAAAAGTTTAGATACTCCTTTGTCTTTAAAAAAAAAAAATCATTCAAAACTATTTATTGAATGACTACTATGTTCTATGTACTTTCCTAGATACTTTGGATACTTAATTGAACAAAACAAAGATCCCTCCATGGAGTTTATATTCTAGCAGCAGGAGATGGACAATAAAAAAGCAATAGACTAATTAAATAATTAGTATTGTCAACTTTAGTAGTCCGTTGGAAGATGATCAGTGCTTTCAAAAAATAAAAAAAAAAGTCTATCATAGATGGTTGGACCATAGTCTAGGGGAGATGCTATCAGACCTGATTGTAAAAAAAATCATCCGAAATTCACTCAGTAGGTCTGGGATGCAGCCAGGTGATAAGCATATTAATAAGCTCCTTTGTCTGTCTTTCTTTGTGGATTTCTTTTCTTCTGTCTTTTATTTCAGTGGTTCTTGAGGTTTAGGGAACGTATGAGTCACCCAAGGAGTTCGATGAAATGCAGACCACCCCTACCCCACACCCACGCTTTGGGAACCCCTGCTATGGAGGGTCCACACATCCACTAATCACCAGGAGCCCAAGAAGGGATACTAACTTGTATTTAAGGTTCAGGTGAATGGTGAGTGCCTCAGGCAAGAAGACAAACCTAGTGGGAAGTAAGCAACAGATGGATGAGTGAAGCGTTGCCTTCCTAAAGGCTGAGCTCTGCACATTCTTGGGGGTATTTCTTTCAGGCCCCCAGTCCACATTCTTTGTCAGAGCTCATCACATACTGGTGATGTTGTCAGACTTTCCTCAGGTTTTGGTTTTTGCTGCCTTTTTTGGTAAGTAGTCTTACTATGAGCATCGTAGTGGGAGGCGGAATAGCTTGACACAGAGAAGTCTGGTGAGAAGAAAGAATTCTCTTGGCCCCTTTCTGAGGCAGATTGCCGAAGGCCGGTGATGGGGAACCTGAGAGAACTTTGGTTGACTCATAGAGTCGTTTATAAACTGCCCCAGTACCCTTAGCTGCTTCTGCTCCTTCCTGTCTCCTCCTCTAGTTAAGTTCGTCAGGCGGTAGGAGAGTTGTCTCTCCCTGAGGATATTTAAGGAAGGCGCGAGCACCGCTTGGCAGCTTTGCTGCAGAATGGGAAGGGGGACAGGAAGGGACCTTTCTGAGGGGAAATCTGTGCTAGACCAGTGCTCCAATGTTCCTTCTGCTTAGTTATGCCGTCCTGACCACATGATTCAATGCATATTATATAGGGAATTATTTAAATCGTTGCATAGATGGAGAAACTGTTGCCATTAGCTAGCACTGGATGATTTGGGATTAAAACTCAGATGGCCGTGAAGTTCCACATGGCATTAAGATCCTATAGCTTTCACTGTGGTGGGGCTAGCTATAAAATGTGTGGGATGCTTTTCCAAAGGAAAACGCGGGGCCTCTTGTTTAAAAAGCAGGGAACATAGACTGTCAAAGATTCCACAATATAAAATGTTTTCCTTGGTTCCACGATCCCTTTCCCTCTCCTCTCTCTTGACCTGGTGCGCTGTTTTCATGTGCTCTTTGATGTTGTGCTCCCTTGGGTACGGGGACCCTCCCAGAGTGGGAGCAGACTCACAGGCCCCGGGGGCCCTGCCCTCTAGCCTGGGCCCGTGCAGCTGGGTGCCCCCTGCCTCTAGCCACCAGACTGATGCCATGAGCCTGGCATCTCCCTTCCCATGGGACCACCACAACGACCCATAAGATTGCAAACTCTGCAGCGTGCTTGGTACCTGGATCAAGAGTGGCCAAGAGTTGCCCTCCAAATGCGTTCTGAGACGCTTCAGTGGCGTGTGCCTGACCCTGACTCTCCCAGGTGAGGCTGGGGGCACCAGAGGGTGAGGGCTAGGGGGCTGAGGACCAATCTTCGGAAGGCCTGCAGGTAACGAGAGATGCAGTAGCTCACGAGCCAAGGTTTTATGCCCCCTGCACACGTCTCATTTGTCCCATCAGACTTCCCTTCTATAGCCTAAATTCAAAGATGAAATTATTAAGGATTTCAAGATGGTGACTGTAGAGCATTAATCTCAAATGTGAGGCTTTGCTGAGCGCGGGGACCTTGTGTAACTGTGTAACTGCCCTGGGCACACGTCCCTGCAGCGGCCCGGGGCTGTGGAGAACCAAAGAACGGGACAGAAAGATTCCTGGATGGGAGGTGTTTACTTCAGGAGAAGATAATATACAATGAGCCATTATTACATTATTGGAACAGATAACAAGTCAGTATATAATGCTTATAAAAGTAGCTTGTGATTAACTGCTATAATTAGGCTTTCTGTTCACTGACTTTGTAAGGTGATAACTACTTAGAGTCCCTCTTTTTTTTCCCTCTTGTCCATTCCCCCAAATCTGATTCAGCAGGGAGGTGTGGCCAGGGTTGAAGAGAGGGAGACACCACTCACTTGATGTCATTCTGGAATCTCCCATGTGCAAGCTTTTCCATGAGAGGCAGGCCCACAGGAGAGAGCACGGGATGAGGCGCGGAATCAGCCTGGTGGTCTGATCCAAAGGGCTGCAGGAAAATCGATTCGATTAAACCAAAAAAAAAAAAAAAAAAAGTGGGTCAGAAACAGAGAGGCAGGAGCCAATGAGGATGTGAGTGTGGGTAAGTTGGCAAAGGTCGAGCCCAAGTACCTGACCACCTGGCGATGGAGTAGGAGCTGGGATTGGAATTACAGAGGACTTTAGGGAGAACTCCCATTCCGACGGGGGAAATGAGTTCTTGGAGAAGGCAGAGGAAAAAGCTCCATCCCTCCAAGGCTAAGGGGGTGGATCAGGGCTGCACAAGCCATTAAATACCTACGCTGCTGCTTTGGCGCCCTGTGCCCGGGGAGCGAGCCGGCAGCGTCCCCGGCTGGGTGTCGATGGGCCGCAGTCGGCTCTCCCTGCACCGTGCCTCCCAAAGCTTTGATGAGGTAAGGGTAAGGTCACAGCCCAGGCCAGAGCAATTTGCTGTCACGCTTTCCCCCGCCCCCAAATGCAGAAACATTTGCCAAGTCACTCAAGTTCCTCCGCCAGGCAGGGGGCTGGTGACCCAAAGCAGATAACAGCAGGGGATAGCTGCAACCGGCCCTTGGAAGCAGTCGTCAGCTCTTTTTGGTCAACAGTCTTTATGGAGGGCTCTGCTGCAGGAGTGTGGGGGGAGGCTGTAGCTTCCTCCTGGCCGGGTCCCTTCACTGTGGCGATGAGACCAAAGCAGAGTTGCTGGTAGGGGCTGCTCCGTGGGCCTTTCCGCTCGTGCCTGAACTCCTTCTGCTTCTACAGCAAGAAGCCCCCAGACGCGGGTCTGTGTTATCAGGCCCTGAAACGGAGCTCCGGGACGGGTTCTAGGCGCCAGAGGGGAGGAGGGCTGCTTGCCAGTGTATAGGGAGCAGAGCCGAGCGGCACTTGAGCGTCAAGCTCCTCCTGTAAATATTTGCAAACGCCCCTTCCAAGCTCAAAAGCCTAGGACAGGATCATTGGACGATTTGCTTAGAAGAAGAGGAAACAAAATTGACCTCATGGTCCGAAGCAGCCATAAAAAGAAAGAGTGAGTTTGGGCAGAAGACCAGAAAAGAGAAAAAAAAAAAATCGCTCAAAGCTTCATAAACACAAAAGAGAATAAAAATAAATCTCAAGAGCACTTATTTACAAACTCGATGGAAGGATGAGATTGGGGCGGGTGGGTGTGAAAGATGGGTGTTTGGGGAAGGAGAACTGGCCTGCGGGGGTTCCGCTGAATGAAGAGGGGCAAATGGCTCGCGAGATGTTTACTCGGCCTAATGACAGGAAACGCACTGAATTAGCTTTGCTCTTGCAGGATGCTCTTTCAGAGCATGTCTGAAGATTCTGCTGTCTAATGGGGAAGCCGTGTGAAGATGAATGCAGCCACTAGGCCTTGTGGAAGGTTCTGGCCAAACTCGAGGGTGTAGGAAGCCAGAGAGCCCGGCTCCAGCCTTGCCCCAGCTTCTCTGCCTGGGCATCTGGCCTGTTGGCAGCTGAGCTGGTCAGGCCGGGACCAGCTTGTCCAATCACCTGGGCTGGGCATGTTCCAGAGGAGAGAAAGATCAATTTCTTCCCAGCAGTGATCTTTTTAAATCTCAGTGCTCGGGGGGCTCTGGAAAACCTGGCTGCTTGTAGGCATCTTTGTCTGCCTGAAAACTGTCCGCCGGCTCATTCACAGTCGTAATGCACTGGGCCATCACTGTGTCTGCATGAATACTTTCTTTTCTCTGACACCTGGATGCTTTAGATTTTGGGGGGTTTTTATTTTGTTTGTTTGTTTGTTTCGGAGACGCCTGGCTCACGAGCTACAAAGCTTCCATTCACACAGTCGGTCGGTCGGTCGTTTGCGAGGCAGTCACCCTGGGTGCGGAGCGTGGCTGGGAGAAATTCACCTCTTCCTCAGAAGCAGCCTTCTGAGAGTCACAGGACGAGGGGGTGGGGTGGGGGTAAGCCCCCTTGAGGGAAAAGACTGCGGAGCTCTTAAGATCAGCGAATGGCGGTGTGTTCCTAGCATTTTTTTTTTTTCAGTCTCATCGTCAGGGCACGGGCTTCCCCAGAAATCACGAAAGGTATTTATTTCTATTTTAAGATCGGCAACATGGCTTGTTTATTTAATAAGAAGTTAGTCTTGCCAATAGCCAGATGGCCGAGTCTTTCAAGCCTCCCATTGATGACCAACTATGCAAACAGTGGATCCTTGGTGAATTCCATGTGTGCAGGGCCCTGTCCTAGGGATAGGGGGGCGGGGGCAGGGGGAAGGAAGACCTGACAGATCTGGTCTCTGCCCTCAAGATTCTTAAAATTTCATGGGGGAAAACAAAATAAACAAACATAATGCAGACGTAATAAAAACACTTGTAAAAAGCCATAAACAACTGTGAATGATTATGTTGTAATGAAGCTACATAGTTGAGAAGAGGGTAGAAAGTACTGGAGCTACCCGATTTGGACAGAGCATTCCAGAATAATGAAAGAAGGTTTGCAGAAGATGTGGGAGGAGAATTGTAGAAACATCTGGAACAAGTGGCCTGCCCAGTGTACATGCTCAATAAACGGGTGCTGTGTATGAAGCATGTGGCTGGGATTAGGACCCGCTTTGGTTTTGTTGGTGCTCAGGTGTTTATTCAAAGGCGGTGGCAAATTATTGCAAAATAACAGCAAACCTCTAGCAACCCATGACCTTGAAATTGTTGTCTACTATCTGCCTCTTTGTGTTTTCCGGGGCTTAGAACTGAAGGAGTTGGGGCTGACTCTTTCTCGTCATTAGCCAGGATAACCAGTATGTTATATGTGGGTATAGTTTTTATTTATTTATTTTTTTAATTCAGATTTTCTCACCCTAACTTCACTAGAGGGTGTATTTGGTCATATGTGTGTGAAAAACCAAACTATTGAAGCCAAAAAAGATGCAATACATGAACTTGGATAGAGTAGAGTATTCGGATGCCAAAACTTCAAGGAAAAAAAATACATGGGCAAACTGCTTGCCATTAGGAGCTATTTTCTTGGCACGTCTGATTAAAGTGTATGCAAGCCTGACAGCTCTCTCTAGGCATCAACTGTCACGAACTTGTTCCAGTTCCTAACCGTCTAGGATTTTCCACTGCTTTGTCAACTTTCAAAGGATAGGGTTAACTGCATACCCTCAAATGGAGTTGGAAGTGGTTTGTTAATCTCTATTAATCTGCGACTCCTGTAACCAAATGCACATGTATATTTATTTTTCCCCCCCTCTGGTAAAATTGTTAATGGTATTAAATTGGCCCTTGGAAACGAAATCATTCTGTAGATATTTCCCTTATGTTTTCTTGAGACGATCTCATGCTGCACGGTCTTTTTTGAGAGAACAATGGGTTTTATCATTTTCAATGATTACCCTAACTTTTTACAGATGCCATCCCGCCCACTTTCTACAGACCCTACTTCAGAATTGTCCGATTTGACGTCTCCGCGATGGAGAAGAATGCATCCAATTTGGTGAAAGCAGAGTTCAGAGTCTTTCGTTTGCAGAACCCGAAAGCCAGAGTGCCCGAACAACGAATCGAACTGTATCAGGTAACTTTTGTGTGGTTGTTTTGGTGGACAGTCAGTTTGAAGTCTTAGAGTAAAATACTTTCTGCCGTTATCGATTTTCTGAGCTGATAGAAACCATACTGTCCGTTCACAATCGTGAGAGGGGCTCTCATTTGTCATTACTCTGCCATCTGTAGCTCATTCCTCAATCAGGAAGGAAGGAAGAAGCTTTAGAAGGAAGTGGTGAAACTCTGAGCACATTTCTCCGGTGGCGTAAATGGCTGGAGTACCCACCCTTGGGAGGGATGGCTCCCAGAAGTCCTCCCCCGCAATCTGGAAAGTCAGACAATGTGGGCTTTCCTATTGTCCTCTCTCGCCCTGTAGTTTTCACTCCTTTTTCGTCCTCTCTTTGCTATTTCCTGCCTCTTCGCTAACCTCATTCTCTCTCCTTTCCTTTTTCTGGTTCTACCTGCTCTGTCCAGCTTCCCCCATCCCCATTCCCTGTCTGCCCCCGCCCCGCATTATTTCAGGCAGCCCTGACGTCTCTTTCATCTTCCTAAGTACAGTTGCTGGGCAGCTGGGTTAAAAGATGATGATGATGATGATGATGAAGTGCCAAGTCACTGACATTTCAGAAAGGTTCTTAAAAGCTTCTCAAGTGGATTACAGGGCAGTAGATCCACATTATCGAGAAGCTGCAAGAGCTACAGAATCTCAGGCCCCATCCCAGACTCACTGAATCAGAACGCACAAAGTGTAGAGCAGAATCTACATTTTTCACAAGACCTTTGGGTGATTCGTACGCAGTTTGAGGCACTGCTCTGAAAGCCCTGAGTCTGAGGAGGGAGGCAGACCTGTGCCCGAGTGACTTATGTGTGTCATAATGTCATAGGAATGGTGTGTGTAGAGAGCAGAGTTGAAGAGATTTCACCAGGGAGTTGACATCTGAGCAGGGCCTTAAGAAGCATCTGTTAAGACAGGATGAGGGATGATCATTCTTGACAGACGACCAACCCTTGCAAAAACAGCCTTGGGGCACCTGGGTGGCTCAGTCGGTTAAGCGTCTGCCTTCGGCTCAGGTCATGATCCCAGAGTCCTGGGATCAAATCCCACATCAGACTCCCTGCGGGGCAGGGAGTCTGCTTCTTCCTCTGCCCCTCTCCCTGGCTCATGCTCTCTCTCTCTCTCTCTCACAAAAATACATAAATAAAATCTTAAAAACAAAAACAAAAAAACAGAACCTTGAAGGGGCCTGTTGAGGGCACCACGTAGATGGTGCTCAGGAGACACTGGAGGTGAGGGGAGACTGGGAGAAGCTTGCCCTCCAGGGAGAGTGTATGGAGGGAAACTAAAAAGGGTCAAGAAAGCACCAAGAGAACCACGATGCTAAGGAGGAGGCATGGGCGACTATATGACTAAAAAGGGGGCTTACTTGAGGAAAAGAAAGGAATTGACATCTGTTTGAAGAAACTTCTGGTTGTTCTGGATTCTAAACATTTGGAAACGTTGACAATTTGGATGAGATTTTCTTTGTATTTATTATGAGAATGGGGAATTACCATACTCATAAATGTTGTGTATGAGATTACAGAGAATAAGTTTTAAAAGTTATAAAAAGAGTCTTCAAGTTTACTTGTGTGTTCATGAAAAATAATTCTTACTTATTAAAATGAATCCCCAAGGACCTCTTCTTGGAGAACTTCAGATCTCAATGCATGTTCTGAGAGCATCGTGAGGGCGGCCGTTGCTTCCGGTCACCTAGGATAGCTCCAGTGTCAGCTTCCTGGGTACCAGAGACTTTGTTAGGTGTGTTATAAGTATTTTCTCCATTAATACTCACAACTATCCTGTGAAGCTGGCATGATGAGGTATTCTTTTCTTTTCCAGAAATGACTGAAATATAATTGCAATATAACATGATATTAGTTTAAGGTGTACAACATAGTGATTTGAGGTATGTAGATATTGCAAAATGTTTACCAGGATAAGTTCAGTTAACATCCATCACTTCACATAGTTAAGCATTTCTCCCCCCTCCGTCGCCGGGGTGAGAACTTTTAAGATGTACTCTCTGAGCAACTTTCAAATATACGCTACAGCATTGTTAGCTACAGTCCCCATGCTGTGCATTATACCCCCAGGACTTACCTGTCTTATTACTGGAAGTTTGTACCTTTTTGACCACATTCACCCATTGAAGGTATTCTTTCTACTACTGTGTTCTTCCTCCTTTTCACAGAGCAAGACGCTGAGTCAAAGAGAAAGTAAGTCAGTGGGCCAGGATCACACAGCTAGGAAGAGGCAGGGTGGTCATACCAATCCAGCTGTGACTCCCAGGTGCTCGCTCCTCACCACATCCTGTGCTTTCCCTTCCTCTTTGCCTCAGTATCAGCCAGAATGGAAGAAAAATAAGAGAAACTAGGCCAGCCAGAGGGTGGGTTGATATCTGGAGGGAAAGCAAAGACTGGGTTCTCTGAAAAAGAAGCTAGATCAAAGGTAGCCAGATATATAATTCAAGGTAATTAAAAAAAAGAATAAAAACAAAAACATGATTCCGTGTTCTCTCTTTTCTTCTTTTTCAATTAAATTGCTTTTATATATCCCTGTGTATGGACGATAACAGCATCGTGGATTGTTCTACCTGGCTCCTTTTCAACTGCCTGACTTCAGTATATTGAAGACAAGATCTCTTATGTCTTGTTGCCTCTAAGATAAGCTGCCAAGTCACTGTTATTCTTAGGCCCCTGACCCTGTGCTCCAAGGGGTGGCCTCTGATGATAGCAGAACACTTGCCTTACTCTCAGAAACCCTCTCACCGCCCGGAAGGGATGTGTCCCTTGCGGCTGGTAATTTAGAGGACCTTTTAGTGACTTCTTCCTTATTGACTTCTTAGTGGCCGTGTACCTTCTCGGAGGTTATTGCCGCACCGGCTCTCCCATCGCTGGGGCAGCAAGATCCTTACAGATTGGAGTCCCCAGTTGGAAAAGGTACAGCCTACGATGGAAGCATATTGTATGAGGAGGGTGAGCGTGGGCTGATTCACTGTCACTGAACACAGGAACCTGGAGGAAGATACTTTTAGAGGGAAAGTAAGGAAGGCAACAACTCCTTATCTATCTGGAGCTCAATGAGGCAATAGTCTCACCTCCTGAAACACGACTAGGAAAGAAGTCAGAGACCCCTGACCACCCTCACAGAAGACACAAAGCGCACACACAGCTGAGTTAGCGGAAAGGCAGCCTTTGGCCCTTTATTCACTTGTGACCAGGTTGGTCATCTCTAGGACCACGAGAAATTAGAAGCGCTGAATTGGAAGGGGAGGGCTGGAGGTAGACGCTTTGACAGAAGCAGGTGATGCGTTAGACTCGAGATTTTTGCCCGCGCGCCTCGGTGATGCTAGCCCCGAAAATCAGGTCACAGAATGAACGCAATCCTTGTTGCAGACGCTTTTTCAAATCTTACCCTGTTTATAGCTAATCCTGCCCTGATAGCTATGGCATCCCACCTGGCTCCTGACATCTGCCATGGTGTCTTTATTTGGAGTCCCATTTTTGGCTTGTTCTCTGACTTTCCACTTGCCTTCAGCAGCCATTTGGTGGTCTTTGCAGCCTTCCTTCAGGAATCAACTCCCTCTTCTAGCCCCAGTACGGAAATTGGTGCTTATGATAAGAGCCTTGAATTATGAAGGTGAGGTTAAATTATATTCAGGAAACTGAATATATGCAATAAAATTTCAGAGAGTTTCATGTCCAAAATTGCTGAAATCTTATTTTGGGGGGAAAAAAAAGGCTTGGTGCTTCAGTGGGGAGATCTTTAGCTATTTGGAGAGCTCCACTATTCAGGAGAACAAAGCCCCCGAAGTTTCTAGATGCTTTTGATTACTGTATTACTTGACACGCCATTGACATTCTACTCCCTAGAAGAAGAAGGGTAGGATGACTATGAATAGGTTCTCAGGCTGTTCAGATGGTTGAATGGATAATTTATTAGAATTCCTCAGGGCATTGGTTTTAAGCAGGGGGAGAATGTGTGTGTATATGTGAGTGCACATGCAAGTTCATATGTGGGTACCGGTGCTCCCCCAAGTATGAAAGCCCTGTGGGAACTTTTATAAGGACCGCCCACAGTACCTTTCTCTAGATTCCGATTCTCCCTAGAGAAAAAAAGAACTGCTTCTGGACAGGTGTAGTTTGCAAAGGCTCTCAGATCTTTGGATATGATCATTCTTCATTCTCCATTGGGAATCACAGATTTCAGGCAGGGTTTGGGGGTCATTCTGTCCCATAGGATGTATACAGGTACTCTTTCTTGAGTCAGAATACCAGGTTAGAAGGGCCTAAGATAGCTTTTCTCTGAGTGAGTTCGGAGTTTATCTTGTCCAGGGCTGTGCATCTGTTGATTCTCCTTGCCTGGGAGCGTTAGGATGCCCAAGCTTCCGGGGAAGTCACATTTAGCTTGGCAAGGGAACTCGGAGTTCTCACTGCTCTCCTCTTTCTACAGAATAGTCTGTCAGAACTTTGATGAATGGTGGTAAAATAAAGCCTTACTGTCCTTTTGTGATGTTGACAGACTCTAAATAGCATATACTGATGTGATCATGGAATGACTTCAAATATACACCAATACTGGAGAGAATATGAGAGGGATAAAGCCCTTTGATATATGAGGGAAAAGAAGAGGAAAAAAAAAAAGGATAAAAACTGACCTTTTTCCAAATGGGAATGACCCTTACCATGTTTTTAAAGCCTTATGCCAAAGGCAGCCTATATTGGAATATGATCAGATAAATTTCCAGTGCTCTGGGAATGCCTTCGAACCTACAATATTTAGAATAGCTCCCAGCTCATTTGGAAATTTGAACACATCTTTCTTTGATTAACTTGCTCCTATATTTATGATTAAAATCATGCCCAGAGTTATGAGAGAGAGAGAATAGGGAAGAGAAATATTCTTCAAAATGAATATCACCAACATGAGCAAAGGCACCTGCCATCTTGGGCTGGGGTAAGTTCCCAGTTTTACAAGAGAAGAAATGAAGCCCCAAGAAATTAATAACGTATTTAGGGGCAGTCATGACTTCATGGCCCCATGAGACCACCAACCCATACTTACATTAGCTATCCTGACTTCAGAGGACCTTGGAGCTTTCAGATATTTCTAGCTTCCTCTCGCTAACTCACACCCTTTTCACACTAACTGCTCATTTCAAACTTTACCACCTCTAGGATAATAAGACTTGTACCTTTGTGACTGTTTTGACAATCTATTCACTGAATAACAAGCTATCCCAAAATTTCGTGGCCTCAAATAACAATCCGTTATTTGACACTATGTCTCAAAAGTACAGTCTTTCCACTAATAGACATATACCCAAAGTACTCTTAAAGCAAAAGTTGGAGGATCCAGAGATATGTCTCAGAATTCATTTCTTCCAGAAGGGGAGCTGTGAGAATTTAGGGGCAGGGGGAAGCCTGCCATCTTGGTTGGACTCCTTGGGTAGAGCCATCTGTTGGGCTCAAGAGATTCCCTTGAGCCCAACAATATTTACACCAGGGATATCTGAATAAATCGGATTGAGATCGGAGCAGGTTTGGTTAATTAATATGCACAGCCTTTTATTTAATCATGTTGGAACTATTTTTATTGTGTTTCAATGTGTGAACGAACATCCTGGGATTTGATGACTCCATCTGTGCTCTCTGTTCACCCTTTATGAGGCAACATGGTGGAGGGTTCAAGGGCATGAGCATCATGACCCGAGTTTCCTTAATAATTCCTGATTAGCTTGATGTTTACTGTAAGGGCAAAATGAAACAATGTCTCTAACTGCCAGATGGAGAGTGGGCACTCAACATACCCTAGTTCACTTCCTTCCATGTCATCTCGTAGATTTTGGCTTTGAAGGCTTTGATTCCTCAAAGAGGAAGAGCCCTCGACAGAATTACCTGCCAGTCAGTTGCCAGATTATTTTTAAGATCAATTTGTTAGCTTCAGACCACTAATAAAATCATGCAAAATAACTCCTTGGGAGACAGTGTGATGTCATGGGTTCATACATCATAAAACATCAGAGGAAAAATGTCATCTTCTTGCACAGTACTGGTATGAGGTCATTAGCATTGTGCCCGACAGCTTGGTAGAATAGTTAATCTGCCGATGGGCCCGTTGGTCAGTAGAAGATAAATGCGCTAAAATGAAATAAGCTCAGGTGGATTTCAGAGGAATTCTGAATCATATACATAGAATAGATAGATAGATAGATATCACACATATATGTTATAATCTCTATAAAAGCTTTTAAACTATGCACACCCCTGAGGCTTTAGAGTGAAAATTCAAGGTTGATGGCCTAGGCCTGCTTTTGAAGGGACTCTAATGCTGTAACATGAAGGGTGAAGTTCCTGTCACTGCAGGGAGCATGGCACTAACAGGGTTAAGAAAAATTGCCCCCCTTTCCGAACCCCAAACACGTACACGTGCGTATGTGCATATGCACACACACACACACACACACACACACACACAGGGTTCAGTTTTCTTTTCTCATATTGCCCAAGGGTGTGTAAAAGAAAAAGAGGTCAGCCAAAAAAACTGTCTGTTAAATTAGACTTGCAAAAAGTGCTACTGAAAAAAAAAAAGTTATACTGTGCTCTTGTTGTGCAGAATTTTACAGCATACGATCCCCTTCATGCTGATCCTCACTCCAGTGCCGCATTGGAGATGCCCAGTAGAGTAACCCACTTAAAAAAAAAAAAAAAGCCATGAGGTATATGTAATAAACACTTTGTTTGCACAAGGCTACTAATATCTCAGGTTTTTTCAAAATGATCGAATGACAGGCTTGCCTCATAAGGAAATTGGATCGTTATCATTTGTGTTAAGTCGTGACGTTACTAAGCGTCTGTTAACCCTGTGAGCAGACAGGACCCCAAAAGTCGTGCGAACAGTAGTCCTTCCCCACTGTATTCGAAGAAATGTTGGTAGTCATACAATAGTAACTAGTAATTTTGTGTGATATGATTGTGTAACAATATTGATAATTATCACTAACACACAGCACACCATGTATCCTAGGCACTGTTTTAAGTGTTTTATATAGATTGATTCATTCAATCCTTATAATAACCATCTGAGGTGGGTTCTTATCTTCATTTTACAAAGGAGGAAACTGAGGCATAGAGCAGTTAAGTAACTTGCCCAGGCCCATGCAAAGGCAGAATTTGAACCCGGCAGTCTGGCCCCAGGGACCATGCTCTGGATCCCCTTGCCCACACTAGCAGGAAGAACGCAGGCTCTGGAGTGGGGCCAGTGGGAGTTCAAGGTGTGGTTTTGCCCCTCTGGAGAGTCTGAGGAAGTCACGTCACCGAGCCAATTTCCTTATCAGTAAAATGTGGGTAAGAACACCTACTTGGCCCGGACTTTGTAAAGCAAGGAGAGAATGCATGGAAACTCCTAGCACAATGTACTTCTACTCAGTGGTTACTGATTATTTTTACCATAGTTGCCAAAGCATTGAGTCTGAACTTTTGTAAGAAACAGTCTCTTCAATTTATGATCTGCTCACAGTCTCTTAAAAATGAGAACTCACCCCATCTCCATTGCTGGGGGGCCAGGCTCTCGGTGGCTGCCCCAGGAGGTCGCTTCAGAGCCTCCTGAAATGCTATTTTCAACCCAGTTCTGCTCTTGGCCGTCTCACTCAGTTGCTGATGAGCAGCTCCAGGCAGGAAAGAAGAAAATCTTTGCAGGGGTGGGGAGGGGTGTTGTTTGGGTTCATCTTCCACCTCTTCTTATTTATAAGCGTTTTGGTCTTACAAATCACTCATGTCTCTGAGCCTCAGGTTTTCATCATAAAATGCAGGTAATGGTTCTTGTCTAATGAGTCACGGGGAGGAGAATGCATGTGAAGGGTCTGGCGCATTGGATGCATAAGGAGTGCATTATTATTGGGGTTTTGCTTATCATCCAGAACATGGTATATATTTCCCCTAGATATGGCTTGTGATTATTAAAACCACTCTGATTTTTTCAGTCATCTCTGGTCAGACGAGGACTCATCGGGCCGATTTCCTGGTACCAGTGGGGCAGAGCGGGGTTGTGGGGAGCAGCCGTGGTTTTGGCACTCTGTGTATTTGCTTTATCAAAACTCTCAAGGCACCAGGGTTGGGCTGGAGGCCATGATGTGTCTTGCTTTTCTTCTCAAATGATTATAGAGTGACTGACCCTAGTGGGGTGTCTTTTTCCCTCATCCCCGGCCCCCGTGACTACCTCTCCCTGCTTCACCATCATACGAATAGGCGTGATATATATGCTTCCTGGATTGATTTTCATAAGGCTCCATTTAAAAAAATACCATTGGGGCGCCTGGGTGGCTTAGTCATTAAGCGTCTGCCTTTGGCTCAGGTCATGATCCCAAGGTCCTGGGATGGAGTCCCACATCGGGCTCCCTACTCAGCAGGAAGCCTGCTTCTCCCTCTCCCACTCCCCCTGCTTGAGTTCCCTCTCTCTCTGTCTCTCTCTGTCTCTGTCAAATAAATAAATAAAAATCTTAAAAAAAATAAAAATAAAAAATGCTATTAACGTCTGCCAACTCTTCAACAACCTCCACCAGGGCAAAAAATGGTTCTGAGGGAGGATGTATGTTTATTTCTTGATATCAACAGTGCTCAGATTTTTTTTTGGAACTTCTCTTCTAGAACTGTGTTCAGAGCCTACAAATACATAATTGCAAATTCCTTCAAAGGAAACAGATCAAAACTTCTGAAAGGCGGTGTTAATTTTCTAAAACTGCCAAAGTTCTGGTGAAGAGGAAATTGAAAAGTAATTAATTTTCCTACGTGATAGCTGTTGTTAAAAGATAGATCTGAAATCCAGCCGCTCCTCATCTCTGCTGCTACCACCTTTGTCCAAGGGGTTTTTGCCTCTCGCTTTTGCAGTGGCATCCTGGCTGGTCCGGCTGTTGCACCCACCGCCCTCCGGCCCCCTTAGAGAGTGTGTGTAGTTAAGCGTGATGCCCGCTAGGAGATATTGATCAGATCTAAATCCCCTGTTCAAAGCCCTGTGATGGCTTCTCACCTCACTTCGCCAAGGAGCCAAAGTCCTTACTGTGCCTGGACCTGTTTCTCACTAGCCCTCCGGCACCCCAGCCCCCAGCCTGACTGCCCTCACTCAGGCACCTCCCCTGCACTGGCCTCCTGGCTACCCTCAAACACCTGCTCACTCCCTCCTAAACCGAGGCCCCTGTGCCCTCCTCCCACATTGTCCTTCCAGCTCTCTTCATTCCCTCAGGCACTTCCTCGGATGTCACCCGCTTAGAGAGGCCTTCGTGGTCACCCTAACATCTCAGGGCCCCTCTTCCCAACATTTCCTACCCCCACTCTCCACTGCACGCTTCCCCTCCACACCCCTCATCATTCTGCTGTACTTGCTCTCCTGCCCCATCTCTATCTGGTTTATAGTCTCACCTCCACCCCTAGGGACAGATTCCCCGAACGGTGCGTGGTATATAGTGGGCATTCAGCAAATGTTTTCCAGGGAACTGAAGAAACATTTCAAAATGAGATTCAAGTACAAGGAACTGTTGTGAAATAAGTGTGCAATATCACGAGGGGACTCTTTAGAGAAATATTTTTCCTTTATTTGGATTTGGAAATTCTGCTACATTTGTTTTAAAGGTATCTAACTGTTGAGAAAGTAAGAAACATATATCTACCCATTTTTTGTTTTTTATTCAGAGCTAGCCCTGGTTAAGTGGATAATAACGATGTAGGTAAAAAAAAAAAAAAAAATTACGTAAGAGATTCGTGAAACTGATATTCTTAGGTAATCCATAAACTCTCTCTGTTTGCAGAAAAACCAGGCTCATTACTTTATTTTTTGACTCATTGCTTTATAATCTCACCCCCTAAATTAAAGTTCTCAGCTGAATATAAGAAGGGCCTTAAATTGTAATGTCGGCCATACGTATTATTGGTAGTCAGGAAGCAGGAAAGGGTGTTGGAAGTGTGGTTTTCAAGTATGTGTGTGTTGGTGTCAAGTCAGAGTGAAATCGGAAAGGGAGATCAATTAAGAAAATCAGAATCAGGCCCCAGAGAGCTTGCAGCAGTCTTGTTGGGGAGACTCCTTCGTCCCATAGCAGGAAACAACTAGAGTTATCAAAATCCCTAGGACTAGGTTGTGCGGTCCAGCCTCAAGGACTGACGTGACTTGAGGTCTTGACTTAGTTTCCCTTCAGATGCTGTCACTGAAGGTTGTATTGCACACATCTCTTTCTTGCCTGTACTCATGTGACTTTTGCCCAGTTGAATCTTTCTCTCTGCTCTGTGATTCATAGATGATGGTCTTCTGACTGCTCTTAAGCTGTGACATCTGAGAAACTTTCTCTTCACACAAAGGACTCCTTCATCCCTCAGACCTGTGGAAATGAATTTACTTATTTATGCATACATGCAGTCAACACAAAGGCCCATCTGTAAAGAATGAAAAAAAAGTTGAAGGGAACAATAGAGAATTATAAGGTGTTTTCATCACTGAGGAAAGGCTTTCCTGTGTGTGTGTGTGTGTGTGTGTTTGTAGCTTGAAGACATATCTGGTGACATTTCCATAAAGGTCATTAAAGATCTATATATGCCATTCTTTATCCTAATTGCACACAGATACGTATAATACAGGAACTCTGTACCATAAAGAGAAAGACTCAATATAATAACATAATAATGTAGATCTCTGAGCTCCAGAGAGACTGTATTTTTATGTGTGTCTTTCTTTTGAAGCTGATCCGTACTCCATGGGAGTTTACTCTGCAGGCTCTCTCGAAGCTCTCGTGAGGGATACGTTACTACAGCCTCTTAGAGGGATGCAATTTCAAAGGAGCCAGGGCAATTACAACACAGGCCAATGGGAGAAGCAAGATAAGTATTGGGTCTGTTAAGTCTCTTCTGAAGGACAATCAGGCAGTGTGTCGGTGTGTTAAGCACCTCCAGAGTGACCCAGCATTGTTCGAGGAGGCTGCAGTTGAGCAGGAACCGAGAGTTACATTTATGCCTCAGGGGAAGAAAAGCCATTTCGCCTACTTCTGATTCTCCGTAAAGCCCTGCTTTCTGTTCCTTGAAAATTCCCCTTCTTGCTTTTTCTCCCTTATTTTCATTCCACAGTGAAATATATTAAATAGAAAGGGTAAAATACAGTATAACGTTGCTTACACTGATAATTCTTTCTGTCCTCCTTGTCATATACATATCTATGATATATGTATATATATACACACACACATATACGTACAACACACACGCATACATAATCTCTGTGATATGTGTGCATAAAATACCAAATTAATAGTATAAAAGATGGATTGTTTAAGGGCTTATTTGTCACTTTATTGTGTGTGTCTTTCTAATGAAGTCTGTTAGTCAACAAGCATTTACCAAGAACGGACTGTGCAAAGACTTTGTGGAAGAATCAGAAAGAGCCAGAACATCCTTTGTTTTGAAGGACTTCATGGTCAGAGCATTTAGAACATATCCAACCCAGTGTAACCTACAAACACCTATTGTGATAGTATGAATTGTGTTCCCTCAAAAAAAGATATGTTGAAATCCTAATCCCCAGGACCTCAGAATGTGACCTTTCTTGGAAATAGAGTCATTGTAGATACAATCTGTTAAGTCAAAATGAGGTCCTACTGCAGTAGGGGGTAGGCCCTTCGTTCTATATGATTAGTGTCCTTATAGGAAGATGACCATGTAAAGATAGAGACACACAGGGAGAATGCCATGTGAAGACACAGGCAGAGATCGAAGTTAGGTAGCTTCCAGCCAACGAATGCCAAATATTACCAGCAAAACACCAGGTGCTGGGAGAGGTAAGGAAGGATCCCCCTTGGGTGGCTTCCCAAGAACATGGCCCAGCCAACACCTTGATTTCTGACTTCTTGCCCCCAGAACCATGTACCCCAGAGAGTACATTCTGCTCTTTTAAGCCACCCAGTTTGTGGTGCTCTGTTCAGGCAGCCCCTGGGAGTCTAACACACTTACCGGAGCAAACTCTCCCTAAGTTCAAGCTTCCGGTGCTTAGGACGGATGGAGAAGCCCTGCAGAGAAAGGAAGATTCCATTTATTTGTTCTCTTTTGTAATGACCCAGTACATCTCTGTGATCTGGACTGTGTTCTCACAGTGCCCAGTATTCTTGCCAACCTTTCAGATGTTAGTAGTTACCTTTTTACTTTGTTGATAGTTATCTCCTTGCTCCCAGTCATGCCCTGCATCAGTGACCTCATTGTGGCCTGTGAATGCATGGCTTTCAATTGTTGGGAGACCTCGTTCCCTTCCTAGAGCGTGTGCTCTTTAAGAACAGGGACCATCTTACTGTCCTGGACAAAAGGGCAAAGCCTTGCTCACAGCAAGTGCTTAATAGCTGTTGAACTAAACTGGAGGAAGTGAGCTATAAAGTAAATTGGAACAGCTGAATAAATGAGGACTTGGGCATGTATAAGATGCCCAGCAATTATTCAACAAATGAATGAGTAACCAAACCAATGAACTGATCATATAAAATATTTCAGAACTTATACATTGGTTTTGCAAGTGATATTTTAGAGAATCACCTGTTCCTCCTGCAGAGAAGCCAAGGAACACCTTCAGGAGTGTACTCTGTTTGTTTGTGTGAGAGGAAATGTTGATAGTAGCAAGATTTCAACCCAGAGAGTCAAATCTCTAAAATTAAATCAATGAAGCCTCCAGTGTCTGCAAACTAGAATACAGGGATTATGGAGATGTAAATAAGTACATGTTTCCCTCTCTCTTTTAGGAGCTGGCTATTCCCTTGGAAGAAATGGACATTTATGCACAGGCAGGATTACCCGTGAGGCCACTGTGTGCAAGGGGCTGAATGCTTGGCACACACAGTAATTGCTGGGGGACTGGGACAAGAAAAGGGATTTCAGAGTGAAAGTAACCATTTCATTGAAAAGCAGGGCTGAAGAATAGAAAGGTTTTTGCTATTGTTAAGTTTGTTTTTGTTTTTAAGTAAAAACTGGGAGAGTGGGGAAGACATTCTGATAGGGATACTAGTCTAAACACAGAGTTGGGACACAGAATATGTTTTAGGGATAGTGTTTAGATCAGTTTTCTAGGGATGAGAGGCGAGTCTAAGATGATAGATTGGTGGCAAGTTGTGTCTTAAATACTAAACTATGGGATCTGGAGTTTATTCACTAGACAGTAGAAGCTGACTAGTGAATCTGGAAGATTTTGACTAGATAAGGAACATAATTATAATAATAATTCACGTCTATTGAATACCAGCAATGTGATAGATGCTTTCCCTACTCGTGTGTTATTTAATTCTCTTAACAACCATGGAAGGTGGGTTTTATTAACCCATTTCATAAATAAGAAAATCACAGATCCAGTAAGTGCTAGTTTTTGTTGTTTGCCTGACTTCAAAGCCTATGAGAATTTTTACTACATTAACGATTTCCAAAGGCACTTGGCAAGCCCTATGGGGTTCTTCAAAGAAACCTAAGGGACCACAGGATTGGATTGTCAGTTGACGAAAATGGGCAAGACTCCTGGACTAAACTGGGCCTCACACCTCACACTAGTGAAGTTCTATATTTTTTCTGCTGTATATAACATAACCATGGAGTGTTGATTAAAGAAACAGGGCCAACCAGGAAAGAAGGACCCAAGGATCCAGCTAGAGGTTATGGTTTTGGCCCTAGGTGATTTAACGTTGTTACTGTCACCCTGACGAAGCACATGGTTGCTGGTTCTATGTGGCTAAGAAGAATAGCATATGTGTTAAGTAGCAAACAGGATTCAGAGGGCTCCCAAAAGGCTAAAAACCAAGGTCAGGGTCAAATAAGAAGTTCAAAATTAACAAAGATCATGCGTAATTTGCATTTAGGTTCAAGAATGAATTACATAAATATAGACTAGAGGGGTGGTTCTCAGAGTCGACCAGCCGTTTGTGCATCACCTAGGAATATGTCAGAAGTGCAAATTCTTGGGCCCCAGTCTCATCCCTATTAGATCAGAAAGTCTGGGGGTTTAGGGCTCAGCAATCTGTGTTTTATTTAATAAGCCCTCCAGATGTTTCTAATGCAGGCTGAAGTTAGAGAACCACGCAGCTAGATAAACCACCTTCCCTTCCCTTTTTGCCTCCCTTCATTTCTTTCTCTTTATTCCATGTCATTCCAGAAAGGATTTGGGATGGAAAATCTGACTTAACAGTTTGTGTCAGGACAAAGGTTTTATTTTATAAAAAGTTTACTATGACTCAATGGTGTGATGTGGTTACTGCCAAAAGTAGTTTGCATTAAAAATAGTGACCAGAACAAGGGAAGCAATAGCCCCTCTTTTCCACATGTGGCACATTCTGTAATATTCTCCACATCCTGCTAGACTGCATCTGAGTGTGTTGAGGAAGTAATTACAAGAGGAGTATTGAAGGGGAGCTTGACAAGGATGGTGAAGCTCCTCAAACCTTGTTCTGAAGGAAGCAGTTGAGAGAAGGCGCCTCCTATGATTGGGGCCTGACATAGAAAAGAAAGAGAATTTTATATCTTGTTCCAGAGAACAAAACACAATATGAGGAAGCCCTGTCCTCTGGAATGAAGAGGGCAGGATGTTAGTCCAGACTTTTCCTACAGGGCTGTGGTCACGCAGGTAAGTATTTCAGGCTTCTTTCCCTTTGGCTGCAGACTGTAGATGATAAGGGCCATGATGTCCACCCCACAGGGTTTTTGTGAAGACCAAAAAAAACATGAACATGTGCAAATATTTGAAAAACTGGAAATGATAGTACGGATATGAAGCAATGATATTATTATTAAGTAGGACTAGTTGGTGGAGATTTTATATCCAAGAGAAGGAAGGATTACAACATACAAATTATTCAGAAGTGAGAGGGCCTTTCTCAAGAAGTCCTGAGTCCGCTGTCATGAGAAGTCTTCAGACAGAGACGGAGATGTCAATGAATGAATTGTAGGGGTTGAAGCTGATGGCCTTCTGGTCCCTTTCTGACACTGATATTTCATGATAGGGAAGTTAAAGCACGTCTGAGACAAAGTGCTCAGGGCCCCCCCCCCCCCGCCCCCGCAGAGTAGGTGCTTAATTCAGCATTTGCTAATCACTCTGTGCCAGTAACCACAAACATTTAAATGCATTTAAATGTTAAGTACATTAAAAACATTAAATGCATTTAACAACAACAACAACAACTAGTTAACCCGGTGTTGGGTTTTTACCTTCAGCCCTATTGTTAGATTTACCTTCGCATTAGAAGTCTGGGTTGAACTGACCCCCTGGTGCTCCTTTAGGTCCATTGATGTCTGAATATGCAAAGTAAAATGGAATTCTTAATGCTTTCTTATACCTCTTTGCAGTATCTCATGGGAGAGGAGTACGTATCACCCTTGGGGTCTAAGCCAAAACTGAGTTGATTTACAACGTTATTCCTCTAAGACTAAGATTTCCTCTGGCTGTAATTTTGCATCTAGTCTATTTCTTTCTTTCTTTCCTTTCTTTCTTTCTTTCTTTCTTTCTTTCCTTTCTTTCTTTCTTTCTTTTTTTTTTTTTTTTGCCCTGAACTATTGGGTAACATCAATGACTTTTGCCTCAATCCACTCCTGATTGGCTGCTTTCCAGTGGCAGAGACATGAATGGATCCTTCTGTGTAGGGAGTTTTGTAATTCAGTGAAGAGTTTAGAGCCTTGCCAAAGGTGTTATGTGGGTATTTTGCACATATTTTAGATAATGTGTGTATATCAATAATGTAATGAAGGTAACATTCATACCACTGTGGGTGGTAGCTAATCGAGGGGCAGCTAAATTTCATTTCACAAAAGAAGCTCTCCTTTCTAATTCAATCAGAAACAGTTGTTCATCTGTTAAAGAAAAAAGTCAAAGCAGGGGATTATAGAAACAGGAGAGAGTGAGTGAGAGAGGGAAATAAGTATTTTAACTTAAAACATATATATGTATATGCGTATGCAGATGCAAAGACACACACACACACACACACACACACACAAACACTTTACATGCTGAGTGTTTTATAAAAGGCCAAGGACTTTTCTATGGCTCTGACTACTGCCAATCCATGTCGTATTTTTTGCATGAACCATATCCATTACGCATCATCTACAATTTCTAGTTTTTCATTTCTTTGAAGAAGAAAGAAATTTCAGGACAATTGTTGAGCAACCCGAGTGGAGGATCCTTCTACGGCTGTTTGTTTGTTTTTTAAGTTATTTATTTATTTATTTATTTATTTATTTATTTAATTTAGAGAGTGAGCAGGGGGAGGAGCAGAGGGAGAGGGAGAGAGAGAACCCCAAGCAGACTCCACGCTGAGCGTGGAACATGATGTGGAGCTCGATCTCATGACCCTGAGATCACGACCTGAGCCAAAATCAAGAGTTGCACACTTAAACCAACTGAGCCACCGAGGCACCCCGGGATCCTTCTAGGTTTTTTGTTTTTTTTTTTAAGATTTTATTTATTTGACAGAGACACAGTGAGAGAGGGAATACAAGCAGGGGGAGTGGGAGAGGGAGAAACAGGCTTCCCGCTGAGCAGGGAGCCCGATGCAGGTTTCAATCCCAGGACCCTGGGATCATGACCTGAGCCGAAGGCAGACGCTTAACGACTGAGCCACCCAGGTGCCCCTCCTTCTAGGTTTTTATCATATTATTCCTCTTGTTATTTCTTCTATAGCTGTCTCTCTGACATCTGAAATTAGAAAAAGAGTTTGTTGAGGTAAAATATACATAAATTTAACCTTTTAACCACTTTTTAAGTATATAATTCAGTGGCATTAAGTACATTTACAATGTCATAGAACCACTACCACTCACTATTTCCAGAAATTTCCCATCATCCCAAACAGAAACTCTGCACCCATTAAATAGTAACTCCCCATTTTCCTTACCCACCACCCCTAGTGACTTCTATTCTGCTTTCTATCTCTATGAATTTGCCTATTCTAGGTGCCTCATGGAAGTGAAATCATATATTATTTGTCCTTTGGTGTCTGGCTTAGTTCACTTAGCATGATGTTTTCAAAATTCATCCATATTGTAATGTGTCAGAATTTCGTTCATTTTTATGGCTAAATAGTAATCTGTTATGTGTATACAGTGCATTTTATTTATATTGTTTGTATATCTATTGATGAACACTTGGGTTGTTTTCACTTTTCAGCTATTGTGAGTAATGTTGCTATGAACATTGGGGTGCAAGTATCTGTTTGAGTCCCTGCTTTCAGTTCTTTTGGTTATATACCTAGGAGTGGAATCACTGAATCAAATGGTAATTCTATGTTTACCTTTTTGAGGAACCACCAAACTGTTTTGTTTTTTTTTAAGTGTTTTTAAAGCAACTTGTCTGTACTGAAGACTTTGCAAAGCATTCAACTTGGTTTTCACAAAAGCAAGAGCTCTCTTAAATATTGGGCCTGCATTTTATTATTTCTAGACCATTTGATTCCCCTGGATAATTACAATATCAAGTCCAACTAGCATACACAGGTTTAGAAACATATACAGTTGATATTTGCTAAGCATACAACTCAACGGCTAATACCAGAAGTTCTCAAAACATACTAGAGAGTAGTTTTCCAGCAATGAACCCCAGCATAAACCAATATATATTACAGAACAAATGGAGAATACCGGTTAATCTGGAAGCCAGTTAAGAGAGCTTCTAGTATTCAACTAAACTATCTTTGTCATGATACGATGTGTAGAGGAATTTAGAAGCAACTCTGATTCTGGAAAAAAACAGCTGCATATCCATGACTGTTCATGTTCAATACACTTGTTGGGAGACTGGAGAAAAATGACAGCAAAGGCTAAAATGGAGTGGGAAGTTGACTGACTGTATAAATTCTTGAATTTGAGGAAGTCCTAATCGATAATAGCAGTGGGTTGATTTTCTTCCCTTCCAGTTTAATTTTGTGTGGATGATAAATGGAAGATAAACAGGGAATAGGGAGGTTGTGCCTATTCTTAGAAAGAAGATACCTTTCAAGTTAAGATTTCAGGCTTTGAGATGTGATTAGAAGGTTTTCTAGGCAGTTCTGAGACAACACCACGAAGCTGTAGGAGGAGTACTTTTATAGAGCATCATTCATCCTAGTTAGTGACTCAAGTGATTAAAGGTTTGGGAAATTGCCCCTCTAAATATGGGCTAAAGGAACAGGGTTTATTTAGCTTAGAGAGAGAGAGCGGGCATGCTGAGGGGGACTTAATAATAGTCTCCAAGAATATGAGGGATAGTCTATGAGTGATGGAAAGCAGCTGTTTCCTGTTTCCACTGAGGGCTTGGTAAGAAAGAATGGAGTTCAATTGCAACAAGTGAGTTTAAGGATTCCTTGGCCATAAAGTTTGAGACAGCAAACCCACAAGACCAAAGCCACCTCTCTATTTCAGAATTGTGCAACTAACTAGCTGTCGTTCTTGGGTGGTTTAAATGGGCTTGTTCTTGAAATAGCAAAAAGACATAGAGGACCCATCAGTCAGGTGAGAATATGAAGTTGTCCACTGTTAGAACCTACTGGTGTTTTGTGGCTGAGGAAGCACTCATTAGAAGATGAGATTTAAGAAATAAAAAAGTTTCAGAATCTTTTTGCTCCCTTTTGGTCTGCTTTTAAAGCAGGATCATCTAAATTTACCCCTTCTCTCTGAGGTGAAAAATTTCCATGGATTTGCTGGTATGTGCTTTTTCTGCCCATTTGGTCAATACAGTCATTAAAAAAAATTCTGTGTCTTCAGTGATACTTATATCAGAGATAGATATCATAGACATTTGATATATATACATATATATATATAATATGTAATTAATACAACAATGAAAACAATGTTTTGTTCTAGACATTGTGTCTAAGTGTTAGGGGTAAGAAGATGAATAAGACATACACTGTGCTGATTAGGAGCAAAGCAAATATAAAAGCATTATGAAATAATGCATCAATATAGGAGGTACAATAGGGGAAAAAATTTAAAATCAGAAAAATGCATTCTGGATTTGCTACCAATTTTTAAGCAGCGAGGCAGATGGAACTGCCCAAAAACTTCTCAACCACTGTTTTATAATTTTTATCCTAGGTTAGGTTAATTATACCATTTATTATGAATTGGATACATGGTGTCTTATTTGTCCAACTGGGAGTGTTTTCAAGGCAAGGTTTTAATTCCCGAGGATTGGGCTGCTGTGAACCTGTACCTTTAAAGTTACAGGTTTATGTTAGCATTAACTGTGTATACATTCCACAAGTTATATTTCCATCTTGTACCAACATTTATTTTATTCTTATTTAAAAATCTTTACTTCTATCACTGAGTGGTTTTTGGTTACCTGGAAGGGGGTAAGGATGAACTGTGATTCAAATCTGACCCCCATAACTCTTTGGTCTTCAAAATTCAGCACTGAAGTGGGGAAATTAGGGGTTTGCTTTGAATCCTCTCTCCCTATGTGTTCACCACGAGGCACTGAGTGAGTTACTGAACCTCTCCGAGACTCTACTTTACAGGAATGTTTTGAGGATGAAATGAAATGAAATAATGTGTGCCAAACCCAGAGCCCAGTGCACCCAGCCCTCAAGCCGTGTTTACTTGCTTCCTTTAATTCACCAAGAACATCTCTCCCCTGTGGTAGAATCATGATTGCCTCTAGCTTGTCTTCACTTAGTGGGGTGTGTTGACCCTCAGGGGCAAGACCAGGAGAGTGGGTTTTGTCTAAAATTCATTGAGGGCCCCCCAAAGTTCCATTGTGAGAATCTCTTTCCTTTCCTAAACTTACTTCATCCAGAAAAAACGTCTACCCTAATGCCAAATATTTTAGGAAGCATTTGTTGCTAAATTATCTGAACGAGTCATGTACGCACATGGAAGAAAAGTCCTTTTAAAATCAGCAGGAAGATCACGCATTTTTGTTTTGCAGGGTTGAAAGAAGAGTAAGTAAGGCTTCTAGATATTCAGGCATTAACAGACACTGATTAAATTGAGTGCTGTGCCTGGGAATGGCATCAAATTGAAGACGTGATCACTGCCCTGGGGAAGCGTAGGAACTTGTTGGAAAGACCAGCCCACATGTATGAAACGAGCCCAGAATAGTTAGACTCAATGTCGGGAAGGGCAGTATAAGCCCCTGAGTACTGAGGGAAGGCAAGATACAGGTGTGGGTAGGGATTTAATAGAGCTCTAGGAGACTTGAAATCTTGGTTTGACTGGCTCATAAAACACTCTCATTTAAAGACAGGCAGAATTTTTAAAAACCACCTGAAGTGTTCACTTCCTATAGAAACCCAAGAACCTACTACAGTTGCTCTTCACATATTTGAACTAAATGAATCCTTCTAAAGTCTCAGTGTTCAAGCTGATTGGCTTTCAGAGTCTCACTCACACTGTGCCAGACTGCTCCTGCCCCAATTCACTCTTTGTCTGTGGGATATGGAATATCTTTATCAATCATAACAAGTCACATGGAGAGTAAAAACCCCAGCTAGAGACTTACCTCAAAAGCTGAAGCGTGCCACATATTGTAATGTGGGTGGATTTAGGAACCAGGGTTGGGACATTTTTCTCTTTATTAGAAGGAGATTTATAAGTCAGGACATTTAGAGGGTGAGCATGGGTCCTCTGGACTGGCCCACTCCTCCTGTCCCTCCCCACCGCCCAGCTCCCCAAATTAAAAAGCAGAACAACAAAACCATTAACTTAATAGCATAGAATTTATGGCTGAAATCTTACAAAGCTTATGTCAGCGAAGTAAAATAATTACTGTCACTTTCTCTTAGACATTTGGCTTCATGGTTCCTGTCACCTTTATCATAACACACAGCTGACTTGGTAGCTCTGTTTTTCATGGCACATGGCCTGGTGCTATGCTTTTATGCACACGTGCTGTGGGATGACAATACATGGGTGTACCAGAGTGGAGCTAAGGTTAGATAATGAATTGGAATACTGTTAATGGTTTGGGTTAGTCATGCTGACCTTATGCCAGCTGAGCTTGTTCCCTCTCTCTCTCCTTCTCCAGATTCTCAAATCCAAAGATTTAACGTCTCCGACCCAGCGCTACATTGACAGCAAAGTCGTCAAGACGAGAGCAGAAGGCGAATGGCTTTCCTTTGACGTGACTGACGCCGTCCATGAATGGCTCCACCATAAAGGTTACAGCCGCCCTCTGTCCTCCTCCCTAGATGCTCAGTGACCCCACGTTACTGTAAGTTGATGGCAGATTTAAGGGTATTGTCACACATCCAAATGACCTCCTTGACTTAATGTTTTCCAGACAGAAACCTGGGATTTAAAATAAGTTTACACTGTCCCTGCTGCACCTTTGTACCATCTAATAATTACATCATTCCCAATAAAAGTGAAGAGCTAGAAGCAAGATTTGCAGGTAACTGAAACTTGGTCATACGAGGTGGGGGAGGGAGGGGTCTATATTCATAATCTCATGGGGGATGAAGCCTGTTTGCATGTGAGAATGGGATTGTTGGGTGAGGCTTGGGAGTTGTAATTGTTTGGGTAAAGATAAGGTTGGAGAAAGATATATGAAGGCAGAAGGGATTGGGACCAAGCAGTTGGTTCCCTGTTTATGCTGCTCCTTGCCCAGTGATGACTTAGCAGTACTAACTGACTGATTCATCAACTTTCCAAACTATTAGTCAGGTAAGCCCTTTATTCTTCATTCAAGCAAGCCAACTTTCCAGCTATGCTGATATGATAGCAGAAGATAGTATACAATCAAGGACACCCATTGATAATGTCCCAGGTGCAATGTCAGGAGGCCTACAACCATATTTCACTTGGGAAGCCCCTCATTCCGTAGCCTCCTTACCTCACCTTCCATGTATCAGAACACTCCACCGTTTCTAGCTGGTGCCCGGTATTGCCAGTGGCTGCCTGATCAGACTTTTGGAATAATTTATAAAGACATAACGAGGCTTTAGTTGTTCCCTGTTCCTGCTCACCTCTTAGTGATTGGCCAGAGGTCAAGGAGAATGAGGAGATGCCAAGGGTTGGAGTTGCTTCCCTTATTAGCTCACCAGTTCGACCGATGAGAGGTAAAGAGGGATGTCTGCCGTGTGCTCGTGCCCACAGCGGCTCCACACCAGCACTCCAGGGAGCTGATTTCCCCTCCCCAGCTACCACCACCCGGGACCAAGGCTACGGTGGCCCTTGCTCATGGAAAAATATTCCCGGAGGTCTAGAGATTTATTCCAGTCTCTAACCTAGCCATGATTCTCTAGAGTGTGGAGATTAAGTGCTTAAACTGGCAGTCTCTTGAGCATGCTTTGGGGAGCTCAAGTTTCTAAATCTCAGATGGAATCAGGAAAGTGTTGAGGATGCCATAAAATAAATGAAAAAGCCCTTTCTTCACAGCTTCCCCAAATAGCATTAAGTAAGGGTGGCTTCTGTTTCCCTTGAACCTAATTCACTGCAATTTCATGTAAGTCTCAGGTTGTGTTCATGAGGAAAGTCTTTTGAGTTTAGGAGTCTGAGGAAGACAGTGAACTGGCAGGGACCAGGCACGTTCTTTCGCTGTGCCTTCAGTCGCTGAGGGGCTGAACACAGCCTGACCTGAGGGTTGACTAAAATAAACTACCTAGGTTCCCCTTGGACTATGGTCAAAGGCTTCTTCTGTAGTGACCTTCATAACCAACAAGCCCTGCCTTGGACACTGAACCGCCTCCTGCCAAGAGCCTCAGTGAGAAGTGTCCATTGTCACCTGCGATTGTCTCCTCGTGCCATATCTATTTCCGTGGGGAGTGGCGGTAGCCAGCTGATGATGCTGTTGTGAGGTCATCACGGCTGTTTGTGACAAGATACAAAGGAAAAAAGAATGGCTGGTTATATTTGATGAAGGTAAAGCTAAATGTTTGTTACCCAAATGCATTTTTTCAAGGTATTGATGGCACCTCCACATATGCCAGTGGTGATCAGAAAACTATAAAGTCCACTAGGAAAAAAAACAGTGGGAAGACCCCACATCTCCTGCTAATGTTGTTGCCCTCCTACAGACTTGAGTCACAACAGTCCAACCGGCGGAAGAAGCGTGCTTTGGATGCAGCCTATTGTTTTAGGTAAAGGAAATAAAAATAAAACAAAGTAATTACGTCTGTTAACTCTTAACACTGCCTTTGCCTTTTCTTACAAATTGACCTAAACTCCACTTGTTGCTTAAGGCCAGGTGTGGGACAGGAGAGCCATCATACCTCCTAACAGCATTCTTCCCAGAGGCTTTAACCAGTTTTTCTGCGCGGTAGTCCTCAACACCTTGCAGTGCACCAAGTGTGAAGTCAGAAAATTAGTCCCCTGATGTTTTTTTCCCAAATCCCTCTGAAGTCCTCTGGGGCCGAAGAAGAAAATGAGCTCCCTGCTCCCCAGAGCAAGTATAAGGTTACTTGAAGCGTGTGATGGCGGATCCTTAATTGGAAAGACTCACCATCTGTGTGAAGCCCTCACCGCCCCCCCCACACAGTAGAGTGCCCATGGCCATGCCCTTTTTCACAGAGATGAGAGAAATAGAAGAAGAATGCTATTTATTGTGTCATTAGCTACAGAATCTGAGAGAAGTGAAGGCAACACAAATTTATTTCCCACTCCTGAAAGAGTTCATGGAGGGGAGAGTATGAGTGTTCTCCTGTGGTTTCTTACCAAGCCTCATAAGAGGAAAGTTCTTTCTTTATTTTGAGAGCTATGGGGCAGTAAGGGGTTCTCACTGATAAAGTGCTCAAAGAGCTCATGAGTAAAAGGGCTTTTTTTGCTCGCCAGAGTCAGTGGTTGCACGAAGCGAGGTTCCATGTGTCTTGATCTCTGGCTCATTCCCGGGTCTAGGGACAGGAGATGAAATAATGGATTCATTCTCAAAGGAAAACGCCTTAGATGGCTCTTTGAAAATAGCTGTTGTACTCCATTCATTTTATATTTGAAAGGGCAATCAAGGCTGACTGGCAAAACTGCCCAGTGTTGGTTGGCAAGGGGGGATTGGTCTCTTCCGCCACCTCTCTGCTTCTATTTAGTCATTCAAGAGAAAGGTTTGACTTTCAAGGTCACAGCCACGGGACTTGGGGTTTAGGATTCATAAGGGAAAGTAGTCCAGCAGGTCACCATGACATTCCATCGTGAAAGTCGTCTGAGATTACTATAAAACCATTCAAACCTGGCCCATGATACTTGCTCATTAGATGCTGTTTGCCTGAGTGAAGGAGTCATTTTTCTGACTTGGAATGAGGCGTGGGGGGTGGGGGTGGGAAATCGGCTGTAAAAGCTCCACCACTCTTTCTTCTAACAGAAATGTGCAGGATAATTGCTGCCTACGTCCACTTTACATTGATTTCAAGAGGGATCTTGGGTGGAAATGGATACATGAACCTAAAGGGTACAATGCCAACTTCTGTGCTGGAGCGTGCCCATATTTATGGAGTTCAGACACTCAGCATAGTAGGGTAAGTATTTGGCTCCATCTCTTCTATTTTGGGATCTCTAACGTGTACCTGCCAATAACATGTCCAGTGAATTCTAATTAGCCTGGTGCCCGTTCATCGTCACACAGGAATGGGTACTGGAGAAATCCTTTTGAATGGGGAGGTCAAGAATGTAGGGGGTAGGTGAAATCAGAAGTAACACCGTTCCGTTTGAAAAGTAGGTTTTACCTTCCCAATTCAATGATAAGCAACCAGAAGACAGTTTTGTTCATTTTTTCCTTTATTTTATATTGTAAGTGATGAGTAGCTATAAAAAATCTTTTGGAATCAAAATATCCCTTGGGGTCATGTACAGCTTGGATGTGAAGGGACCCAGGTCCCCATCTAGGAAGGAGCCATCATCATCTACATCAAGGACTGTCATAGAGGAAAAAACTTTGAGGACCTCAGTGGATGCTTTGGCATAGTGACTCACTAGTGTATGGCAATTAAAAAGTCATTTGACTTCTCTAAACCTCAATACCTCAATTTTTTATCAGTAGAAAGAATGTTTATGTTAAAAATGATCTTTAAAATAACGATGCCAAGCTCAAGAGTAGATACAAAGAGCAAACAGATGAAATAAGAGAAAATGATTTGAAAATTAGTATCTCCACGTCTTTTTTAATATACCCAAAGTACACAAGAATCTAAATATTTTGTCACATTACTTCAGTGAGGTTAGAAGGCTAATTCAGAGGACCAGTCCTAGATGGGAGGCCATGGGTTACTAGCCCAGATCAGCAAAGACCTTTTCTATGTAATAATGATGCTTGTCCTAATGCTTTTTCCTGGTACCTCATAATGTAGGGTTTTAGAGATGGAAAGGACTTCATAAATTATCTTGTCCAAACATTTAACTTTACTTAAAGAAATTGGGGTCTAGATCGTGTAGGTGACTTGCCCAGGATCAAACAGTTGGTGACAAACCAAAACTTGGAACGCAGGCTTCCTTGTTTTATAACCAAGGCCTCCGTTTGCTCTGTCTTACTGAGTCTAATTCCTGAAATGTGGCTACACGTTGAGGTTATGCCTCTGTAAATCTCCTTATTAAAGAGGCATTAGAAAAATTGCCTTCATTGCAGGGTAGGAAAATGGACCTGCTGCCAAAAGGATCACATAATGCACTCGGTTCAAGTCAAGAGTTTGGGGGTTATCAATTATTTTAGACAATCTGTAGTATAAAATTCCTCTTTAATTCATATGAAAAATCACGTGTTAGTAGAACATGAAGTCTATTTATTTATAAATGCCTACATATGCTAGGCTTTAAGTTGACAAATAGGATTCTCCTTCCTTCAGCTGTTTTCCCAACTCCCCTGTAGATTTTGGCACTCCCGGCTGACCATGTGCTTGGCCATGTGAGGAAAACTTGCTCATGCCTGTCCCTTTGTCTGAGCTCTCTGGCCAGGCTGTTTCAACTGGGCTGTGGCAACAGTAGCTATAATGTGGGCAAGGTCCCAGTGCCAAGTAGAAATATAATTCCCCTCCCTGATACACAGAGGGAGTGTGTGAAGGCTGAGACCATGCTTGTTTTTCAAGGAGAGAGGAAGAATAACTGTCATGGTCACAAATATGTGGTTTGGACAGTTACCCAAGAAGCCAGAGGTAGCTTAATAAAGTAGTCAGTGTTGCTGCACTGAACAGATCTTCTGTCTTCGGCTGAAAAAATCGCAGTGAATCTCGAGGAAAAGGTCACTTGCTGTTTGACTAACACATTAATGGCATCCTTGGAAATGTCTCTTTATCATCACTGGGGAACCTACATAATTCCATTGGTAAAAGTGCCATCCCCCTTGGATATAAAACGGAGATAAGGGTATGGGACTAACTCTAGAACTTTCGCTTCATTCCACTGTGGGACTGGCTAAAGCCCTCCAACTTAGACACTACCATTTACCACATGGAATCTAATGGAGGGTTGATTATTATTACTCTCGTGGTTAATTATTATTACTCTTAAGCAAAATGTAAGAAAGTGAATAATTAAAAAGAGAGCTTGCTTTTAGTGTCATTCTTTTTTTTTTTTTTAAGATTTTTATTTATTTATTTTTGAGAGAGAGAGTGTGTGTGCGAGAGAGCACGAGCAGGGGGCTGGGGCAGAGGGAGAAGCAGACTCCCCGGGAGCCGATGAGGGACTCGATCCCAGGACGCTGGGATCATGACCTGAGCCAAAGGCGGACGCTTAACCCACTGAGCCACCCAGGCGCCCTAGTGTCATTCTTAATTAACTCTTAACTGCTTAATGTTTTATCGTATTTATGAAACAATAAGAAATGAAAAGACTCGTGTCTTTTTTCTTTTAAGCGAAAATGTAGGTGACATTAAATGGGCCCACAAAGATACAGCACAGAGAGGTTTCACGTGCAGACAGGTGTTTTTTTCTATACCTAAGGGTAGATTAAAGCTCTGATGGGAGTTGTAGAAGTGATTCTTCTACTCCTCCGTGTATTTGCTTCTTCACGGAGGACAACAGTCTCATATTGCCTTATTTGGGCTATGAGGTCAAAACAAAGTCCATAGAGTCTCTGAGCTTAATAGAACTCTAACCTAGGTGGAACTGGAAATAGACACTCGGTTACAAGGAAGTGTAGACAGCAGAGCAAATACAAAGAGGACCAAGTTTTTCAAGGGTCTGGCAAGCGTGTGCAGCAAGGCAGTGATCAAAGTCCAGAATTATTGGGGAAACTGTAAACTTTGTTGAATGAGCGATTTTGTGCAATCTGAGCTTTTACAAAATCATTTGTTTACGATGCAGGAGGAAAGGATTCTGTAGGAAAATGATGAATTCAGTGATTACTAGGAACACATATCAAGTTGGCCATAATTGGGGGTTAAGAGAAGGAAATTGTAAACCAAAACTCGTTTAAATTGTCTCCTGAGTGCTGACGGATAAGGTAACACTATGGCTCTATGGAATGGTTCTTTTTAAAGTAATTGCCCTCCCCCCCCCCTTTTTTTTTCCTATGTTCTCTTTCCTCTCCTATGTCCTTTCAGGTTCTCAGCCTATATAATACCATAAATCCAGAAGCATCTGCTTCTCCTTGCTGCGTGTCCCAGGATTTAGAACCGCTAACCATTCTCTACTACATCGGCAAAACACCCAAGATTGAACAACTCTCTAATATGATCGTAAAGTCTTGCAAATGCAGCTAAGATTCTTGGAAAAGTGGCAAGACGATAATCCCATGGTGGAGGATCAGGAGGAGGACAACGATGAGAACAATGACAATGTTTGTAACAAGAAAACATAAGAGAGCCTTGCTTCAACAGTGTTAAAAATTTTCGAAAAAAGCGGTACTAGTTCAAACACTTTGGAAGTCTGTGTTCTGTTTGTTAAAACTGGCTTCTGAAACAAAACAAAACAAAACAAATTGAAGGCTTTATTCTACATTTCACCTACTCTGTAAGTGAGAGAGACAAGAAGCGAAACCTTTTTTTTTTTAAGAAAAAAATAAACACTGGAAGAATTTGTTAGTGTTAATTATGTGAAAGGAAAAAACAAACAGGAAAATCCCATTAAGTGGAGTTGCTGTACATACCGTTCCTATCCCATGCCTCACTTGATTTTTCTGTATTGCTATGCAATAGGCACCCTTCCCATTCTTACCTTTAGAGTTAACAGTGAGTTATTTATTGTGTGTTACTATATAATGAACATTTCATTGCCCTTGGAAAGTAAAACAGGTGTATAAAGTGGAGACCAAATACTTTGCCAGGAACTCATGGATGGCTTAAGGAACTTGAACTCAAACGAGCCAGAAAAAAAAGAGGTCATATTAACGGGATGAAAAACCAAGCGAGTTATTATATGACCAAGCAAGTCTGCAGTAAGATAAAGACCCTGAAAACACATGCTATGTGCCGACTGCCCAAGGAAGCTTCTTGTAAGGTTCAAAACTGAAAAGCCTGTTAATAAAGGAAACTTTCAGTCAGAATAAGTCTGTAAGATTTTTTTTTTTCTTTTTAATTGTAAATGGCTCTTTGTCAGTTTAGTAAACCAGTGACATGTTGAAATGTTTTGATACGTACCGGTCCAACTTCAGACCTTAAAGTATTGCCGTGTAGTTTTGCTATAGGTTTTTCTTCGTTTCCGTATATGTAACCATACCTACATTCTTATAATAGATGGGGAGAGAAGCCAGTGTAATTGGAAACACACCTGCAGATCTCTTTTGCAAACTATTAAATCAGAACGTTAACTACTTTACATGTAATGTGTAAATTTTTACCATATTTTTAATGTTCTGTAATAATGTCAACTACGATTATTTCGATTGGACTTAAATTGGGGCTCTTTTTAATGATCACTCAGACCTGTGTGTTTCCTCTAGCTGGCCAGGACTTTGAGGAAGGCCGCTGTACTTTGACTTGCAGCACAAATACGTGTTTTATAGTATTTGCTCCATGTGTGCTTTGTGCATTGTCCAATATTATGACATAAGCTACCTGAGTCCACTTGTCCTTTCGTTTTCCTTTTATAAAAAGGATCGACTCAAGTTCACTAGTCTTCCTTCATCTTCTAAGCATCATTACTAATCCATTCAGATGTTAACCATCTTCTATGTTAGGAAAATGGGACTATGATAGATGTATAGATCATTGAGCTGAAATATTTTCGTTTTAGCAAGGGCCTCAGGATCTGACTGAGACTCAGAATCTTCGTGGCTGAGTGAAGACAGCTTTCTCCAACTTGGTTTCATCGGTATGTTCACAGAATTCTACGGTTTGTAGAGATCAGACAGTTCATAGGATATATCTTTTCCTTTAATCAGGTTTTTAGTGTTCGGGGGGAAATGGAAAGATTGACATTTTAGGTGATTTTTTTTTTAAGGGAGAAAAAAAAGCCCCGCTCAGCGTAAGTCACTTAGTTGAGTCCACTGAAGTTAAAGGTTTTCATAGATGTTCTTTGACGGTTGTTCGAGGTACAAGCCAAATACGCCCATGATCAAAAAATTCTGTTTTTCCCTCTGAATGAGAGTTCTCTAGATCTGAGGCTAGAATTTACCTTGCTTTAATAAATGAATGGTTTGCCTTATCGTTGCAGAGAAGGTAACGTTCCGTCAAGGTTGATAGGAGATGTCAGTTTACCGGTTGTCTCTTCCTTAGCTTGAAGAGAAAAATTAATAGGCAAAACAATGGAATATTTACAGTGTCACCTAAAGGGCAGCATGGCGAGGTGTGAATCCAAGTGAAGTTATTTGATCTAGTAGACTTCTTGTCTGACATTTCCTGGCCGTTAATGAAATGACAAATTGGATTCACAGGTTTGAAAACTGGAAAAGCAAGAGAGGGGATGCCATGGTAGTAAATGACCCTCATGTTGGGTGTGACCCGATCCCAGAAATTGAGTGTGTTGATTTTTTTCCTTCCATTTTCTATTAATTCTATGTAAATTACTTTTATTTCTGCAGGTATTTTCCTCTCAGATAGAATGACGTTTTGTTTTGTATTATTTTGTCTTTCCTCATGAATGCACTGATAATATTTTAAATGCTTTATTTTAAGATCTCTTGAATCTTTTTTTTTAGTTTGGGGGTTCTGTAAGGTCTTTATTTCCCATAAGTAAATATTGCCGTGGGCAGGGAGGGAGGTGGGAGGGAATGGGAAGATGTTAGTGTACGGGTGGGGGGGTGGGGCGGCGGTTTTTATATGTTAAGCAGCAGTACAATTTCATGGTTGGCATGGTTTAAAAAAAATGGAATATAAGAATAGCTGTTTTGTATTTTGATGACTGATTACGCTGTATTTTAAACATGATGTATGTCTGTTTTGTGGTGCTCTAGTGGTAAATAAATTATTTCAATTGTATGTTGATGTGTTTTTCCTATCACGGGATTATCACTGAGACTAGAGAACACCTCTACTGCCCTGAGAATCATCTCGAGCTGGAAAAGTCCTACATCTTTAAGGTTGTGCTTTTATTCTCAAGGATACTCACTACAGAAATGTCATGTTTTATAGCTCATGAGCCAGGACGTATCTACCAAGGACTGAAGAAGACTGTGCAGTCTTTTTATTCTCTTGTTTATTGCCATTTGGTAATTGTTTGAGATTTAGTTTCCATCCAGCTTGACTGTCTACCAGAAAAAATGCAGAGAGTTGTTTGAACCATGCCTTGGCTTTCTGGTTCTATGTTCTGCCAACCCCAGGGCCAAAAGAACTGGTCTAGACAGTATCCCCTGTAGCCCCATAACTTGGATAGTTGCTGAGCCAGCCAGATATAACAAGAGCCACGTGCTCCTTGGGATTGGTGTTGGGAACAGCTACTCCTCTCCGTTTCCCCGGCCCACTGCACCGAAAAACCCCTATTCCCGCAAAGTGCTTTGGCCGTTTCCTTCAAGAACAGGCTTTGCAAGTGAGTTGCCAGTCTCGTAATAAATGGAACTAATAAAAAAGTAGTTGTGGCTCTACCTGGTTGTCTTGCTTTATCTGGTGAAAAAAAAAACAGTTTGTGCCCATTGTCGAAACCTCACATAGGAACAAACCATCGATGCAAGTGTTCAGGTGGAATAGAAAATGGTCCCTTTTCTAGAATCCTCTGTGTTTGATCTCTTCTATCCTCAACTCACAGTTAAAGGAAGTTAAGGAAGTGTTTTCACTTGAGCTGCTTCTCTGCAGAGTGGCCAGCACAAGGCCTATCACCCCAGCCCGCATCACCTTCATGTGATGAGTAAGAGACGGAGGGTAGCAGGGTAATGAAGAGAGTCACCTAACATCACCTTTAGCAAGTTTGGCAACCACTCTGAGCCTTGTTTCTTTGTTTTTTAAGTGAGGAAGAGACTACCTGCTTCACAGGGGTTTGCTCGTTTGTTTCTGTGTTTTTGTGGTTAAGTGACTCTACATATGAAAAGCATTTCCCTTGGCATTTGGCCTATAGTTGATGATCAGTAAACTGTAGTCTTAATATGTTTCTCAACTTGTTCTGTTTTTGGCTTCTTGGCAATTCTATTGTAATGAGGTGTTTATATTCAGACTGTAGCCTGGGCCCATACTTCCCCGTCTTGAGAGTGAATGTGTAAACCCTCCAGACTCTCTCTCTCCATAAATGGATCAAGCCATCAGTTATTTCTGAGAGTATTCTGTAATTCTATTTGTTAAACTTTTGGTTACATGTCTGACCAGAAGTTGTTTAAAACAGTGGGGGAGATGGTCATGTAAATCTTTGCTCATGTCTACCAACTAAACTCAAAGTAAAAGAGACAAAGTGGCTAGCTGAATGACCTACTTCCTAAGATGGTGATAGAACTGTGTGGTTTGCTGAGCACCTACCAGCTCCTGTTCTCTGTTAACCTATTTAACCTCACGTATTACCTTATGATGTAGGGGTTTTGTTTTTTGTTTTTTTATATAGCTCCATTTTGCAGGGAAGTGAGCAGACACAGAATGGTTAAATCATGTGTCCAAGATCCCTCAGTTTATAAGGGAAGGGTCTAGAATTTCATTGTCCAGTAAGTACCCTAGCTTCTAGGTGTATGTGGCTTTCAAGCAGTTGGAATATGTCTAATCTGAACTGAGATATAACAAAGTGTAAAATACACATCAGATTTCAAAGACAGTACCAAAACAAGAATGTAAAATGTCTCATTAATTTTTGATCTTGATTACATGTCTGAATAATACTATTTTGGATATATGGGATTAAATAAAGTATATTATTAAAATTAATTTCACCTGTTTCTTTTACTTTTGTAATACCATTACCATAAAATTAAAAATTACATATGTGGCTCCCATTTGTTACTTTGTGTTCTATTTTTCTAGCATTGCTTTTTGGTTCTTTCTTAGGATTTCTGTCTCTCTGCTTACATTGCCCATCTATCTGTTCTTGCATGCTGTCTACTTTATCCCTTAGAGCCCTTAGCATATTAATCAAAATTGTTTTAAATTCTCGATCTGGTCATTTCAATGTCCCTGCCAGATCTGATTCTGATGCTTGCTGCATCTCTTCAAATTGTGTTTTTGCCTTTTAGTATGCCTTGTAATTTTTTTCTTGATAGCTGGACATGACATACTGGGTAAAAGAAACTGCTATAAATAGGCCTTTCTAACTTAGTGTTGAGGTGGGAGGAGAAGCATTCTAGAGTCTCCTGGTGAAGTCTCAGTCTCAGTATGCCTCTGCCTCTGGACTATGAACTTCACAAGAGCCTCTCAGTTTTTTTTCTCCACCACCATTAGGTGGCACAGGATGGCTAGAGTGGGCTGGAGTTGGTATTTCCCTTCCCTAGGTCAATTAGGCTCTGATACTCCAACTAGTTAGCCTTTGGTTAATGAGTGTCCCCTGAGAGGGGACCATGCTAAGAACAGAGCACTTGGGTATATTTCAAAATGGCTCCTTGCCCCCTCTCCCTGCTGGATGTACTACGAAATTGTTCTCCAATATTTACTCTGGGAATGTGGTAAAGCTCCTGGAGGTAAATATTAACAATATTGTGCCTCCCCCGTGACTGGGTCCCCCCCAGAGTTTTTAACTCTCAGAGTTGTTTGCACTGAGCTTTCCGCAGTTCATCAGTTAGGCTTCAGGTTTTCCTAGCCTGGCAATGGTTTCGGCAATGGTTTCGGCACTGGTCCCTGCTTGTGAGTCTCTGGTCTTGGAAGTTGTGATGGCCCGTATTTGCCCATCTCTTTCTCCAGTTCTGGAGGCTGCAGTTTTTTCTTCTCTTAGGGATCCAAGAAGACTTACTGATTTTTCCGTCTGTTCAGCTTACAGCGCTAGTTGTTAAGATGAAGTGGCCACTTCCCAGCTCTTTATATGCAGACCCAGAAACTGGAAGTTCTATTTCTTATTCTTATTCGACAGCTCTAGTGTAGAATTTGGAAGCGGCTCTCTTTTCAAAGGCTAAACTCTTCCCCTCAGCTATCTGACCAGCTTTTGTTTTTGAAATTAACATACGGTTGAATAATATTAGGCCAAACCCTCTGAAACTGGCTTTGTAGGTCATGATTTCTTGTATGTTGGCAAGGGTTCAACCTAACAGTTGGCACGGATTGACTAATATGGTAATGACAATGCAAATATTATACAAACCCCACCAACAAAACTCTTGATAAAATCAATGGTTACATACCAGCAAAGCCACCAAGTGGGACAGTACAACCCACTTCTAGGGTCGTTGGATTATTGTATTAAATGTTTTCAGTCCATAAAAATCTTCATCGATATACCTGTGACAACTTTTTCTGCTGTATTTAAGGGGGAAAACAAATCAAAACACTCATTGTGCTCATTTGAGTTCCTGGTCTTGAGAAGACATTGTTTTTCTATCTGTAAGTAACTTGTGCTGAGCTTCCTTTGCTTAGAGGCCTTAGATGGGTATGTCCAGGCTTTGGGTTCCAGAAACTCACAGAAGGGAGGAGTTGTGTTTTTGTAATATATATATATATATATATATATATATATATTTTTTTTTACAGAATCAAAATTACAAATACAAAATTAGATTCAGAGCCTTAGAAAGGGCCCATAAAATGGGAAAAGCCAGGACATTGTAAATTTTAAGAGCTTCACTGCAAACCTGCCTCTGGACTTGAAGCTAATACATGCTTTTGTTTCTATCAAAGCCTGTTACCTTGTAATTCTAGCTACAATTGGATTTCATCTTTCATTGCTAATCTGCTAAAATCGGTTTTAAATCAGTTTAAATCAGTTGCTCTGTTCTCTCTCCTCCCCTTATCTCTGCAACTGCATTTTACTTGCTGAACAAAGGAAAATAAGACCCTGGTTTCACTAATATTCCAGGTCAGAGACAATAAAGGAAATGTTATTTTTATACCTCTTTTGAAACATCAAACTAGATCCTATGAGATTGGAGAAATTGTTAAGATACATATTTGATCATTGTACCAATAGATAGGAGTAACTTATTAAAGTTATTACATGAAATTATAAAAAGAATGCCTTCTTGATGACCTTTTTTAAATGAAAGAATTGCTTTAGGTTTTTTCCTGATGGTGTCTTTATTTCCCTGAAATACTTTGAGTTGGTTTTTTTTATTTCAAGCAAGTAATGGCTGTTTGGAGAAGAGATGAGTGTGTTCCTGTAATTGGGCAGAGACGTAGTGAAAGGAACAGAATGTACTGAGGGAGACTCTGTACTGTGTGATCAAAACTAGGGAAATCAGTCAGCCTGAGAGAACAGACATAATTAAAGAGCAAGGCAAGAAATTAGTGGTAAAGAAAAAGGCCCAATATAATCTCTCAGGCTTTTCCCCCAAAGTAGGATTTTTCTCTCCTATAGATGCCAACCCAACTGAAAGAACACAGATATGTTACTCAGGTGACATCATAAAGGTCTGGCCAGCCCCAGAGATGGAAACCCTCTCCTCAGGCCCAAATGTCCATTCTGAATCATATAGAAAATTCCAAATCTCAGGATTTTGGGAGCAAACAAACTAAGAAGTTGTGTAATCCAATCCTGCTCTAAAGGCGATGTGAAGTCATGCAGTTTGGCTTGTCCTCAAATATGGGTGTAACACTAATTTCTTCATTTGAAGCAAAATTAAACAGTACAGAAAACTGAGAACTTTAAATCAAGCGTTGGTGGTTCATTTTGCGAAGTATCAAATGTCACATCACCATGTGTGTGTACATCTTCCCCTTGCTCATATCCTGGTGTTCCGAGAAACCACTGGCCACGTTCAGATTCCTACAGAGGTGAAGTAGATAGAAGCTGCTATGGGAGGCATAATGGAGCCCTGGGGAGGTCTGGCAATCCCCTTGAACACTGTCTACTTGTTACGGCCTCTGGTAGCCAACAATGAGGAATTATTCCCGTACGATTTTTCCCTAAGTGTGTGTGTGTGTGTGTGTGTGTGTGTGTGTGTATTTCAATATTGTCAGTGGTGTAACACAAGAACCAGCTGCAACCCAGAGGAGCTAGGATCGATTTTGATTTATTTACTCTTGTTCAGGGATCTGAAAGAGTGATATCAGGGAACACTTCGAGGTGCAACAGAAGGGGAAGGAAGGAGGGGACATGGGGAAAGGGACAGGAAGGGAAGGGAGGGACACTGAGCACCACCTTCATGTGCAGCTCACATTTAGTCCAAGAGTTTGATGTCTGTGTGTAATACCAAAGCAACCGAACAAATGTAGTGAGAAATACAGAACAAATTGGTCAACTGGACTTAACTTCAAGCAGAAGATTCAAAGGAGGAATCCCACGGTGCTCTTGTCTTTCAGTAGGAGCCTTTAAAAGCCAACCTGCTGCTTGCATAAATGATGTGACTAGAAGAAGTGGCTCTTTGTTCTCTCTGTCCTGCTGTGCTGGGTTTGGAGAATGGTCACATCCCACCCCCAGGGGTCTCCCTCAGAACAGTGAGCCATCCCAATCGTGTGTTTCCTACTTTTGACCAGTCCTTATTTATCTTGTGTTCCAGCACCTAGTACACAATTTAGCTCATGGAAATTTAATGAATGCTTGTTAAATTGAGGGAAAGCCTGGGATAGAGTTAGAGGTCCAACTCTGCTACTGAGGCACTCTCTGGGACCCCAAGAAATCAGCATTCTCAGCATGTCCTTCTTCAATAAACAAAAGCATTGGATTAGGTGATCTATAAAGTACTTTGTAATTTTTTTTTTTTTTCTGATTTGTAGGTTGCCCTCATGTGTTTTTCTATGATTGGTACCAGTGGGCAGGAAGCATCATTCATTTGACAAATAATTTCTGAGCTTATCCTATATACCAGATTTTATTTTAGATTTTAGGTTCACATAAGTGAACAAAACAGGCCAAATCAGTGAACTCTGCCCTCAGCAAATTCTGCTGGAGCAGGGATTTCACTCCAGTGAAAACCTGAAAGAAGATGTTAGAATGCGCTCTCACACTGCACCTTCCCTGTTGCTAACACTGAGAGACATGGTTTCCATCTCTGATGGAGGCAGAATCAGCAGCCGCTTCTCTGGCTTGATTTGAGAGGTATAGGAGAAGGAAGAGCCTCGACTTCCCAAAATGCTTTCTCCATCAGAGCCTGTCAATGGACAAAACCTTTCATTTGCCGATCAGAGATAAGGCTGGGATATAAACCCCGGTGTGAGATAACCCAACTCTGCCAATTCACACAAGAGAATTGATGAACAGCTTTTCGTAATGAAGGAAGATTGGAACAATGTTATCTCTGCAGGTGGAGGACCAGCAAACAGGGCTTCTGATGTTCGTTCCACCACCTAGAATCCTTGAAAGTCCATAGTAACTAGTTCTGCAGCCCAGGAGCTCACAGCTTAGAATGAACCAAATTATCATTATCTTTAGTTTTGTTACCCGCTGTGCCATCATCTACAAAATCATCACTATGACTTACAAGTGTGTGTCTTGATTTATATCCCCCATGGGTAACTTGTTCCATCTAATCCCAGTTCCAGGGATTCTGAGCCAGGAACACTTTTGCTCCTATGCCCCTGGGACATTTGACAAGATCTGGAGACACTTTCGGTTGTTACAATTCAGGAAGTCTTACTTGCCTCTGGTGGGTAAAGGCCAAGTATTCAACTAAACATCCTACGATGTGTGGGATGGCTCCCTCAATAAAGAATTAGATGGCCAAAGAATGTCAATATTGCCATAATTGAGAAACTCTGATTGCGACAAAAACTTCCTCAACATTTGTTAGTTATCACGGGTTTCATGAGGCAGTGAAGAATTATTAAATAGTGTGAATAACTGTGATGAGTTTCTAAAATGACCCTCGAGGTGCACAGTAGCAAAAGTGAGAATATTTCCAAAATATACTTCAACCAGAGGGCCTCTTAAAGCAAATTCTGCATTAATTTGTGTCTATTATATCGGCCTCAATGACGACTGCATTTGGAATGTGATGTCATTCCCCATGTGCTCAGAAGTCTTTGGTCTGTGGGAAAGCAGGGTTTAATGGCTTCTTTTCTGCATTCATATTTTTAGTGTTTTCCTCAAAGTCTTTAAAGAAATTTGTTTTGGGATCTGTACTTGACAATGAAAGAAAGGGAATTGTATTGTCATCTTTATTAATAGGAACATTTATTGGAGGGTATATACAGTTGTTCTCCTCTATGACCAAATTGCTCAAATCCTTAAGGAAGGCCACATCTGGACCCCTCAGTTTATGCTGTTATAAAAAGACAAACAGGTCTGTCTGTCTCTTATCTTGTTCCCTCTGAAACATTCTTCACAGTTCAGCAAGAGGATCTTTCTCAAGCAATGATGAAATATGTCAGCCCCTGCTAAAAGCCCTTCAGAGCATTGCTGTTGCATATAGGGCAAATCTAAAATCCTTAACATGGTAGATGTTCCTTTTTAAGACTATGTATTCAGACGTGAAGAAAGGAATTTTATGTTTCTATGACTGAATCCACTCATAAGCCTCTCATTCTGTTCTAGTAGCAGAACAATTAAGCCTGCCAAGTGAAGAGAACTATGTCGCTTCAGTTTAAAAGCTGTTTCTTTTGGCTAATTACTCAGCATTGGATTTGCTCTGCCCACTCCTCCTTTTTCTGTGTTCTAAGTAGCGTGCGGGTCCTGGTGGAGGCTTATGGGGCCTATAGGAGGTACGGCGTTGGTCTGTGGTACTCTTTTCTCTTCACTGATCCCTGGAGTATATCATAACCCATCTTGGACATGGCCTTCTACATCAGAGGAGGTCGAAACAGGAACATAAAAATAAATACTGGTGTTTGAAATAAAAATTTGGTATGCAGGACTGGTTACCAGGGGATGGAAGAGATGAGGAACCACATAGGGGCCTTTAAGGCAACCCAAAGGCTAGCAACAGCCGAAAGCTAGTACCACCCCTAAGCCAGAGGGACAAGTGAGGAAGCCGTGTTACCAGAGCTCAGGGGCCTCCCTGTTGGGGGCTGGAGCTTTGAAGTGCACACAAACTTTGCTGGAAATGTCTGAGGCAAAGTAGGTAGAAGTTCCCTAGATTCTTTCTTCCCCTTGCCCTCTGTCCTGTCAGCATCTCCCCTGGTTACCCTCAGTAGGAAGTCAGGTGAGATAGGAATCAGAGAAATGCAACCTGTAAGGATTAGCTTCCCCATGTCGGAGAACAGAGTAGGGGAACAGTGAGGAGTGGATCTCAGGGCAAACAGGCCCAGACCCACCATATCCTCTGTGCCGGCCTTATGTGCTCCTGAGGTCAGAGGATCTGCTGTGTCCTTCTTGTTTGTCAGGAAGACATGCTTTACATTGTCTACATCCCAATCCCCTGTCTCTTGTGGTTAGCTGACTCTCCCATTTCTGTGCCTTTTTCAGAGGGATTGGAAGCTCTTGCCTGTTTTTCTTGACTCATGCTGAGTTCATAGAACTCATTGATGCTGCCTTAGGTAATCCTTTCAAACATCTCCTTCAGTCGTTGTTTTTCCACAGTTCAGGTCCCATGTTTGCCGCATGAGGCTTACTGTCTGGGAAAGTGGGGACATGGATGCTCCTCAAACCTGACCAAGGTATGGGATCACGGTCCTCTTCTCATCTTCCACACCCTAATCAAGTTGCCTCCAATCTCTTTCCTATTTAGTTATGAAACTCTTATCTCCTTTGGGGAAAGAAAATATATTCTTCCTGTCTTACACTGGGCACTGAGTTTACAGGTCTTCAGATCAAGAGAAACAGTACTCAGGATGATGTACCTAAGGATTTTCACCTGAGCTTCATCCATATTTGGATTTTATTTGAATGACAAAATCCTAGACTTCACGCTTATGGCACGAGACATGTAAGTTTTGAAGGACGGGGTTGAGTGTAAGTGGCATTTTGGGAGGGATGTGAATCATTGTAGTCAGAGGGCAGACTCTGGTGGATTATATTTTTTGAAAATGGCTGCCACCATATATTCCATCCCACATGCCCATTTTACATCATGAAATGGATACTCTTCCCATTCCTTGTGCGGTACATGTCTTGTCCCCTTGGATCTGGCTGGACTTGGGACTGTAATGGAGGTGATACTACATGATATCCAAGGCTTGATCATAAAAGGTAACATAGCTTTTATCTGGTTCTCTTCAGGAGCTTGTTCTTGGAAACTGGTTACCACGCTGTAAGGAAATCCAAACCACATGGACAGACCATGTCTATGTGTTCCAGCCAACAGCCTCAGCTGAGATCCTAGCTGACGGTCAACATCAACTGTCACACATGTGAGTGAAGAAGGCTTCAGATGGTTCCAGTCACAGCCACTGACTTTTTCTGCACAAAGAACCTCAGGCAAATATTGCTCAGCTGAGCTCGTCAATACCCAGAACCGTGAAAGGTAATAAAAATAATTATTGCCATTTTAAGCCATCAATTAAGGTGATTGGTTACACAGCAATGATAATAGTAACAATTACTATTTTTGCCTTTGAAATTAAGAAGTTAGCTGTAGGACTTCCAAGTTATTGATACAACCAAGAGTGTAGGTAAAAAAAAAATTAACTAGATGATTTGCATGGATCCTTTTCATTAAAAAAATTTTTTTTTTAGTGAGTTCAGTCATTCAACAATGTCTTATATCATCAGGAACTATATAAATTGCTGGAGATTCAGAGATGATAAATTTACAATCTCTGGCCACAAGGTTCTCACGGCCTCCTGAAAGAGACAGATCTATAAATAACTAAAATACAAGCAGAAAGTCAAAAGGGATCAAATCATTAAATATTTATTGAGCACCTATGATGTGATAAAGCACTCTACAGGTGTTGGGAATATAGTGGTATTGGGAAGACGGGCACCTGGAAATTATATTAGTGGGTTATAATAATGCATGTGTGAGATGCATTAGAAGTGCACTGAGGTTCTTAGCAACAAACAATAGAAAATGACTCTGGCAGAATTATTAGGTTGATCCATATAAAACTGGCTTTTTTGTAGGTCAAAAAAAAGATTGACAATTGATAATTTCATATGATGCTCAAAAAACAGGACTCAGGGGGCACCTAGGTGGCTCAGTTGGAAGTGTCTGACTCTTGATTTCGGCTCAGGTCATGATCTCAGGATTGTGAGATCGAGCCCTGAGTTGAGCTCCTCGCTGGGCATGGAGCCTGCTTCAGAATCTCTCTCCCCCTCTCCCTCTGCCCCTCCCCCCCACCCTTCTCTAAGTACAACAACCACAACAAACCAAGATTCAGGGAGACCAGGCTTGGGGATCAGCAGGGACCAAGGAAGCTCTGGAAGGACCGGAAGCAGGAAGGAGAAACCAACTCTTTGTTACCGGAACAGCCAGTGGAGGTACTGCTGAGTTACCCACGGTTGCCGCACAGAGTCTGCAGAGCTCCCTCATGCTCTCTCCATCTCTGCTTCCCTCCCTCAAGATGGAGAGTCCCAGAAGACAGCATCCGATTGGCTGAGCTTAGGTCATGGGCCAGTTCCTTTGCTAGAACATGGGAATTTAGAAGAAAAATCTGGTTCCCCTGGCTTCTATGGTGGGGTAGCAAAAGGGAATTACCCTCCCAGCAAGACTCCTTATACTAGGAAAACAATTACACAGGAGAAATGTTACGTTTATTAGGAAGGTAGACGGAGGCGGGGCCACCAAATATTGACTGACGTTTATGTGTTCATTTCCTAAGGCTGCTTGTAAGAAAGCACCACAAACTGGGTGGCTTAACAACATAAATTTATTCCCTCACAGTTCTGGAGGCTAGAAGGTCAAAATCAAAGAGCGTTGGCAGGGTTGGTTCATTCTGAGGGCTGTAAGGGAAGGATCTATTCTTTTTTTTTTTTTTTTTTTAGATTTTATTTATTTAGTTGACAGAGAGAGACAGCGAGACAGGGAACACAAGCAAGGGGAGTGGGAGAAGGAGAAGCAGACTCCCCTGCAGAGCAGGGAGCCCAATGCAGGGCTGGAGCCTGATGAGGGGCTGGAGCCTGATGCAGGACTCGATCCCAGTACCCTGGGGTCATGACCTGAGCCAAAGGCAGATGCTTAACCGACTGAGCCACCCAGGTGCCCCAGGAAGGATCTATTCTAAGCAGGCCTCTCTCCTTGGTTTACAGACGGCCACCTTTTTCCTGTGTCTCTTCACATCATCTTTCCTCTAGCGTGTCTATCTCTGTGTCCAAATTTCCCCTTTTAACAAAGACACCAGTCATATTGGATTAGGGCCCACCCTAATGACCTCATTTTAACTTAATTGGTTCTGTAAAGAACTTGTCTCCAAATAAGGCACATTCTGAGATACTGGGGATTAGGATTCCCACAGATCTTTTTTGAGGGAACACAATTCAACCTATAGCCATTTAACTAGAAGTTCAGAGGAAAAGACAACTTATTCCTGAGAACGTTCAAGGGAAAATAAACTATATACAAAATGGGCTTCACCAATCTGCTCATGGCCGGATATTTCTGCCAAAAATAGAGAAAGATTTGGACCAATTAGACCAAACTCTGTTTATTCAGTCCTCTTTGGAAGACAGTTTGAAAAATCTACAATTGTGGGGTAGAGCAAAACTCTCACACTCCCCTGCGCACAGGCATTCCATCTGCCCCCAGTGGTCCCAAGCCAGGGTACACAACAGAAACACCCAGAGAGCTTTTAAAATTTAAGATTCCTAGGTGCATCCCTGACCTAGTGACTCAGATCACTTTGGGGAAGGGGCTTTTATAGTTTAAAAAAAAAAAATCTTCCAGGTAAATTTGATGCAGCATCTAACGCCATCTTTTGTCAATGATTGTCTAGCCCAGGAGATTCAATTTACACATAAAAGTGCATAAAAATGGAAGCATTTCAGGGAAACACAGTTCCCAGGCACTGCAAATATTTGAATGACTATCAGTCTGAAGATAAGTATCAAGAATGCCAGGTGGTCACAGACTCCCACTCACTTCTCCAGGGATCTCGATTGTTTTGGCCCCATTCTCTGCTAGGAGATGCTTGCTTATCTCGCTAGCCCTCCCAAAGCAGCATTGCCTTCTCTAAAAAAAGAAGCGTCTTTATCTCCATTCCATTGCACGGTGAGGGTAGGGTTGGATCTCTTGGGAAAATGTCAAATATCAAACAAGAAATGTTTAGAAGACCATAGTTTGTCATTTCCCAAAAAAGCGGTATCCCAGGACGAAAAGGAGAATTGTTTCTTCGCATGATGGTGGCTGCAAGAGGTTGAAATGGAAGTTTGGCAAGTGGGGTGGTCTGTGATCCATCATCTCAACTAGACATTTCCTGTGGGTCTGAGTTTTTCTATGGGAACTTTCTGGAGAGTTTCTCTTGTAGAGAGTCTCTTGATTGTCTCTCTCCAACTGATACAGAGTTCTGGCTTTGCTACTAGTCTCCATTCAACTCACTCTCTCATGACAAAAAGAGCAGCACGATTTTGCTAATTTTTCAAAAACTTAAGTCAGTCAACTGGTAGATTAGTTTTAGGTAGCCAAAAGAGCTAGGTTCTTTATTTTCAACAATGCTTTGGTGTCTGCCTAGGTGCCTTTAATGAGGTATATTTCTGAGGCAAGAGGAATAGTATCTGGGCTTATGACATGGGAAATGAATGTTTTCCTGACTATGTGGTAGTATTCGGTTCAAGCATCTGTTTTTCTCACCCAGCACCTGTCTGCCAGGTGCAGAGGGAAATAGAGTGAATAAGCACAGCACTGATTTGTCTGCGTGGCCCGATATTTACCGCTTAATTGGTTCACAAGAACCAGACTGCCACAGTTTATTTCTAAAGAAAACAGACCCTGCAAGAGAATGTGAGTGCTTGAACTTCAGAGCCCTTGGATAATATTGGCAAAAATGCCAACTCACAGTGCCTGGCACCTCATAGCTGCTCCTTCAATGTCGGTGTTCTTTCTTCATCTCCCTAATCACATTATATCCGGAGCTCATGGCATCTCTCTTAGTGGCAAATCTCCCCCTGAAGACAGCTTCCGTGCTTTCTTCGAACTTGTTCCAGCGAGGTTTGCCCCACAGCTCTTACCTGCCCATCAGGCAACACTTGCGTAAGCCGCTGATCAATTAGGAGTCTCACCCAAAAACAAAGCCCAGGTCCATAGGTGCCTCGTCTGTCTTCGCAGCTCTCCAATTACCCATTTCTTTTAGAAAAATGCCCTTGGCGGCAACTGCGCTGGAGCGCCCCCCGGGGGCAATTGGCCATTGTCTGATGTACTGAGAGAGAAGAGGAAGTCTGCTTTTTTAGGGGCCCAGGGAGGTGGCAGCGTCTTGACGTGTGTGGAGACTCCGGCCTCCTGGCAACTCACTCAGCTGGTTCTGTAAATGTTGTCTGCCCCTTACTATGGCAGAACACAATTGCTTTTAAGGAATGTTTGGATAAAACATTTTCCAGGCCACATTTCTTCCTCTGCAGGACTATGTTATATGTGACAACATTCCAATTTTGAGGCATGACTTGTGCCAATCCACACAGGCAATTAGAGCTGACACATTCCATGGGCTATTGGTCAAGTCCTCAATAGACCAGAAAGAAAACCCACAAAGAAAAACTTTACCAATAAAGGGAACCAATTGGAGTCATGCACTGAGCCTCAGAGCAGAAATTTCTTCCTCAACTTGTATGCTGGGCTCTTTTACTGGGTCACCATTTCTCCTGCCTAAATCCACACTCCCCCTCCAGGCTGGGTGTGTTGGGTGCTATGTGATGGGGCTGATACTTGGACATGGCCACCTGAAGTTGAACCTGCAAAGCTCGGGGACTGTTCCTGAAGAGCTGAGGAGTTTAGAACTTTAAGTCACCTCCAATACTCTCACAGTGAGCCCCAAAGCAGCCCTCACACCTTGGAAGTACGCTGCAGGTGGTGTGAAAAGGACCTCCCTGTTCCCACCCCCATGACTAGACAATCGCTATCAGAAACACCAGTCAGCACACAAATTACAAAGTAAATCCACACACACCTCCCCCTTGGAAAGTCGTGATGTCATTTCCTAACTATGGATCTTGTTAACTCTTACTCACAAGTCTCATATACAAAGAAAATGCTATCTTGAGCTTTCTGTGATCTTTTACAACATAAACCAGCTGTTCAGAAAGGAAGCCTGTTCCATGGATGGTTTTGGAACTTTCTGTAGTTCTAGGGGCCTGGTTCTGATCACTGAACTGTTTTATCCTCTCGGTATCTATGCAGCTTTAATTACAGAGATGCATTAATAGAGCCATTTGGAGTGATAGAAAATCTAAATGTGAGATGTCATTTAAAAATGCAACATTAATGTTTTCAAGTATTCAGGGCTTGGTGACTCTGGGAGAAGGAAAGTGTTATATGAAAAGACTTGGGGGACTTAATACAAGGACAATACAGATAAGACACAGAAGAGCTATTTTTAGTCGTTGTCAGTTTGAGGTACGTAGACAGTGCTTATGAAGAGCATTCAACTATTCTTAAGCATGTTTAATAAACTCCGTGCAATCTCGTTTTCAATTTATTTTTTTCAAGTTTTGTAAAAAAATATTGGTTTTGATACCATAATCAACATACTATATTTGCCCTATTTTTAAACTCATGTTCTCTTCTCAAAGGGAGTGAATCTCATGCATGATCTCTGTTAAAGGAACCAGACTGAGCCCAAGATGGAATCCCTCATGCTAAGCCCCATATCAGCAAACCAAAGCTTACCCACCTTTCTATGCTTGGCTTTCCTGGAAAAGGAAAGTTTAGGTCAATCAATCAGTGCTTGCCTGCACAAGTTACCTGACAGGGCTCTTTGCTTCATATAAGAAAAGTAATTTTACAATAATAACCTGTTTGCTTTTGCCCAGAATAACTTCCTTGTTCCTGCTCACTTTGCTCTATAAAACCCTCTCAAACTGTACAACGCTTTGGAGCTTTGTTCTGTCTGCTGCCCAGTTGGGTGCTGCCTGATTTGTGAATCACTGCATAAAGCCAATAAGATCTTTAAATGCCACTCAGTTGAATTTTGTTCTTTCTCATCCCTATCAAGAACCTATAAGTAGGAATTATAGATAGCAGTAAAATGAAATACTATACTATACTTATGATAAAGCAACGAAAAGCTGCAACGGCAAGGATAATCTGTTGTATGGGGGGGGTAGTTTAAGTTTATTTTTAAAGATATTATTCAATTTTAAAAGCAAGTAATTATGTACTTGGAGAGCATGAAGAGAAGACATAAGATGATTGCCAGAAACATCTGTGTTTTGGTAAATATTTAAAATATAATCCCTACTATGTCCTTTTTGGTCCCACATGTAAAAGACCATACAGTAATTCCTCTTAGAGTCAACTGTTAATAGAATACAAGTCTTTCCTGATATAATGAGAAGCTTTCTTTAATGAGATGATGAGAGAATTTGATGCATCAATGATTTATTCTTATTCTGTCTACCAGTGAGCTCAGAGCTCAATTTTATAATCAATCACAGGAGTTTGCACAGGTTGCCAGATAGAATTTGCCCTCCTTCTCCTCTGCTCTCGATTACTGAACTCCTATCTGTCATCTCTCTTTTTGCTGCAGCACACCATTTCCGAGGATTAGTCTTTCTGATGACCCTGTGATTGCTTCTGTTGTAGTCCCTATTTTTCAGATGAGGAACATGGGATGATGAGAAGTCAAAGAGATTGGCCAGAGTCACCTAGGTCTCAAGTGGGGGAGGTAATATGCTAAAGACTGCCCTCTTAAGGGCTCTTAAGCCCTGTGCAATTCAGCTGAGAAATGTACCCAAATGCTCATCATTTTTATGCTTGAGGGGTGGGACAGTAGTTCTTATCTCTCTGTGTTGTTGTTGTTTTTACCTTATAATCTTAATGTAGTAAACATATATTACTATTGTACTGACAAATAATCCTAATTCAAAAGGCAGACTCATTAAACAGCACCAAAAACCTAGGGCTAACGAACACTGCCTGTTTTGCAGTGTTTGGTAAGGATCCGATGTAACGTAACACGCAAGGCCCTCACTCTGTAAGGTAATGTAGCAGTTCTGCTAGGATTGTTGTCCAGTGCAGGCCCTTGAATTTTTTGCTGACTTTCTGAGGAGCCATGAGGTGGAGAGGACGAGGTCTGAAAGGAAAGCGTGCGGAGCTTACTTAGGCAGTTGGCCAAAATGGCGGCTTGGCCAGTGCTGCAGGAATGACACAAGAGAAAAGTGGATCTAGGATGTTTGGGGACAGGGTCCAGTCTTTCTACGTCCCTTGTGTCGAACCATCAGTCTAGTTCCCGTTTGTCTGTTGCCTGTCATCCGAAAAGGATCTTATTCTGAAAACCTTTTATTCATTAAAATGAGCCCCTGTCTCGTCTTACTAAAAATCGGTCTCTGACTCTCTCCCCTTCTTCCCCTGGAAGCCCCCCTGGGCAAGACAGGAGTGAATGCAGTTTGTGAAACCACGGCAGCAAAGGTGACCTTGTCTGCACGTTGCACAAGCCCTTCCTGGCCACGGAAATGGGATTTCAAACCAGACCCAGTAAAAGCCAGTTGAGGAGTTTCACAAAATCAGAGCAGGGTGTTCAGCTTCATGCATAGTTTTGAGATGACTCACTACCAAATGCTTCCTAAAAGAGACTCATTAAGTTACGGTAACATTTTAGAATGGTATTTATAGTGCCAATAGAAAATGGGAGGGGCAAGTTATTTGGACATTGCCTCTTTCTGTGCACTACCACCCCAGCGATTTCTCTCTTTTTCGGTTTTCAAACCTTCTTTGTCCCCTGACCAAAGGCAGAGCCTGCCAAAGACTGCCTTCGGATGCCCAGGGGGCTCGGCCCCTGACAGCCTCTCTCAGACTCAAGTGACCCCATTGTATCTGCGCTCCCCGGCCCTCGCCCCAGCCCCTCAAGCTGGACCCTCCAATTTACTAACGTTCCTTCCAACAGTTCTGTTCTCTGTTTATGAACAATTCAGATGTACTGTCCTGAAATGAGTGGAAATGCCAGAGGTTATTTGTTCTGGTTTCCTTCCACTGTGTATGCTCCGTTTCCGTGGCTGTCTGTTGGTTACCTAGGATATGGACAGGGGAGGCAATAGATTGGCTGGGAGCTTGGATGGATGCCCTGGGAGGCTGTGGAGCAGGGCTTCGTGGTCAGTAGGATGCCCTAATTGAGTGCCTGATTAACCACTCGATGACCCCTTGTGGGCTGAGCCCACAGTGTCTTCTCCAGGGCTCCTGGAGTTCCACATGCATACCCCTATTTTGACTTGCCCCCAAGTGGTTGTGTAAATTTACATATCTGCTATTACTAAGCTATGAAATCCTCTAATGCTAGGATCCTACATTATTCTGTGTTGTGCCCAGCATAGTTCAAATCACACGAAAGATGCTTAATATATGTAGGCCAAATATATGCTAAAATGAACACTTTTTCTGTTTCTTTGGTGTTGGAAATAAATTCAGCATTTTATATTGCATTAATGGTTTTGTTGAAAAATAAAACTGACATTTATCAATCACCTGTCATGGCAGGACCCTTTGAGATGTATTAACCTCTTTAACCTTCACAGCAATTCTATGACAATGTAGGTATTATTGTCTACAATTCAGGCGTGATATTACCGAATTCAGGGAGAGTCAGTGATTTTGCCTGAAATTTCTCTCCTAGTAAGCAGTGAAACAAGGATTTGGGCTTCTGGGTGTCTTATTGTTTGCACGGCTTCATAATGCTCCAAACTAGGTTGCTAGTTGTATGGATGCTTTCACTGTGTAAATTAAACTGGGAAAATGTGCTATTTATGCAAGCGTCACCCAAAGAGTTGATATTGAAAATAAATTTTAAAAATAAATAAAGATATTTATTAAAATAAAAATTTAAAATGCTTTTTATTATGGACAATTTCAGACATCAACAAAAGTAGCACAAATAGTCCCACAAGCCCTCATGTACAAAGGTTTTCTTTACGTCGCGTGGTCAGCGTTTTCTCTACATTTCCATTCACTTTCTTCTTCCCCTCTCTGGACTATGTTGAAACAAATCCCAGATACTGTATCAGTTGACTAAGATTATGAAAATCATTAGCATAATGATATTCCTTCCCTAGAACATAAACAGACTCAGACAATTTGGGTCAAGCCAACTAGAAAAGTTGATTCCGTCCAGGTGCCAGGACCCATACAGCTGCTGTTCTTTCCCCAAGAATCAGGCAAACAGTTCCCATTATCCTCCGATCCCATTAGTCCTTTAGGGGACGACATGTGTCCTAGATTAGTGGAAAACAAAAGATCCATTAAAGCGTACTCTGTATTGTAGAGAGATTCACAGTGTGGGAATAAGAATGTGATTCTGCATGTTCCCTATGAAACCTCCAAAGAGTGCTCTAGATCAGCACAAATGAGTGAAACTTTCAAGTGCTATTACTTTTTTTTCCATTGCAGATTTTATATGCCATATCATGTAAGGGAGCTTTTTCCATTCTTTTCAATGGTCCCTCTGTCCATTTCTCAGAGACTGGTTGTTGGTAGGAACTGCAGGAAGGATACCATCCACAGTGTTTTCCCATTACACTCTCAAGCGTTCAAGACTAGTTTGTAGGAATAACTCACATTTAAATTATGATAGAAAAACTCACAGCTACCCCAGCGTTTTGAAAAAAAGTTTTGGGAGGAAGCCTCAGTAAAAATGGTCCTTTGTCTGCAGGACACAACAGTTCAATATTTCTACTCCTCATCATGGTTTGGGTTATGATCAAAACTACAGATTGTGGCAGTGGGATTTTATGAAGAGGTCTGAGGAGTGTGTGTGTATGTGTGTGTGTGTGCAGACCAAGGGGAGAGAGGACTGTGAAGGTGACAGGAAGGGCGGGGGGCATGTCCACTAGGATGAGAACCATTTTGGTATCTGTAGCTTTATACACTTTGGAATCTCAGGTCTAAAAATAACCCCCATTTGGAACCCATGTTGTTTATCTGTATCCTGGGTTTTCCCATTCTTAAAAATACCCTGACATGCATAAAAAGACTGTGTCCCAAAGGTTAATGCTCCTTAATCCTGAAGGGAGTGGTGAGTAAATTCCTTATATATCAATCTAAGAATAGGTCTTGGAGCTATTCTAGTCTATGTCATAATATGAGTGGTTTCTTCTCTTCTTAAAGGAAGCAAATAGTAATGGATGGAGAAGGGGAGGTTTAAAAGGAAGAGAAGAATTTCTTTGGGACAAAAGAAAAATCATCTTAAAAGAGCTTAAAAGAAAAGAGTAGAGGGGGAAAAAAGAAATTGTATGAGAACACTTCCCTCACTGTGGCATTTCCAACTGAAACCCACCCAGAAACTCTGGAAATCAGAGGAAATTGAGTATTTCTTCTTCTTCTTCTTCCTTCTTCCTTCTTTCTTCTTTCTTCTTTCTTCTTTCTTCTGTCTCCTTCTCCTTCTCCTTCTTCTTCTTCTTTTTTTTAATGAAGGCTGCTTTCCATTCTGATTTTCTTTGACCCGAGAGTTTCTGGTCGTTTCCTCTGCAGGCAGGGATCAGAGGCCTCACCATGTCCAGCCTGCCCTCTCTACACAGAATCCTCTCCGTCTTTCTGTTTCTGACAGAATGTCTGGCAACCAGACTTTCTGAATCAGCGTTGTTTCTCTCCCGCCGCTCCGGGGGTGCTAGCGTCCAGGCAAAGAGTGAAAGAGAAAGAATGGAAGCTGACTTAAGCAGCCTGGTGGAGGTTCCAGAGCGATCCCAGTTTCCTCCGCCCTCTGATCGCCCTTTTCCGCGCCCCTGGATGCGCTTGCCAGACATGCGCTTCACCTCCGCCCGACCCCCGACCCTCTTCCCTCACGGTAGCTGCTTTGGGGTGGGTTAAAAACAAGCGAAATTTTAAGCCGGTGTACCTCTGCGCAAGTTGGAAAAGTCAACTGGGTTTTCGGTTTTTTTGTTTTTTCTTTTAAAGGACGGATCCTGCACGAGTCCCGGCGGCGCCTTCTGGCTTCCTGCTAGAATGATTACAAAACGAATCCAGGAGACAATGAGCCTACAGAAGGCTCCAAGGAATCGTCACAGGCCTACAATAGTCTCAGGTGTCCCTTTGCCAGGGGTCCTTTCCCGGGTCTCCCCCTGCCCCCCAGGGTCACCAGCACAGTCGCAGTTTCGTGCTCCGAGCCGGCTCCTTCCATGGGGCATTTCAGGAAAACTAGGAGCTGCCCTTGATTGAGACTTTTGCTCCTATGTAGCCCTAATGGAAAGAAAGGGATTATAGAATGGTTTGTCATGACATTGCTTAGGGTGGTTGTTATTTCGAAATGTGTCCTGGAGTAATAATATATTTCAGCACTCAGTTTGGATTTCACATTCTCAGGCACAATGGTGTATAGTGAGGAGGGAGCTCTCTGCCCCTAAAATCTCTCCTTCTGGTGACATGCCTGTCAGTCCTATCTGTTCCTAGAGGTTATTTAAATGTCTCCTGAGATAATCAGCTGCATGTAGCCAACTCTTTTTATTTGAGTTTTTTTTTTTTTAAGATGAATCATATACCACCCCCTCCCCCCCAAATCACCAATTCAGAATAAAGGCAGGAACATTTTAAACATTTTTGAGACATCAGTTTAAGGGTAAAAAGGAAATTTCATGACTTCAGTTATGTATTATGCTACATCCAGTCCCAGGCCCACATCTATCCCTGCCTCCCAATGTTATCTGTTCACATCCTTGTGTTGCTGGCTCTTGTTCTGGATCTGTAGCGTTAACTTCTCTCTCCCCTGGGCATTGGTCACCCATCTCTATGGGTCAGTTGAATAATTCACTTAGATGAGTGGTCACCTTAACCCCATGGTTCTCAACAGAGGGGATTTTGCGCTCCAAGGGCTATTTGATGATGCACGGCGATTTTTGGTTGTCACACTTGGTGGGAGGACGCTACTGGTCATTTGGACAGAGGCCAGGGAGGAAGCCATATACCCTATAATGCATGGCAAAGGTCCCCCCGCAACGTCAGCAGTGCCTAGACTGAGAAACTCTGCCTTAACCTGTGATCAATGTACAGTTTCCCTCCTAAATTCCAGTCTTCCCATGAAACTCGCTCTGAGCGACCCTGTTTTCTCCCTTCTTTGAACTCCACTATATACGTTTGGCACAAAGCCATGTACTGCACTGCATTGTTCTTTAGAATTTGTGTGTGGATAGCTCATCTCCCTAATTGGATGTGAGGTTTCCTGACAGCAGGGGCTCATCTCCTTTTCCTTTTGTGCCTTTAACTGTACCCAACCCTGTGCTCTGCATTTAGGGTTTGTTTCCTCAATGCATTCCAGATAAATGAGCATATCTTCAGTGGATGATTGAATCCTGAAGTTTGAAGTTGATACATTGGGATGATGGCAAGGATTCTCCAAGAAACTTAGAGAGGGGGTAAACAAAAACCAAAACCAAAAACAAAAAGATGCTCTTAGAGATTTAGAGAAATTAAATAAGCATACAAAGGAAGTGGACAGCATACTCTCTGATGTCCACAGAAATTAGCCGTTTGATAATTGGTTAATAATAATCTTAACACTTTTAAATAAAGACATGCAGCACAGAGAAAAGGAATAACAGAGAGAATGATTTATGTTAAGTCTTAGTTGGAGGATTGAAATGACTGAATTTGGGAGACATATATATCTGTATAGTGTTTCCTGCGAGTTTCATTAAACCTTATCTTTGCTTAGATGACATGATCCTCAAGACATTCCCCACCCATTTGTCTCAGGTCCACACCAACCAAGCAACATTCAGATTAATAACCCAGCCTCCTAGTTGCTCAGTACATGGAAAGGGAGGTCTTGGATGAGAGGGGCAAGCATTCAGGACACTGGACATAGATATCACCAGTAATAAATTAGTAAGTTGACCTTTGGTTTACACATTAATCTCCTGTGAACTGAGTGTGTGAGTCTCTCCCTAAGATTCTGACTACATCTGGGATTATTGATAAGGTCCAGTTGCTGACTAAAAAGGCAGGGGGCCAGACTCTCGTCTGTGACTCATTCACCAAAGCAGTGCCATGTTGGAAACTGCTTGACCAATAGCTAGCTGGCTTTCCCCCCTGTGGCATCACTATTCTGCCTCAAGCCTTTCTTTCCAGCTCCACCATATCTTAACATTATAAGATTTCAAGATCCATTCCCGATTCTGGAATTATCACTTTTTTTTTTTTTTTTTTACCCCCAAAGCCCCTTGAAAATTCCATTTATACTTATTTAGAAATACTCTGATTGGAAAAAAAAAAAACCCCACATGCGGCTTCTTTTTAATAAAGGAAACTAAGTGGGAAAGTCAGATTGCTCTTAGAACTTTTTATAGGCCTGCAGCACTGGAAACATTGCATCATTAAAGAACGTGTGACAAGTCACTGGGACCATTTACTGAGGGTTTCTCAGGGACAGACCAAGAATAGCAAAAGGGATCTTTTCTAAAAGACTCCATGATTTGACTCGGTTTTCCTGAGAACAGCTAGGACTAATTAGAAATAACTTGCAGCTTGTATTCGTTACATTTGAGTATTTGTTAACAAGTTCTTGTGTGCAAAACAAAGATTGATTTCAACTTGATTCATCCCTCCAATCCTCTTTCCATGCCTGCCTCCATCTTTTCACTGAAATGCAAGCATTTCTTGTTTAATGTCATTAATTAACAGAGGAAGTTGGGATGAAAATATCTTGAATGCTCCACCTAATTATAATCCCAGTCATGAATGCTGCAGAAAATGTGGTGTCTTAATAAAAAGAAAACAGTCTAGAACAATATTATGCAGTTTATAAATTCCACTGAACCACTGTACAAATAAACAATGCTACTGAATCACACAACAAATCATCTCACAATTAGGCCACACAAAGCCAGCTGCTCTACAAAGGAGCCTGTGAGCCAAAGAGGAAAACTTTGAAGATAAATATTGCCATATGTGAAGAGAAAAAAAAAGTCCCAACAAACCTTAATTGCACGGAGCATCGTTTTCCAATGCTATTTGCCATGGGAATAAAGGATTTTGTGTTGTGACCCATGACTATTGTAAGCATCTTCTTCAGGATGGGGTGTAGAATTTCGGATCAGACTGGTGGCATCGTGAGCCCAAATACATGTGAAATGTGCCTCCTTCTTGCTCCATTCCTACTTCTTCCCTTCCCTCACCTTGCTGGCATCTCTTATCACTCCACATACAAAATCAATTCTCCACGAATCTATGTGGGGTGTCCACTTTCTACCTTAGCTGAAGAAAAATGTTAAATGCAGGCTGGCCTCCCAGAACTCTGAGTTGGTGGATATCCCCAGGGCACAGACTCATTTTAGCATTTGTTAGCGTTCAGCAAGAAGGTTCCCTAAATTTGATGATCCATTCCCAAGCCAAGCATTAACACTCGTTGGCTTAACTGCAATTCTTAGATTATCCTTGCATTTGACAATAACTACAGGTCTTGGATTATCCTTGTCACCACTAACCACCCCCCTTTTTCTAAAGCCTTGACAGTGACTGCATTTTCAACCTCACTTCTCATTTATGTCAAATAGTAGCCAGGGTGGGACAATCACCCCAGGAAAAACGAGACAAATTCCCAGGGTACCAACATTCGCAGTCTTCAGCCACTGTGGTGAAGCCCAGGGACTAAAAGTCGCCCAAAAACTAGAAGGAAAATTCTTGTTCAAATTTCTAGGGGTGTTTCATTCTGCTTTTAATTGTAATCATTGGAAATGCAATACATGGAGAGCTCTTTGGAAGAAAATCACTCTATCTTATTATTATTTGTAAAATGTTGATAAATTAACAGCTCTCTATTCATAGATGCACCACCTTTCAGCTTACGTGGAGTCTTCCTTTGGTCCGTGATGGGTGAAGTAGTAATACTGACATCAAAACTGCACTTTTACTATATTGTGTTTGCACTCTGTTTCTCAAGATAAGGTATTTTTCCCCCTCCTGCTTCACAAAGGAAGTGCTTATCTTTCCTTTTACCTTCTCCCTCTTTGTGGAATCAGGAATCATATCTGCCTGAATCAAATTAAAACCTCCCAAAGGGACAACCAAGCTTATGAGTTGGTTACGGTTTATAACATTTGTCCAAATGGGATGCAAAATGTTTCAAGGTTGATGGTGGAATAATGTTAACATTTTTGAGCAATTATCATAGTTTGTGTAATGTTTTATTTTAGAAAACCTGAGAAGAAAATTAAAGAGTTTAGAGGAGGCTGAATACTTTGTTCTTGGCGCTGGGAGTGCATCATTAACAGCAACAACAAAAAATTGGAAGCCCCTATTTACTTAAAAAGAACTTAAATTATATAGGGGTGCCTAGGTGGCTCAGTTGGTTGAGCATCTGACTCTTGATTTGGGCTCAGGTCATGATCTCAGGGTCGTGAGATTAAGCCCCACATAGGGTTCCACGCTCAGCACGAAGTCCGCTTGAGAGTCTTTTCCTCTGGCCCCCCCTTACCCCACCCCGATCTCTTTCTCTGAACTAAATAAATAAATCTTAAAAGAAAACATAAAAAAAGAACTTAAATTATATATAATTTGGGGATCTTTTCTCCTGTATGCTTACTGCTTACAGGTCATTATCTCCCAGAGTGTAAATCCAGCATCCTCCATTATCATTTCCCCAGGGGTTGCTTGGGGTATAGCTCTTCCATTAAATCTGCTTTGTATTTGAAACCAGCAGTGTTAACACGAATAATGTCTGCAGTGATGTTGAAAAGAATGGGGGTTACCTGATGTCTCCGTCTATACCAAATATCATGACTCCTGTTTGTTATGAATTCCAACAGCAGTATGACACAATAGTTAAGGTCATGGAGACACACATACTTGGGTCACAAAGCTGTATGTGCAGAGAAGTGCTCTGTTATTAAATGGGAGCATTATAAATGAGATCAGGTTAGAGCAGTTCCTGAAGGCAAAAGTAAGTTGCACGTGCAAAAGCAGAGATGCTCATGGGACATTCTCTTGCCACAATGCTTCTTCCGTCTCAGCATAGGCATATGGCCTCATGGGGGTTCCCTATTATCAGTTGACTCAGGAAGGAATCATCTAGGCCTGGATGGTTCTGGATGACATGCTGGCACTACCCCAAAGAAAATTGTTATAGTTCTATAGCTCCACTCAGGGGTGGCCCTAAAGACAGTGGTAAGGAAAAGTCTATCAGTGTGCAAAACTTTAAGCAGTGTAATTAAAAGTTATCTATTTTGCTTAGAAAGAGAGATTAAGGGATGTAGATGTACAATGATTCATGGGCTGTGGCTATTGGTTTCCCTAGATGGTCAGAGACTTAGAAGCAGCTCAACTGGGAAATTAGTGACAAAAAGGTCTGGAGAAGAAGTATGTGGATGGAGCTCTCTAAATGGGCATCCAAGAACAAACTAAGCAGAGGAGGACCTTAATGATCAGGTATACAAGATGACCTGTCTTATTGACAGCAGTCAGTTTGTCTGCCCAGGTGTCCCTGTCCTTGCTCAATGGGTCCTTTGAAAAATATGGACGTAGAAGTGGGAATAGAGGTTATGCATGTGCACAGCAACATGGTCTTATACTCACTAAGGCTGGTTCGGCTTCAGCTGAAGATCTGTCCTGCCAGCAGCAGAGAACAGCACTGAGCCCCTAATGTGGCACTACTCCTTGGGGGGTTTAGGCAAACATCTGGTGGCAAGTTGATTGCACTGGGTCATTTCCTTCATGTAAGAAGACAGCACTAGCATTTTGTTCTCATTGGAATAGACATTTACCCTAGATGTAGATTTCGACTTACCTTCCTGTAGTTCTTCTGCTAACACTACCATCTGTGGACTTATAGAATGCCATGATCCCCATACAACATTGCTTTTGACAAAGGACTTCATTTTACAGGAAATTAAATCCTGCAGTGGCCTCATACGCATGCAATTCAGTGGTCTTCCTGGGTTCCCCATCACTCTGAAGCATTTGGCCTGATGGAACGGTAGCATGGCTTTTTGAAGACTTGTTACAGTGCCAACTGGATATAAATAGCATGGATGACTGATGTCATAGCCTCCAAGATGCTTTATCTGCTCTAAACTAGGGAGCAATAGATAGTCCTCTTTCTCTCATAGATAGGATTTATCTATCTCATAGATAGAGGTAGAAATGTTGAATGGTTTCTCTTATCTCACCCTTAGTGATAAATTAGTGGAATTTTTTCTACATGTCCATGCTTTGTTGGTCCAGAGGTCTTAGTCCCCAAAAAGAGTGGAAACAGCAATGGTTTCATTAAACCGGAAACTGAGAATGTGGTGAGGTTTAGTGCAGTATTGTGGCAGAGGATAAAGCTCTACGGCAGGTTACATGCATCGTTGGAATTGGAGACTGGAGGCAGAGAGAGGCTCACATTGTTTCCAGTTGATCCTCATAGATTCCAGCTTATCCTCATGGATTTAGCTTGTCCTCGCTTTCCCCTATTTTGTGTCCTTCTTTCCTTTCCTGAAACCCTGTCGTTCTGACTTCAGGCCCAGCAGTACCTAAACTGTTTAGCCTATGATCGTGTAAAATCAAATATATATCCATTCCCGGTGATTTTGCTTCTCGGATTGAACTCTAGCTAACTGATTAAGTTGGAATCCAATATCTGCCTCTAGCTATCAATGTGATCTTAGGCAAAGCTCTCTGTGCAGGTTTTCTCACTTATCAAATGGGGATAATATTGGGGCGCGTGGGTGGCTCAGTTGGTTAAGCGACTGCCTTCAGCTCAGGTCATGATCCTGGAGTCACAGGATTAAGTCCCGCATCAGGCTCCCTGCTCAGCAGGGAGTCTGCTTCTCCCTCTGATCCTCTTCCCTCTCATGCTCTCTGTCTCTCATTCTTTCTCTCTCAAATAAATAAATAAAATCTTTAAAAAAATAAAATAAAATAAAAATAAAAAAATAAAATGGGGATAATATTAACTATCATTTGGATTGTTGGGAAGATTTTATGAGCTAAGAGCTGAGCACTCTACAAGACATAGGAAGCACTCAGTAAACGGTCACTACTACCCACAAAACTTGACTTTAATTCCAGATGATTTTACACAGTTTCAGGGAGTTTAGAGGCTGCAAAAGATTTTGAGATGTCATCTGAGCCAGTAGTTTGCCTTAAAAAGATCAAACTCTCCAGTCTTTTTAGGGTAAAAATCTTACCCTTGCTAGTTTAATGTCACTATATTCAGTGTTATTTACAAGCTGTATTCTGGAGAGAATTTCTTCAATGTTTATTATTGCTGAGAGAAGGGCGTTAAAACTAAATATTAGATTTTATAATCCAAATGAATGCTATTCTTCAAAATAGTCTTTCTGGGTCTGTTTCTTCTTTTTCTTCTGTAAATGGAGGAAGTTGGAAAAATCTATCTTCAAAGTCCCTTCTAATTCTAGAATGTTATAAAGATTAGTCAACTGAGAGGCTATTCATTTATCCTGGAGGATTTCTTTTCTTTTGGGGAACAGGAGTAGGTAGTTCTGCTTGGACAGTGTCTTCACAATTGTTTTTTTGAGATCAGTCCAGAGAGAAAGTCTCATTACATTATAGCTAACCCTTATTTGTGACTCAAACTAAGCTCGTGTTATGAAACTTGGCATCAAAGGATTTGGGGCTCTTCCCAAAAGCCAAACCATTGTCTAAGGAAGATGTACAAGATACACAGTTCAGAAATGAGATTACAAGAATCTTTAGGGTAGTATCAATACCATCTTGGAATATTATTAACGTTTGACTATTTACCTGGGCAAACCAGAGGAAGCAAAGACTTCCCCTATATGCCCCAAATTGGAGTGTGTGAGGAGTTAGGAATTTCATGGTTAAGTCTTGGTCCCAGTATTTACTAGCTTTTCCCTCAGGAAGGCACTTGATTTGTGGAAGTCTTAGGGGCTTCATCTCTAATACGGGAATGATGTACCTATCTAGACTTCTCATAGAATTATTGTGAAGCACAAATAAGATGGTAGGTGTGAGACTCACTTGAAAGCACCCAAGACTATAAAGCAGAGGTTGGCAAACTCTGGCTCGTGGATCAAGTTTAGTCCGTTGCCTGTTTTTGCATAGCCAGGAATGATACAGATGAATGTGTGTCCCACTTTGCTGATAGGGAGCATCAACTCTGAACCCCAACTCTGAAAAATGTACCCCCCAATAATTTCTTTCTTCTTATTAGTAGATCTATATTACAAAAAAAAATATACTCAGTTGTATTATTACATTCTGAACTTTTATTAATAAAAATTTTGTGGAAAATTTGTCTTCTCTTTTGTTATATAAATACCTACACAATATCCTCTATTTCGCCTCCACAAAGCCTAAAATATTTACTAGCTGAGTTTCCAGAAAAAGCTGGTTGGTCCCTGCTATAAAATATCATGCAAAGGACTTTGTATTATTAATAATAAACAGAGTTACTGCTCACAAGCAAAGCTTGCCATAAACGATTCGTTTGCTTTTCTTCCTAGTTAGATTACATTTCTTTGTTTATACTTGAATGTGCAGAACACAACACTTTCTAACAAATAGCAAAGAGAGAGAGAGATCTGTTACCTAGCTGAATTATAATCTTAATTTTAAAATCTGAACTGCAAAATTGCAAGATTCCAAATTTGTGAAAATGTGGAGGAAAAAAAGAAAATTAAATCATAAAAAAGAATCTGAAGAACCAAACCAAGAGTGGAGATGTTGGCTTGTCTTATGTTCCCCCAAAGTCCTTGGAGGGCTTCTGTGATTGGTCGACTCAGGGGGGCCCTCAGAAGAGATGGGTGTTGAGAAAATGCACCAGGGGGCTTCGTGCAGGCAGGCAGGTATGAAAGTAGGAGGTTCCTTACCTGCCCGAGATGGAAAGCCTGGCAGTTCCAGTTGTGACAGTAATAACAGCTTTATGGGTAGGAAAATCTTAAAAATGAAGCAGAATTAGTTCTGCATGAGAATGATTTCAGATGTGGCTGTCTTTATTAGAAATACAAGATACCAAAGTAATCCTCATGGGCCCCCGCCTTCCTTGTGTGTTTTCACGACACACGTCAGTATCTTCATTCCAGAAAAATAAATAAATAAATAAAAGAATAGGGTGAGGAGGGAAGGGCGAACGATTTTCAAACATATACCGCCCGTTCTTATTGTTGTTTCAAATGCTTGTCTCACATAAAGCCTGGAGTGCCTTTGTTAGAGATCAATTAGGCAACTTTGATTTTCTAAATGGTATGAGCCAGAATTGCAAAGGTGGTGTTGCTCTCCTGTGAGGGGAAGTCAGGGGGCGATGAAAGAGAGAATAACCTTTACCTCATAATTTTCCTTCCCCTCCTCTCTGTGAAAGCCACATTCGTCTCTCAGTGAAGGTACTTGGAGAAACTTGCTAAAATTTTCCCTCATGCTTGAAATTTACTTACCCTGGGTAACAGGAAATGTGGAGTCTTGTGATGTAGATTGTTATACCAGATGGTAATCTTAGCACATGCTATTTATGTAGATCAGCCATGTGTGTGAGTCATCCATTTGGGGCTGACCTCAGCCACTGGGAAATTGGGTTCCATACCACTGTTGTTAATAAATAATAATAATAATAATAATAACTGTACTGATTATGCATCATTTGGATGCACGTTTACGAGGCTATTACTTTCACATTACATTGAATACGGAACTGTTTTCTCTTTCTAAATAATGCTTTGTTACCACCTGGCCGTACTGCTAGCTTGTTGTTCCTTAACTGGCAGAGGCAAACACAATTAAATTAGGTGATTCAAATATCTGCCCCTTGTGTTGTACTGTTCATTGACTGCCCTGATTACATTGTTCTTCCTTTCCAGCAAGTTTCTATTCTTACTCAGACTGTCCTCTTCCAGGCTCTGTGACTGGAGTTATCCATTACAGGCTGAAGATGAACTTGGGTGGAGGGTATCTACGCTCTTTTACCTTCCCTCCCTTTTAACCTTAACTGGCTACTTCAGCCGTGGAAAACATTTTCATATTCATTATAACTTTGAGGCTTTGGTGGTTGCAAATAAGCCAGGCAGGAAAGGGCTGCGTGGAGATAAACTCTTCAAGGTCTGGAATTATGTTTTTTCTTTGCTTCCAATCATCTGTCCACTCAGCCTTTCTGCCTTTAGTCCTCCCCCGCCCTCCCTTCCCTCCTGCCTCCTTTTCTGGCACTTGTCCCTTACGAGGGCCTAGAACTGTGCTTTGCCCATAAAGGCCAACATCCTTTTGGCTTTGGAGCTGTCTGCAGGCGTTTTCCAATGTGGCACTTGGCTGTCCTTTGCTTGAAGGCCTCCCCCTCCCCCCGCCCCCCATGCTCTGTCCTCTCCTGGACATCTGATGCTGCTCTCTGGCACATCCGACTCCCCCTCACATTTCACAGCACCTGGATAAATGTGTCTCTTCTTTCTTTTCTTCCTCTTCCTTCCCAGCTGTTGTTTACTTCTAAATTTGGTCCAATACTGGGCCTCGGGGAAGTGCAAAGCTGAGATTCAAGCTCTTTGCCATTCCCTTCACCCAGCCTTGTTGTTCTTGGGCTCCTTTTGTTCTGCCACGTTCTTACTCAAACTTTCTTCTGGCAGGAGGCAATCAGGAAGGCCCTCCTTCCTTCTTCCTGCCTCTTTTTCTCAGGATGCCTTCAGAACCGGCTTTGGTAACAGCGCTGTCTACGCAGGTAACTCTGTGGAGTCATCCAGCATTTCTGATTGTTTCCTGCCTGTCTCTTTGAGAGAGATGCCATCATCTCTTTTTTGCTTGGTTTCCTTTACTCCAAGATAACATTTCTTTTCTTTTCTTTTTATTTTATTTTATTATGTTAGTCACCATACAATACATCATTAGTTTTTGATGTAGTGATCCACGATTCGTTGTTTTTGTATAACACCCAGTGCTCCATGCAGTACGTGCCCTCCTTAATACCCATCATCGGGCTAACCCATTCCCTCACCCCTCTCCCCTCTAAAACCCTCAGATTGTTTCTCAGAGTCCACATTCTCTCCTGGTTCATCTCTCCCTCCGATTCCCACCCCCCTTCATTTTTCCCTTCCTTCTCCTAATGTCCTCCATGCCATTCCTTATGTTCCACAAATAAGTGAAACCTTATGATAATTGACTTTCTCTGCTTGACTTATTTCACTTAGCATAATCTCCTCCAGTCCCATCCATGTTGAATACCCAACTTTTACACCAAGATAACATTTCTGACCCAGCATTGTTAGGATAAGAACTCTAAGGTCTAATGGTAATGAGTTTATATGCATTTTTTTTTCCCCTTAGCCTCTGATTGTGACCAGAATCCTTCATTTTTTTGACTAAATTTGGATCAGAAAACAGAGATAGCAAGTTCATAAGGGGTTTTAATCTGCATGGAGCTCTGTTGGAGCATCATAATGACTAAGGTACAAAAGAAGCAAGTTTCCATGGGAAATAGGAGGCATTAGTTTGCCTCTTTCTGGGGGCAGTTAGAGAATGAACTGTCACTGAAATCGTGCTGCCCTAATTTTAGGTAATTTGGGGGGGGGTTGGTTGGTTCGTTTCAGTTACCTTACTGCGTGAGGCACAGAGCTACGAGGTCTTTGGGATTCTTTGGAGCGAGGTCCTTTATTATCAAGGACTCTCTAGTTGTGTCTTGGCAATTTACCAACCCTCCCTCCTGCTCTCAGGAGTTCCTCGTACCTCAGAGGAAGCAACTAGTCACAGACTACGAAGATCTCAGCAGGGGCTCCTCTGAGACCCTCTCGGCTCCCAGCTGGGAGGGACCGTCTCCCCTGTCAGTAAGACAGCAGGCTTCAGATCAGTGGAATGAGATCAATGTAGGATGGAGCTCTGACTGCAGTGACTGTAACATCTGACAAGTAGCAGAAGCTCTCCTTGCCTGAGATTCCTCATAGATTACATGGGGATATTATAGCACCCATCTCATAAAGTGGCTGCATGGATAAAATGACAGAATCCTGTGAAGTACCTGGCACCAGTAGATGGCAGCTATTTTTATCTATGATCCAGTAGGTAGAACATTGCTGCGCTCTTCCCAGCCTGGAATGAAGATGCCTTTACATCATCCTTCATGGCTATTCTTAATTGCTCTTGTCATTTGACTTCTAAGTGCCCATCACAAGCTCTCTATCAAGCTAAATGCCTGTAAAACAATATGAATAGCAATTATATAAAGAGTCTCTGCAGAGCTCTGGGACCCTGAAATTTGGTCAGAATTTTTAGATCGTCATTGATCAAGGCCACTGAAAAGCAGAGTGTTTCGAGTCTAGGATGAGCATTAGTACTAACCACCACCTCCCTCCTGCCATAAAAGGCTAAGTCCTTACAATCATACAAGATACCTAGGTAGTAGCATACAGGTGGAACGTAAGAGGTCAAGACCGGAGTTAGGAGATGTAGATTTCAGAGTTGATGCTTCTAGCTCTAACGTCCTATGATCCATGATGGTGAGCTCCTTGGCTAGATTATAAACTCCTTGAAGGCCTTATTGATTTCTGGATGCAGGTAGGTGGGGGTTAGAATTGACAGTGATCTGAGATAACATCAATTCCTATATTGCTTTCTGAGCTTATCCGAACGTTCCACTCCTCTCCGAGAAGTAACCAGTCTCCCCAAATCATGAGCCTTCCTGTAATCTGTCCATGCAGCAAGCATCTGTCTACACTTCACAGATCTCTCGTCCGAAGCTCGCACTTCAGGTAACGGAGTAGCATGCTCATTTTAAAGTGACATAATAATCTAGTTAAGGAGATAAATTTATAAACAATTTATGAACATACACTGTACTCGTTCCCCTCAGTTTCCTAACACACAAGGCAAATACTCAAGGCTGAGTTGTTTTGCTCTTTTCTGAAGCTTTTTTCCCCAATCACTTACTAAACTGCTGGACATTATCTCTATAAGATGTTGTAGGAAATAAGAACTAGAAAATTCTTGAATTAAAAGTGCCTATTATAAAGGATAATGAGCATTAGTTTAAGATTCTGTGACTACAGATATCAACAGGATGGCTGATCAACATGATGGTTCTAATAGAAAATGCCAAGAATCCAGAGACACTTGTGTGATGAGTCATTGCCATTCAGTTTCTTCCACAAATGGTCTTAACCTAAGCAGGACTCTTAAACCAACAAATGGTAGTTGCTAGAAAGGCATTTTTCAAATTAGCAATGAAGTATTAATTATTTTTCAGTTTCTATTGGCAGTTTTTTAATCCATAGCATGAAATGTGGGGTCTGAAGGATGTAGAGATTGGGCCCAGTCCTCATCCAATGGGTAAACTCACTCCACATTGTCCATCAACATCCAGCCTCTTCATATACCAGTGCCGTTCACTAAAAATAGAACGTGAACCAAAAATGAAGCCATGTATGTAATTTTAAATTTTCTAATCATCTCATTAAAAAAGTAAAAAGAAACGGGTGAAATTAATTTTAATAGTATGTTTCATTTAGCTAAATATGTCCCAAATACAATCAGTTCAGCATGTAATTGTACACACATTGCGGAGATAATTTACATTCAAATTTTTCATGCCAAGTCTTCAAAATTTCAGTGTATTTGACAAAGCACATCTTAACTTGGATGAGGCGCACCTTCAGTGTTCAATAGTCACATGCAATTAGTGGCTACCATATTGGACAGCATAGATCTATAGAGTCACAAAGGAAAAAAAATCACTTCAGTACCCTCCAACTCTCTTCCAGAAAGCCATTACATTTTTCAACAGTGTATGTATCAGAATTTTCTTCTTTGTTTTGACCTGAAATCTGCATGCTTTTAATTTCTACCCTTAGTCTGTTCTATCTTCTCAATCATACTTTTAATACTACTGAAATGTCCCATTGGCTTTCGGTAGTAGCAGTATATCATGACGTAATTCTGGTTGTTTTCAAGTTTTCTCTTAAATCAGAGTTCCCCATTTTTTACTTCTGAAATTGGATTTTTTAGATCAGCGACAGAATTTTCTATTTAAAGCCGTTGCATTTCACCTTGCTAGTTGGCCTATTGTTCCCGACTGACAAAATCTCTTTTGGAACAGTGTTCTATCAACTAACCAATCAGGTATTCCTTTCTGGTTCATGTTGTCCTTATAAGGAATCAGCATATCAGCAGCATCCTCACTGAATTCAGTGATAAATAAGTTAATTTAGGGCATCCATGCCTTGCTGTGAGAATCCTCTCTCCAGGTTGGGTGCCCTCCATAGCCACCTCACTTAGGTTATAGTTACTCCAAGTCATAAAGTCACCAACCAGCTGGTCATTTGGGTTCACACATCTTCATCTTTCCCACCAGGATATCATGACTCACCTTGTCAAATGTCCTTCTCAGACGGTCAAAGTTCTCAGCTGTCAGAACAGGAAGTAAGTTAATACTTCTTGCTTAAGTCAGTGAATCCAGAGTGAGCTTGCTCCAGAGCAACATTTTTCTCTCCCCGGGCTTCTGTCATCTTTCAACATGAAAGAAGAACCTTCAGAGTTCTTCACAATAATTGACAATGGCTCCTGGTTCTCATCTTTTGGTTTCCTCATCCCGGGGATCTTGTATAAAATAAGTAGTTGGTCTCTCTTCATTCTTTTTCAGCATTCACTCTTTCCTAAACTTTTAAACATTCTGGCATAGGTTACATGACAATTAATTTTTAAGGTTAACTTATTGAAAATAAGCTAGAGAGAATTTTCCTATCAGGGCAATTTCTGAAGGCAGAAGGGTCTTACAATTTGGGTGATGAGAAGATATTTACTTCTTGGATCAGAGAAGAGGGAGAACAGGTTTTTGCCATAGAAAGCATGATTTCCAAGGGTCTACTGATATCACTTTATTTTTCCTTTATCTTTTCCCCCTACTGATTCACTTTTTTTGGCAGTACTGTTTGTTCTACTATTCTCTTCGTGTTATTCCAACTCGCTGCTTCTCTTTAAATTAAAGGGCTAGGCATTATTTTCTTTTCCAGTAATATAAATGATAGATCTGAAGGTTTTGTTTTGTTTTGGAAGCACAGAAGAGCAAACAATCAGAAGTCCAGTGGAAGAATATCTATTTCTCCAGCTCCTTATAAAGTCATGTTCTATGTATGGCCCAAAGTTGGGTCATGTTGTCAGCTCATCATTGACTATATTGTATTTTAATTCTCTGTTTCTAGATGTGGCTTATTGACTATTCTGTGAATTGTTGGATGTTGGGGGCTGTATCTTATTAGTCTCTGTGTTATCGACACGTTATGCTTAATAGTCTTTCCATGAATACCATGCCATGCATGAATACATTAATGAATGAATCACTTATATGGCACTTAAATACAACTTCTACCTGAGTGCTTCCTGTTCTGAAATACTACTTTACATTTAATCCATTACTATTTTGGATAGCTTTAATGATAAAAAGCTTTTCTTTTGTATTAAGTTAAAACTCACCCTCAGAACTACCATTTTCCCATAGAAAACATATTTCCCATGTATTTATCCTACATATTAAACTGAAGGCTTCAGGCCCGATGAAGATAGCAATTTTGTTTTCAACAGGAAGTACTGTGCTTATTCCTTTGCTTGTTCAACCATCTTCATTCCAGGGGCATTCCAGTGGCAAGCTTCTGGCATGCCAACCACACAGGTCATTTAGGGAGAAATCCAAATTCCATTTAGACACATTTTGAACTCCTCTAAATATTGTACTTTCTCAGGCTTCCAGGGAGCCAGTGTTTATCACTGGATGAGTACAGTTACAGAGAGATCAAGGACTTAGTTTATTCTGGGTCATATCCATTATAATGGCCTAGTTTAGGCCAAAGAGTCCTCTTGTTCCCAACCACTTTCCTTCGTCTTAGACTGAAATTTTCGGCAACGTTGCCCTCCTTCCCAGGATGAACCCATCCTGAAGCCCAGGCTGTGACTGCTCTTTCTTTATTCCAGATCGGCAGTGCTTACTTACTCTCATAGCTCTTTGTCTTCCCTAGACCCATTGCCAGACAGTACAGTATGAAGAACCCAGGATCTGACACTCATATTTGGCTCAGGGCTGGTTTGTGAATCACATGTCAGAACAGAACTTTAAATCGCATGTCCAACACAAAGCGAGATGATGCCAGTGCTTTGAAATGTCTTTTAACACAAAAAATGTCAATTCAGTGACCACCCCGCCCCCCGCCTTCCTCCAGCCCTGCTCCCTTCTTTCTTCCGCATTTTTTGGAGATGTTTAGAAGTCGTGTCATCTTTGTTTGTGAAATACAATTTTAGGATAAAGGTATGTCAATATTGTGAACCTGCAATAAATACTGCAAGAAACATGAGACCATGATTATGTAGGCTTTGATCACACCGATTCCCCTAATTAAAAATTCCACTGAGGAGAGTGCCATGGAATTGTGTAAACCCTGTGAATTACCTAATAATGATAGAAATATTCAAAGCATTAGTGATTAATGAACAGATGTGAAGAAGCAATGCAAACTTATGGGAAACCATTTCTAATGGTGATGTCAGCAAGGAACAATTTGCAGACATAATTACTAAAAAATTATCAGAGACTTCCTTGTCAAGTATTTTGTATGTTTATAAAGCTGTTGGTGACTCATTTTAGAAGTCTGGGAGACTTATTTGATTTGGAATCAGGATTTTATTATAGCTTAGCTGTTATGTAATAGTTTACTCAGACTGATGGGGAGATATTCTTCCATGTCAACATAACTTGTATGTGTGCAGTGAGATTTCCTTGTAGTTATTTCAGCAATTCATATCTGAATGCTTTCCCATATTTTCATGCCTGAGTATATTCTCAGTTCATAAAGTGGAGCTCTAGAATGGCCATGGGATTAATTATTTAATAGATTACCACTGGCTTAGGGCATTGGAACAAAGTTGCTTTAGATTGTGAAGTTGGTAATGCCATGCGAAGTGACTGTTTCTGGCATGCCATAAACTCAGTATATGGGTTTTTTTTCTTACATATGTCATGCTACTTAGCACTGTAAGCCAAAGTCTTCTTTGGCTTTTGCTAAGGTCGGTACCATAATTAATCAAGCCTTACCCACATGCCCTCAAAATTCTAATGTTTGAGTGCAAAGTCATCTGGGTACATCCAGTTTTTAGGTTGGCTGGGAAACTATTGTTTGATCAACACCTCTAGTTGCTAACTAGAAAGAAGCATTTCATTTGGAGTTTCCAAAACACTAATAGCAACCAGATAGACATTATGTCTGTCCCTTGCCTCAAATTTTAATGATGTTGTTGTCTCCAGAACAACTCCAAAAGAAACATAGCCTGAAAAATGTGGTGCTTTCCAAGAAAGGTTGGGTGTTATCTTTGTTCTAAAGGGGACAGTGTGGAGAAATAATGAAATAGAATGAGCAGGGAGGGCTCCTGTGTTCTGTTCCTGGCTCTTCAACTGCCTAGCTGCTACTGTACCATTGATAATTTTTCTGGTTTCTCTTTCTATAAGTTTCTTTATCTGTTGACTCAGGGAAGCAGAATTTAACCATGCAGCCACATAATTAGTCTGAATATTTGCCTACATGGGCTTATATGTAGACATGGGATCTTATTTAAACACTTATAAATGGATTTATTTTATTACTTGATATCCTATTTGATAGTCCTTTCTGCTTCTGCAATATATGTTAACATGGAGAGGAGCAAGGAAGGAAGAACAGGGTAATGAAAAAGAAGAGTTTGAAACAACAGCTGAAAAGGACTAGACTTGCTCCTTTGGGTAAATGAAGGCCAATAATATATTTTGGATGATAGCTGCATCATTCTTCAACACTAACAACAGAAATGCCTCTGTTTTGTGGTAATGAATAATGAAGAACATTTTATGATCCAGAAAAGTCACAGAAATTCACTGTATAAAGGCATCACTTCCTTTTGGCCAGTATTTCATTTACAATAAACAAAGCTTCTATTTTAATTCCTGAAGCACACATTGTCACGCAACATGGTCCCAAGGGGAAGAAATGGCGCTTCCTTTTGGCATCTTCTGGAAGTTCTCTAAAGCAATGATGTGGCTCTGCCATTTCATGGGGAGAGTCCATACATCCATGTAATACCTTGTGGGATAAAACAGGGACCTGCAAATACTTCCTCCTCTGGTTCAGTCTATTTTCAAGTCTCGTCTCTGGCTTCTTCCATATTCTCACATCCAGTCAGCCTGTGGCACTGGAAAAGCCACGCACACGGCTGTCTGCATAATTGCTAATGCTCTGCTCTCTACCTCTGTCAGTCAGACCCCGGTGCCCGGTTTAATCTTCACCTCACATTTCATCTGCCTGAATCCTACTCACCTGCTAACTTTCTTAACCCTACTCACTTGCCATGTTTCCTCCCTCCTCTGAATTGAAGAACATTCCCAGGGGGCCTGGAGCAGAGTGTCTGGCATTGTTAGTGTTGGGCTTGAAGATTTATAGAGGAATGAATGGTATGTACCTTGCATGTCCCTCTCATGTTTCCTGGGGACAAAGTCTATGATATGTTCATCTATGTCCCCTAGAGTGTCCAGCAAGTTCCAGGCATACATAGGTGCTAAATCATCAAATGAATTGATCTGGGCCTTCTGTCTTTCCTTCAGTGCAGGAAGCTATGAGTTTGTTATAATTTCAGCTAAAATTACGATGACAGGTTTTTGGATCACTGAGTATCTAATGTTGCTAAATTGATGCTTTATAAGATGTCTGAAATGTTAGGATATAACCATGCTAATGTTGCAAGCTATCTAAAACCATGTTATGACAGAGCTGCATGGGATTTCTGTAGTCTCTGGATTTGACCATTTAATTTTATGGATAAGAAAACAGGGTCAGGGAGGTGCCTACTATCATCAGTTACTACTGTTCGAACAGGCTCTGGGTAGCAAGTCTTCATACTCTGAGTCCAGGGCTCATTTCCTATAACTTGCTGCCTTGACTTTCCTAGAACAGGAAGATCAGGTTAAAAAATTATAATAGTAAGTCTCTGACCAGATTTAAGTACTTGTTTGCAACTGGCTTGGGAAAATTGGGTGCAATGTTCAGCAAAAGTAGTTTCCTTTTTATTTAGCAGCAACTCTTCAAGAGCTCTTCATTTGATGTCACTTGCATTAAAGTGGATATTTGCATCTGAAAGCAGGTCCCTGATTCTTCAAGGTACTTCAAAGGTCACATTTCACTACTAAACTACACTTCCTTCAAAATATACTTTTAGGTGCCAGAGATTCCTTCTAGCTGAGTAATGAACATTTCTTTAGTATTGAATAATCACAGTCATTGGAGGTTAGAAAGGATCTTAAGACTATCGACTCCCCCGATCATATTTTATAATCAAGGGAACTGAGGTTTAGAGAGGTCCTAACTTTCTAAAGCTCCCTCTTCCCAGCCCCCCCACCCCCCAGCAGTCAGGACCAGGAGTAGAAGTCTTTCCAAGACAGCATGTAGCTATCATCATCTGTGTATAAAGGCTGAAGAAAATTAAGGAACCCTGAGTCTTGTCCTCAGGAGAGCTATATGATAATGCTACAGCTATTGGGAAATTCATTTGTTAATGATCATTGAAGAGATATTTCCAAAGTTAAACAAGCAGGATTCAGGCACTGACTTGACCTGGATGATTCAAGGATGAGTGTTAGAGACATCAAGGAGGGTGGTGATGGAGTGGGCTGTTGTTAAAATAACCCCTTGCTTTGTCATGGTCACAGCCTCTAGCCAGTGAGCTCACAGATGTCTGGCATCTTCTTTCCCTGAGTATCTCCAGCATTTAGGACACTGGTCTAGCTCGTATTAGTGAATGTGTGTTGAATGAATAAATGGCCTGATAAGAGAGTGGTGGCTAGCCAAGTCTAGATCTTTGTTAAAAAAGAAAGAAAGAAAAGGAACAAAACAATGAACAGCACAATAAAAAATACCCCAAATATATCTTTAGTACTGAGTTATAAACATTTAAGACATCAGTAAAGGCTTTGTTAACTAAATCTGGCTTGAGAAATTGGACTTCAGTGACTTGGGTATGAAAAACAAGGCGAAAATAAATAAATCATGCAGTAGAAACCATAAAAGCAATGTGTGAGAGGTCAGAGATGATGCAAAGTTGGCCTCTCAGTGTTTGCTCATCCATTTATTCACTCATCCATCAAACACCTGCCCAAGTGCCATTTGGTGGGATACAAAAACATCAAGGCGATTGCCTTTAAGGAGCTCAGGAATCTACTCTGATTTTTCCCTTTCCTACCCCAAATTTATATGTTCTATAGTATAAAATAAAATGAGAAAATGCTGAATGGGAAAAATTTTAAAGGAAGTTTAGCATTATTCTTCATGTGTTCTTAATAGGAGTTTGATGGGGCTACTTAATTTTTCATTTTGTCTCCATACCTGGGAATTTGAAAATGATTCTGGAATTTCCTCCAAACAAAATACCTTTCCTTCAAAGGCATTTGTGCATCTCAGGAATGTAGCTAGAGTTGTGGCTGCCCTTCCAGCAGGTCTAATGTCATAAACCCTGCAGAAATCTTCGCTGTGGTTGGGGACAGTCCAGGCTTTCAGTCCACACGCATTTGCTCTGTGCCTGCATCACCCACAGATTAGTGAAGAAAAACCACCAGCACAATGTTTTGGGAATGAGATACCATTCTACTTGGAATGCCTTACTATTTCTAAAAATGTCCATATCAAGCAACTCTGAATGACTACCCAAAATGTAAACAGAGTAAGAGAGGAGTGTGTTTTATCTAAAATCAACCAATTATCAGAAAATTGCTACCCTGTCCTTAGTGTTCTAAATCTAATAATCTAATATATATATATTTAAATTTCATTATTGGTGACCTCTATAGAAAAGCTAAGGTTCTTAGGAAATTTTGATTATGTACACAATGACTATGTGTCAAAATTATGATTATAATGAAAGATCCTGAGCAGGGATGATCATCAGAGTGTTTAACACTAGAATTACATCAATCAGAATAGTGATCACAGACAACTGCTATGTTTGCTCTGGTACAGATTGGTTAGATATTAGCTTTGCTTCTGTGCTGCATTCACTGAGCTGTCACATGGAAATGACAGCTGAAATGTACCTGTGTACCTTGCACAAGTAGAGATCAACATTACATGAAATCACTGAAGTATACTAATGTTCGTTATATAGATGGTTATCAATTGCAAATGCAAGTATATTTATTCTTTGTCTCACTTCATCAATTTTTCCTTCTCTAACAGATTATTTCTATTAGGATGAAAGCATACTGTATTTTATCTTCCTAATTAAAAGTCCAAACAAACACACTTTCTTCATGCTATACTATCCTGTATCTACCCTGTTCTATTTCTTTTCCTTTTAGCAAAATTCCTGGACGGAGTTTTTCCACAGTCAGGAAACATCATCCTTTCCTTTCTTCACTTGCTCTTACATGCCCTTCAATCAAGCCTTTTTCCCTCTCCTGGAAAGGCCACTGTCAAAGTCACCAAGAACATGCTCATTGCCAAAACTGATGGGCACCTCTCAGACCTCTTCCAGGTGAATGGTAATAGCATTTAGTGACCTTGGCCTCACTCTCTTTATTGAAATGCTTTCCTTACTTGGCTTGTGACATCACTGTCTCATGTGCCTTCAACCCCAGTGGCCAACCCCTCTCAGTATTTGTTGGATCCTTCACTTCTTAGCTTTGGAATGTTGGAGGACTGCAGGTTTTGGTCCTTGGACTTCTTTTTTCAGACTGTATGTACTCTCTATGTGATCGCAGCCCCCAGACTTCAAGGACCACCTGATACACCAGGCTCCCCACCAGGGATACTTTCCCTGACCATAATCTCAGTGATAGCAGCCACGGTCAGTCTTTAGAGCCTTGTCCTCCTCTGTTTCTCTTCCTTACACTTACTACCACGTGACATTCTATAGATATTCAGCAAATCCTTATTGGTTGTGTATTGTCTTCTCTCTTCCACTAGACTGTAGCTCCAGGAGGGGAGAAATGATCTGGCTCATGAATGTCTCTTTAAGGCTAAAAAGGGCCTAGCACAGAATACGCGCTCGATATATTTGGTTGAATAAATAAATGAATATGTACAAACAAACGAAAAAGAGCAGTAAGGGAAATCTGTTTCATACTGTGTAATTTATGAAACATAATCTTTTTTTTATTTGCAATGACAGCTTATGTCAAGGGTTGGTCAGGCCTGCCATGGGTCAAATCCGGCCATTCTCATTTGTTTATATGTTGTCCATGGTGCTGTCACATTGCAACAGTGAAGTAATAGAGACAGAGATGGTGTATGGCCTGCAAAGCTGAAAATATTTGCTCTCTGGGCCTTTCTAGAAAATGTTTGCTGACTCCTGGTCTATGCACATTAGGGAGGTAGTTTCATGTAAAGGTAAGAATGTAGCTCTGGAGCCAGATGTCCTGGGTTCAAATCCCAATTCCCCTCCTGACCATCTATGGCCTTGGGTAAGTCACCTGTCCTGTCTGTGCCTCAGTTTTCTCAAATGTGAAATGGAGATTAATATCAGTACTAACCACATAGAGTAGCTGGGAAGATATAAGGAGTTAATACAGGTAGAGTACCTAAAATCTTCTGGAAACACATTTATTAACATGATTGTGTAGTGAGAAAGCAATTGCAACTGATTGGAAAGATAAACGCATCTAAGTGTAGGGATGTGTGCTTCATTTATCCCCCAAGATACAGCACAAATGACTAAATACATTTCCCTCTTCACTGGTTCATTCTCTTGTCTTGGGTGAGTTGGTAGGAACAGATACATTTTCCTTCTGTTGCAGATGGAAAACTTTACATGCAGACTGTGTCTTTGCTGAACTAATCTTTGTGGGATACATACACAAAGCAGATAAATTAGTGTGTGTCGTCTACTCTCTGTTTTGATGGAATTCAGGGGAAAAAAACTCCATTGAAATCAGTCACACGGGCATTTGTGTGGGTGTTTATATGAAGATTTGTCTCATGATTTTACACTATCAGGTAGGTCACATTGGAGGCATCTTAAGACCTTGCAAATTTCCCGGTCTGGTCTTCATTCTTGGAAAATTCCGTGTCATTTGTCTTGTTCTTCCATGTCCAGTCTAGTTCTTCCTCTTCTGGGTTTGCTTCCTGGCTCTCCCAGCTTCCCAACTGCAGAGAGCTCTCCATTCTTTGAAGCTCTGTCACCCATTCTCTTGGTCCCTAACAGAAGATACTTGTTAACTTCTTTCTTTACCATGTAAATAACATCCTATTTTCACAAACTAGAGTTCTATTCAATTGAGGCAAGGGATTGAGTCTTACCTTCTTGGTAAGAGTAGAAGAGTGTCCTATACAAAGTATCTGCTCAGCAATGATAATTCTTAGCATGGCTGCTGAGGACCTGCAGGATGCCATACACCTCCAGTGCCTTCTCACTGAATGTGCTCCAGCTACCATAATCTTCTTTCAAAATCTCCTCCCACCTGCCATGCTCTGTTCCACCTCATGTTACTCCTTGTATCCAAATTGCTCTTTTTCCGTATTTGCCTGGTTGGCTACTACTCACCTTCCAGGTTTTAGTTCAACAGTCACTGGTGCAAGGAAGTTTCTGGAACAGCCTTCTCACCCTTGACCAGGACTGAAATGGGGCCTCTTTTCTCATTGCTCTACCTTTTCCTTCATGGTCTGTGTCATCATTTATATTCATACATGGCATTTTTATGTAGTTGTCTGGCTAATGTCTATCTCTTCTACTAGAGCGGGCTCTCTGTAAAGAAAAATGATGTCTGCTTAGATCACATCTTATCCTCAGCAACTAGTGCAAGAACTAGATTGATTCATAGTTCTTGAATGAATGAGTAGTGAATAACTGACAAAAATGAAAAAGATAAAGGGATGATTACACACCTGTTTAGTGTCCAAATGTATTCAATAGATTTTATTGAGTGTTCTCTCTGTGTCAGCACTATGCTAAGTACTAGGGATGCAGCAGAGAACAAGGCAGGTGTGGGAAGAGGTGAGATTCAAATGGGCAACTTTCTACTCTGTATCTATGCTTAGTCCAAAGGACACTAGGGTCTCATTGTGAACCTGGACTGGCTTTCCAGATGGAGGGAAAGTGACTAATTGTGTCTCCAATTTCCTAACATAGTAGGAAGATACTGAAACCACAAAACTGCGATGCCAGACTCAGTAGCCCTCAAAGTTACTGCAACCAATTAGTAGTTTTGTAAGCAAGATTTTCTGTTACGTTTTCAAATTGGTTTATATCTTTCTTCCCTCCACTTTGCCAATAAATCCAATATCAAATGCTAGCCATCTTGTCACCCTCTTCCCTTTATCCATATTTTGCTAATTATTTGCCTTCATATACTATTAATTATGAGGTTTTTTTTTAAAGACTTTATTTATTTATTTGAGACAGAATGAGAGAGAGAGAGAGAGCGAGCACATGAGAGGGGGGAGGGTCAGAGGAAGAAGCAAGCTCGCTGCCGAGCAGGGAGCCCGATGCGGGACTCGATCCAGGGACTCCAGGATCATGACCTGAGCCGAAGGCAGTCGCTTAACCAACTGAGCCACCCAGGCGCCCTAATTATGAGTTTTATTTGTTTAAAGTTCCTGTTTAATTTTGTGTATACAGTATTCTTAATTTTTCCCTCTCAAACTATTATTTTATTAAAACATGAACAATTCAGACTAACAGCTATTAACTAATGACAATTCATTTGATTGCCATTTCTGTTTTTTTGTTTAATTGCATTGACTATCATTACTGATGAAAGAGGGAAACCTCATAGTATCTGGACCCACATCTGTTCATTCCAAGTGTGATGTCCAGAACAGTTCCATTGCAGACAGGTGCCAATATTTGATAACAAAATCTCATAAGGCACAGGAGTCTTGGGGACCATCAGGTCTAATCGCCATACTTTGCGGTTGAGAAAACAGACCTGTTGAGATCACATGATGTGTCTTCTGAGGCTGGGACAAGATTCCAGCTCTCCCAATTCCCATTCCAGGGGCTCTTTCCACTTTTTTCATGCTATCAGACTCCTTTTCATAATCCTCAGGAAGCAACACATTGTCTCCTTTCTAGCAAGAGTAGAACTTCGACCAAAAAGAAAAAGGCCCGTGCAACCTCCCTCTGCTTTTGGCCAAAAGGCTCTTTTCACATCATTTGGAGAAAGAAGATTGTATTCAGTTGCTCCTTTGTGGCATTTAGAAATTATTTCTCTGTGAGAACCAGGCCCTCAGTGGAGCCATTGATAGCCTGGTATATTGTGATTGATGGATATCAATTTCCATTTCCATATCTCTGCTCTCAGATATCGTCCATTTGGAGATATATCTCTGAACTCATGAGGTTGGCTGAGGGAGGGAAAGACATTTATCAGCCCAGCTCCTGACTAAATAGCCATTATATTCTCCAGAATAAGGTGTTCTTGTTTCTCTGAGCTTTTTCTCAGGTTGCTACCCTCCACCCGGTCTGAAGGCACTGGGAGCTCATTGGCTTTACTACTTGAGCATGACCCATAGCAGGTTCAGAGTTTTGTTAGCGGCCTGTGGACTTCCTGGCACAGAGCAAATGAAACCTTCCTGAATGGGGTGTAGGGAAAGACTGGCACCTGCTCTGCCTTGCTATTCTCCTCTCCAGCACCCTGGGGATGACTGCTCTGGAAAACAGGAGCTGGTCTGTGCTCACTGCCAACTGGAAAACCCTGATTAGAATAATGCCCAGCAGGTTTCTGCTTTCTCTTCTCCTTTTCTTAGCCTTTCCCACCCATACACAAAATAGGGGATGGCTGTTGCTAAGGGCCAAAATAACAAGACCTGAGTGCTTTTAATTGTTATTTTTACAATTAAATTAACAGCTTTTAATTGTTATGCTGGGAGCCAGCATCTATGGGAAGGAGAACTCAAGACCATGAGAAAGCTATTGTAGCCTTACTGAACATAGTGGATGAGAAGGAGTTTATTAAAAGGATGAATGAGCAGAGGATGAATGAAATGCATGGACAAATTTATATTTGGGATGAAACACTCTCTATTTAATTAATATTGGCCATATCAGGCAATGAGTGAGTGTGCTCAAAACCCCAGTCAAAGTGAATGGTTTAGAAGGCAGGTAGGGACCATTCCATATAAGATTTGAAGTTGGGGCTAGGCAGGGCTTCAATTATTTTACTATCTTCAATTTTGCTTATTAACATAGATGGGAGAGCTCCTTCCCCCACCCCCGCTCCACCCCAACCAACCTCTCCCTTCTCTTTCCCATTCCTTCCTCTTACAGTCTCTTTTTTATTCTGAGGCTTGAGTGGATCCTGAATTGAGGATGAAGAACAATCATTGCAGTTCTTATGTTGAGTCCACTGATGGTAGTTCCTGAGCAAAACCTCTCCTCACCGATGAGACAGGATCCATACCGATTTGGGTATGTAATATGTGTCAACTGAAATTGGTTCTTACCCCAAAACTCCAATGACAAAGCCTTTATGAATCCTAGCCAAAGAAGTAAAGATATATTAGATAGAATATTATGTTGTTCTGTCTATAGTTTCTGTTTTTTTACTTTTTATTGTGGTGGTGGTGTTGAAAAGAGAAAAACTCGTCCCCTGGAACACAAATTGATGGGGTCTGGTTAGAATAGAATGGACTGGAGAAATGGAGGCTTTAGGATGTTTGGAGATATTGCAGGACCCAGGAGCTTTAAAAGCATTTTAAGTTTCCCTATCCCTAAAAGAGAGAGAGAGAGAATCTCATCAATCCTTTAAAGGATCTCAGCAAGGAAGAAGTCCTGCTCAGTGTGAATCAGTTCAAGTCAACATAAGTGATGACTTATGCTCTGAGCATTTAGCGGAGGCTGGAGCTCCACACAGCCTTGCTGGTAGCCTTGGGAGGCTTGTGTTCACAGTGACTGTCTGTTGAGGTAGTTACAGGCTGAGACTATGGATGGAGTAATGGTGATGACACATATAAGTCACTAAAATTTGTCTTCTGAAATGAGCCTGGAGTGTTGCAGTACAGGAAGCTGTGAATTACTAAGTGGATTTTCCCTGTTGGAATCTTTAGAGAAGAGGAAAACATTGGCATGTGTCCTCAGTAGATCTTCCAACTTGTGGAGCACTGATGATATTTGATTCAAGAAAAAGAAAAAAAAATGTGTGTATATATATATATATATATGCACATGTATATAATACCAATGTGTGTTTGTACATGTATGTGTGTGTGTGTGTGTGTGTGTGTGTGTGTATATATATATATATACACATATATAGCTTCGTGTGTGTATAAATATCTTTGGTAAAACTTCTTAATGGAATTGATGTAACCATCTTTTGCACCCCCCCAAATCCATATATGTATACCACAATTAATAAGGGCATAATTTCCAACTTTGTAACACAATTGCTTTCCTTCACAAAATGATTGTTTATAAGGCTGTAAATGAATAAAGTAGGAAGTTCCCATAGTTTCTTTAAAATAGGATTTGCTATAGTAATAGTAATAATAATGATAATAATAATAATAATAATAATAATAAGCATTTATTAACTTTGTGTCTTGTGCCAGGTGCTGAGCTAAGAACTTTTTTTGAAATATCTAATTTAAATCTTCCAATCACCCTAAAAGGTGAGGTATTATCATTATCTCCTGCTTTTTAGATATTGAGGTTTAGAAAGTTGAGTAGCTTGTCCAAAGTCACATCATTGATAAGAGGTGCAGCTGGAATTTGCTCCTAGACAGTCTAATCCTAGAGTCTGTAGTCACCTCTTCCCAGTTGCATATTTTGGGGTACCATAGCTCTTATGTGAAGCAGAACATCTGCTTGGGACAAAGCAATGCACACAACTAAGGTGTGACTAGAAATAAAAATATTGACCCTTGGTCTGGATCCAGTGTTATTCATTTTGGTCCAATGTTTTCCTTTCTATCATTAGGGATTTTTTTCTTTCTTTCTTTTTTTTTCTTTTTAATTTGGGAAAATCTGATATCAAATAAATTCACTGAATTCTTGCTGTGTAACTGTGTGGCAAATGCTAGTTCTGGGCATGGAAAGATAGGCAAAGTATTAAAAGATAGAATGTAGAGAAACTGCCAATTTAGATTTTTCTCTGTATTAGAAAGCACAGTTCCCTTGATACAGAATGGACTATTCAGGGACCAAAGCATTTGACTGTTGGGCAAGAAACTGTTGATTTTGAGGTGATGAATCACTCTTCATGCACAGATCTTATGGAAGTAAAGCCAATTCTGGCATTTCATGATGTTGCCCAGAGATAATCCAGTTGTACCAGAGTGCTTGGAAAATCCATTGGATCCCTGTCCCCTCCCACATACTCTCCCTGCACACACATCTCAGTAGACACAGCTATGCATGAGTGATGGAGTTAGAGAAATGACCAGTAGTTATTCAGTTAATAAAATACAGAATTGCTTTCCTAGAAACACCAGTGAAACAAAGGAAGATGGAGAGAGAAATCCTGGTCCTACCAGCGGGATGAATGGGTGTGAGAAAATGCGAGGGAGACTTCTTGTATAAACATGACAGAGGTTAAAGATCACTGCAGCTGAGCCAGGCTAAAATATGGACAAGATGAACGTGCCAAGGCTGGGCAAGCAGGGTGCTATCTATCAAGAGAAGTGAGGACTGGGTAGGAGAGGGGTCCATGGCCTGTGTTTATCTATTAGCTGAAGTTTTGATCTTGAGGCTGGGAAAGCCATGGCCAGAAATAAATGTTTAGGGCATGACATTCTTTCCATGTTAGGACATTGCATTCTTGCTATTTGGTGGCAAATGACTGAACAGCGAGCTTGGTCCCATTTATGATCTAATTCCATAGAAATGAAACCCCGGGCATCTGGTTCAGAGCATTCCAGGAAAGAGTTAAAGCTGAATATCACTGCCTCACTCTTTTCTTCCTTTTTGGTGAATGACAAGCTGGGGCACTGGACCGGCTGCCTTGGCATGAAAGCTCTCTTCCTGAACATACACCTTCTATCTGCAGGCTACAGAAGAAAGGATAAAAGAAAGGGAAAATCATTTCCCCCTTGACAAAGCTGAGAACGAGTGAGGGTGTGGGTGTGTCTGGGTGTGCATGTTCCGTGTAGGAAGTGTCTGAGAGGGGTCCAGCTAGGAGAACTTGGAGCAATAACTCTCTAACCGACTGAACAAAGCTTCCGATAATACATGGTGACATTTACACAAATATTTGTGGTTATGCTTTCCATTTCTTCTTATAGGAAACAAGTAAGGTTTTTAAATGCTTTGGTGATGTGATCAGTAGACAGTAGTGGGAAAGAATTTCCCTGAAACTTGACTTGTAATCAAAATAAGGAAGGAAGATCTGAAAGAACTGAGAATATTTCAGCTAATCAGGATATGGCACTTTCCGACATCTGGGTGTCCAAACAAGTGTTTTGAATTCAACACTATTAACATGTGTCACTTTAATGAATATTTTCCTTTGGAGTCGAATGGGTGGTTACATTTTTGGCAATGATCTCATGGACTGTTGCCTACATTACCTGACCCACAGTCCATTTTCCTTGTGTTGGCTCTGGGAAAGAAAAAAAAAAAGTGGAAAATATCTCAGAACCTGGAAAACAGTACTGAGAATGTGACTCATCTTTTAATTGAACCACTTCACGTAGAAGCTCTCTAAGGATTGTCTTCTCACTGTCTGTGACATCATGTGTAACAAAAGAAGTAAGTTCTCTTTGTATCAAAAAGATAGGGAAAAAATTCCATAGAATGAGATGGGACTTTTTTTTTAAGCCTGACATAGAGGGTCAGGTCTCTACACACTCATCCTTTTGACTTTTAACAAAACCAACTAGAGACAAGCAACTTCTTTGGATCAAAACATGTTTTTAAGAGGTCACTATGAGCTATCCTAATTGTTCATTTACAAAATCCCACACAGGAAGATTATTTCATGCTCTGAAAAGTCTTTTTAGGCCTCTGCTCTTTGCAGACCCTTTAAACACATGATGTTTTCTGTAAGGGAGAGTTCTTGGCTAACTCAGAGGGCCTTTATGAAGAATGAAGTGGAAGGAGATGGGCAGCCCTGGCTGGATGCTGTGTGTATGTATGAATATATGTTAATTTGTGTCTCTTTGTGTGTGTGTGTGTTGTATGAGCATGTAAGTAGGTCAGTGGATGCGAGTACTTGTGTGTATATATCTCTATCTCTATCCATGAGTGGATATGCATATGTGTGCGTGTGTGTTTCCCATTAGACACTAGGCTCTTGGAGATAGTTATCAGAATGAGTAAGTCATAGGCTTTGGAATCACAGACCAAGGGTTCGATCCAGAAGCCATAATTCTCCAGCTATACAACCTCCAACAGGTTGCTCCACCTTGTGGGCCTGAGCTTCTCCATCAGTGAATGGAGGTCACAGTAGCACCCATCCCACATGATTGTGGTGAGAAAGCGCATGTGAAGTGATTTGCACAGGGCCTGTTACAAAAAGCGCTCACTAGAAACCTTGGATACCAGTGACTGGCTATCTCTCCCCTTCATAGTTCCTAGAGGAATTTTGTTCTTTGTTTTTAAATAAAGTGGGTGTTCCTGCTGTGTTGTGGATTCTCTGATTCATAGTGGCGTGTGGATTTTTGAGGCAGAGAAGTTGTCCACTCACTCCGTTGGGAGAGGCATGGCCACCCTCCCTGCTCTGTCTGCACCACTTCCCATCCGAAGGCCCCTGGTACACATGGTGCACAGCTCTGCGGACTTTCACACTGAAGTCTTTTGTGTGGAGAGCGGGATCACACCTCCCCACACACAATCCAATCTGGGGCGCCGAGAGTCCTCCACTGACGGGAAGGAAGGGAGCCAAGCCTACAGAATGCAATGGACTCCAAGCCCAGGGGATCATCTTGTTTCCAACTGACTTTGAATTCCATTGAGCAGCCACCTACATTCCCACGTGTTGCACTGAGCATAAGAGAGAGGCTGAGAAAGCCTATTGCCTTTCCTTCGAGATGCTGTTACCATACTTTTTTGGTGAAAAACTTTCAAGTGGGATATTCCCCCTGGCGCTCCTGACAGTCACTTTCCAGCTACCACTCATATTTTCACATGCCACATTTCCTAAACTCTCTTTGTAGAGAAATATCCTATTTGGAAAGCTGGTTGATTAGTTATGGTTTCAGAATTGTTTACTTATGCATTCAACAAAAACTCACTGAATCTCCTCTGAGGGTAGGCACTGAGCTACGTACTAGGAAAAGAAAGTCATTGAAGACACTGTCTCTAATTTCAAAATGTTCACAGCAGAGTTGAGGAGAAAGACAAGTATGTTAGTGACTCCAGTGTGATGTGCTGTGATGAATGTGGTAGCACAGGATTTATGGGATGGCAGGAAGCGAGAGGAGATATTAAGTAATGTGTCCCAGGTCACAGAGTTTATAAAGGATGGAGACAGGATTCAAGCCCGATTTCTATGGCTATGAAATGTGTGTGCTTACTTACCTACTAAGATATGCCTCTTTTTTTAAAAGATTTTATTTATGCATTTGACAGAGAGAGGGAACAAGAGAACACAAGCAGGGGGAGCGGCAGGCAGGGGGAGAGGGAGAAGCAGACTCCCTGCTGAGCAGGGAGTCCGATGCGGGCTCCATCCCAGGACCCTGGATCATGACCTGAGACGAAGGCAGACGCTTCACCGACTGAGCCACCCAGGCGCCGCTAAGCTATGTCTCTATTCAGTTGTCCACATCATAGATTTTACTAGATAACTGAAAAATGATACTTAGATTTTGGGAGATGACAGTAATTCTACAATCATATGAAGGTGGGCTATGTCAGTGAAAAATGTTAAAGTATACATTATTGTTAAGACACAAAATTTTACAGTTAGTAATATTGAATGTGAACCAGACTGAGAGAGTGGTAAAGGCTAAATCACAGATAGAAAACATAACATAGAAGAGAAAAATGTGTCTGAAATGTCTACATCAAACGACACATTCCTGGGGCCTTCCGAAGTTTCTTCTGTCAGTTAGGGGGCAGTAGGCTGCACGGACCCAGACTACGGTGGCTTCCACAAGGTCCGAAGTGGTCGTTCAAGGCTGGCAGAGAAACCCTTGGGAGCATAGGCTTTTTCTAGCTTCCTGTCCCACCATTCTCACCATGTACTTTTCGTTCTCAGGGGTGCGGATGACTCCTTAACCTCCAGGCATTGCATTTACCTTCAAGACCGAAAAAGCAAGAAGGTGTGAGGACAAAAGATGCCTGCCATCTGAGTTTGACCCTCTCCATTAGAAAAATAACCCTGCGATCTTCCACGTCACTCTCATTGTCCCGTGCTGGGTAATAGGACCACCTTGAGCTGCAAAGATTCTGCAAAGGTGAACGCTTTTACTAGGCAAAACTGCTGCCCGACAAACACTCTGGGCTCTGGCCGTAATGAGGGATGAAAGAATGCACACTGAGCAGGCGGTTGGCACGCTCCGCCACATTCCCTCGGGTAGGTTAACTCTTGGCGTAAACTTGTTTCAATCATTCCTTCTCTCACCAAACTCAAGGAAATACATCCAGGGCAAGAACACAATGCAATTTAGGCTCCTTTGAATGATCACACAGTCTCATTTGCGTCTAAATGACAGAATTTGTTAAAGGACCAGGTACCTTCTTCCCTTCCTTGTGCTGCTGCAGCCCCCAAAAGGTTCTTTCTTTGGTGAAGGTGAGCCACGTTCTCGGTTCTGTTAGCCTTTCAAATGAACTATTGCTAGGCTTGTTATATTATCTGGTGTTTCTTTTATTTCTAATTTGCGCCATGAGTTATTTTCACTGGGTTGTAATAAAAGTTTTTTATAAAATATGCCTTGGATTTAGAAGAAAAATTAGCAGAAGAAGAACTGAGTAAGAGTGTGAATACAGAAACCAAAGAGTGCAATAATGAATCACTCAACACATATTTATTGAGTGTTTTCCATGGCCAAGGTAATTACTTTATAACACAAACCTTTATTATTTCCCTCAGCACCTGGCACTCTGTACCGTACATGATGGTCAATACATGATCCTGACTGACAAAGCGGTGTCTAGGCATGGATGGAAATGGTCAAAGAAGTAATGTAATTTCACCGATCCTCCTCATCAACGTCATCACCGTTCCGGTCTTGACTGGTGGAGAACTGCAGAATGTTGGTTTTCAAGTGAAGTGGTCCTGAGCTGGGACAGCAGGCAGAACAATGTGTTCTGGGATGGTCAGGAGTCCGGGAAAAGGGGAGTAGAAAGGAGACTCTCACCACGAGGACCCAGAGGACCGTCTTCCAGACATTGGGGTGCCATGGCTTTTATTGTTGATGACGTTGAGGATGTCTCTCCTAAAGCTGCAGAGCCTCGCTTCTGACAAAACAATGAGTAGACCAATGAACGTTGTGCATTTAGACCTGCACAAAGGGTCAGCTCTCTTTGTGAGAGCCCCAGACAGACACCCGCCCATCTGCCGACGGAAGCACCTCATGGAAAGCTTTGTGAATCCAGCCCAAAGGTAAAGGTGTGCTTGGAATCAGTCAAGGAGGACTGAAATGTCAACACATTTTGAAAGAAGACATTGTAATACAAATGTCAATTGATCCATTCATTCACTTGTTTATTCATTCAACAAATATTTATTGAAGACCTGACACTTGCCTGGTATTCCTTTATTTTTTTATGGCTGAATGATAATGTGAATATAGCAGTGAACAAAAACCAAGTCCTTGCTCTCATAGAACTTCAACTCTGATGAGAGGAGCCAGACCATTAGCAATAAATAAATAGACACAGACAGACAGACATACACACACACACACACACACACACACATATTAGATAGTGCTAAGTGCTCAGAAGTCAAATCAATCAGGTGGCGGGACAGAGTGCTGAGATGGTGGTGGGAGCGGGGTATGGGGTCAGATAGGCTAGTTAGGAATGGATCTGTCTGATAAGGGGGCATTTGAGTAGAGACCTGAAGGTACTTAGGGTGGGGAATATGTGTCTCTCTGGGGAAAGACACTTCCGTAGAGGAAGATAAAAACACAGGAGCTGCTTGGCTTGCTTGAAAAGCAGTGTGGGGAGGAGATCCAGCAGGAAGACGAGGCGAGATGGGGTCCTCAGAGGGCTGTTGCAGGAGTCCAGCTAATGATGCATAGGATCATTTGGGAGAACAAAAGAAAACGTCATACAATAAGCTGAGTCTTGAACCATTTTATAAATTCTGGAACACAAAGGACAATGTGCAGCATGTTATCAGGCAGACAGTGGCACTGCCCTGCAAGGCTTTGAGACTATCAGAGATTTTTTTCCCCCAGTTCTGCTGAGATATCATTGGCCTACTTCACTGTGTAAGGCTAAGGTGCGCACCATAATGGTTTGACTTACGTATATTGTGAAAAGGTTACTGCAATGAGTTTTGTTAGCATCCATCATCTTGTAGAACTACAATAAAAACATGTTTTTCCTGGTGATGAGCACTCTGAGGATTTACTCTCTGAACAACTTTTGTATCTCATACAGCAGTGTTAGCTATTGTCATCATGCTGTATATGATAGCATAGTATTTATCTTATACCCAGGAGTTTGTAGTTTTTGACCACTTTTCTCCAATCAATTCCCTCTCTCCCACTGCCTGCTTTTTGTAACTATAAATATGATGTCTTTTTCATATATATATATATATTCTATATTTAAGTGAGATCCTACAGTATCTGTCCTTCTCCGTCTGAATTATTTCACTTAGCATATGCCCTCAAGGTCCATCCATGTTGTTGCAAATGGCAGGATTTCCTTGCTTTTATTTTTTTATGGCTGAATGATAATCCATGGTATATATACCATGGATTATCCATTCATCCATTGATAGATGCTTAGGTTGTTTCCAAAAGAGCCTTTTAGGGATTTTGGTCTTTATCCTAAGAGCAATGGGAAACCCCTGAAGTGTTTTAAGCCAGAAGATGACTTGATCCGATCTGTGTTTCAAAGGTTCACTTTAAAAGCAAAGGTCATTTTTTTCATTTTTCCCTCTCTTCCCCTTTGATCCTCTGTCTTATTTCTCAAATTCCTCATATCAGTGAGATCAAATGATGATTGTCTTTACAAGATGAAACCAGAGAGGGAGACAAACAATAAGAGACTCTTAATCTCAGGAAACAAACTGAGGGTTGCCAGAGTGGTGAGGGGGGGGAGGGATGGGGTGGCTGGGTGATAGACATTGGGGAGGTATGTTCTATGGTGAGCACTGTGAATTGTGTAAGACTGTTGAATCACAGACCTGTACCCCTGAAACAAATAATACCTTATATGTTAATAATAATAATAATAATAAAAATAAACAAAGGTCATATCAGAAAGAGATGCTTGATGAAATCAACTAGAGAACTAAGAAATATACACTCATAAATGCAAATACTATATCACATAGGACAATGTAAGTATATTTTCATCAGAAAATGAAATGTGGGGGCGCCTGGGTGGCTCAGTCGTTAAGTGGCTGCCTTCGGCTCAGGTCATGATCCCAGGGTCCTGGGGATGAGCCCTGCATTGGGCTCCCCGCTCAGCCGGAAGCCTGTTTCTCCCTCTCCCGCTCCCCCTGCTTGTGTTCCCTCTCTCGCTGTGTCTCTCTCTGTCAAATAAATAAATAAATAAATAAATAAATAAATAAATAATCTAAAAAAAAAAAAAGAAAATGAAATGTGTGGTTCTCTCAAGATAACAGTGAGAAGCAAGAGCGATCACAACATAAAAATGTTCGCTAATGAACTGACAACAGACCAAATGAACTCATTCTCAGTCCTCTTGAAACAACCCTGGGCTTCTGTCTATCTCTCCTGCTCCATGCCTGATCATCTCATGTTGTCTGTCTCTCACTGACTGTCGGTTGTTCCCAATGCCATGCACATACAGAGTGACTTTGCCAACTTGGTGAAATATGACGGGTTTCAGATGTCAATGACCGTGATGTTGGGGAACTTCTTTGACAAGCATTGTGGACACTGATGGTGAAGATCTGCCAGAGTCTGACCAGCACAGTGATCACTGAGGTTGACTCATCAACTTTTTCCACCATCAATGATTAGTCTAAACCTATCATGGTAATCAATTCCTCTTACCACTTATTTACCTAAGAATGACTTGAGTTAAGCAAGATTTAAAGGATGAGTACATGAAGGAATATCTTCTTTTTTAAAGATTTTATTTATGTATTTATTTATTTGAGAGAAAGAGAGCTCACACGGAGAGGGGCCGGGGGGGAGGGAGAGAGAGTGGGAGAGAGAATCTGAAGCAGAATCCTCGATGAGTGCTGAGTCTGGTGTGGGGCTTGATCCCAGGACAGTGAGATCATGACCTGAGCTGGAACCAGGAGTTGGACACTTAACCGAATGAGCCACCCAGGCACCCCAGGGAGTATCTTTTTGAGATTTTTAAGTTTTGAACATTTTGCTTGGATGCTTAAAGGCAGAAAAAAAATAGTGATATTAATTTATACTCAGGACAGGTCAGTGTTTTCAGCTTAGTTCAAAGAAAAACTAGTAACATTAGTGGGGATGAATTAACCTAGATGTTTGCAATACTTGGATCTATTATTATAGGTAAGCTATACCTGATGTATCCATACAGTTAGGCACTGGCTAAGTTTTAGGTGATATACAGCATGGAAGAGCATAGTTACTTAGGAAAATACCACTGGAATGCCAATTCCAAGTTAGAGGTCAGAGATGAGAAGGTAACCATCACTCGGAAAGACAGGTAAAAGTCTACAGATAAACTGGGATACCACTTGGTAATCCTCAATCCAATTGAAGGTGAGGGAAGGAAGTGAATAGTGCAGAAATTCAGATTTCAGTATTGATAAGAAACCACTGAATTAGATATCATCCTTGAGGGTCTGCCTCTGCCTTTCATTCTCATTCACTGACCTCCCATATCTTTGAGACCTAATACTCTCTTATTCTTATACATCATGGAGCAGTGGTCCACCAATGTCCACGTTGGCTTGTCTGTTCTGTCTATAGTCTCTTAGAAGTGTACCTGCTAACACAGCTGAAGGATCCCTGCAATTTGTACCTCCCATTTCCTTCTTTTGCCCTAAACCCCATCTTTCCTTCTCACCACACTTAATCTACTTTGAAAATTCTTGCAACCAACTAACTAAACATGTCAATCAGAGACTCCTAATCTTAGCCAAGGTTGTTCTCCTTTATCCTTGTTCCTGGAACTGATATTTTAGGCTATGGGCTTTTAACTCTGGCTGTACAGTAGAAATGTTGGAAGAGCTTTTAAAATGTGCCAATATCTTGTCAACTTGGAGAGATTAGAACTTACTTGGTCTGGGTTGGATATTTGATGATTCTCTAGTGCAGCCAGGGTTGAGGAATCCTCACCACAACCTGGGTGCTGGAAACTTCTTCACTCAGTCTTTGCCCTTATTCTCTGTGCTGTTTCTTCCATTTTCTCGACCTTGCCTCTAACTCCATAACCACAAAACAAGACAGGAGCCCTCGCATTCTCAGCACTACAGTGGAAGTGGGAGGTCCTCTTGAGCCATAATTTCTATCATGGTATTATTCTTCCCAGAAGTCTGTATTGATTTCTCGATATAGACTTTACTTTTATTTTTTCTTTAAACTTTTATTTAAATTCCAGTTAGTTAACATGCAGTACAATATTGGTTTCAGGGGTAGAATTCAGTGATTCATCACTTACATACAACACCCAGTGCTCATCACAACAAGGGCCCTCCTTAATGCCCACCCCCCATCTAGCCCATCCCCCCACCCACCTCCCTCCATCAACCCTTCGTTTCTTCTCTCTTTTTTTTTTTTCCCTCAAAGATTTTATTTATTTTTTTGACAGAGAGAGACACAGTCAGAGAGGGAACACAAGCAGGGGGAGTGGGAGAGGGAGAAGCAGGCTTCCTGCGGAGCAAGGAGCCTGATGCGGGACTCGATCCCAGGACCCTGGGATCATGACCCGAGCCGAAGGCAGATGCTTAACCGACTGAGCCACTCAGGCGCCCCTCTTCTCTATCTTTAAGAGTCTCATGGTTTGTTTCCCTGTCTCTCTCTTTTTCCCCCTCCCATATGTTCATCTGTATTGTTTCTTAAATTCCACTTATGAGTGAAATCGTATGGTATTTGTCTTTCTCTGACTGACTTATTTAGCTTAGCATAATACATTCTAGCTCCATTCACGTCATTGTGAATGGCAAGATTTCATTCTTTTTGATGGCTGAGTAATATTCCATTGTATATATAGACCACATCACCACATCTTCTTTATCCATTCCTCAGTCGATGGACACTTGGGCTTTTTCCATAGTTTGGCTATTGTTTGATGATGCTGCTATAAACATCAAGGTGCATGTACCCCTTCAAATCTTTATTTTTGTATCCTTTAGGTAAATACCTAATAGTGCAATTGCTGGATTATAGGGTAGTTGAATATAGACTTTAAAGAAACAGAGTTAAGTTTCTAGACAACAGATCTCAAGGCCCCCCTACTCACTGACCTTCCCAGGACCATCTTCCCTTCCAACGTGGTCTATGTATTTATTCTCAAAAAAAAATCAATGCTTTTGATCTTCTTTATTTCCTTTGCCCCTGTTGCCTCCAACCATCATCCATTCTATTTTTCTCTCCTTAAAGTTCAGTCTTCACCCTCTGTTCCTCTTCTGTACTTGAGTTGCATTTTCCTTTGCTAACAGTATCTGGTTCTAGTCACTCCTTGGGTAACCCTGATCAGTAAAGACAGTTCAGTCTGTATTTATGTGATTCTGCTTTTGTGCTTTTCAATTGCTTATTTGTTGGTTGTTGGTTTTTTTTTTTTGCATTCCTATGACATTTTTTAACTTCTCAAAAGTGGGTACTGTTTTAACCACCTATATCCAACATGTCCTACATACAGAAGGCACCCTGTGAATGGTTAATTGACAGTCACTTCTCTGATGACCAAGTGTGACACCTCAATCCTTTCTAGCTGGGCCAAATCCAAAATACAACTCTCTGATCTACTACACTGACAGGTCTGCATAGCCATCTGCCCAGACCCTGTGATTGGAATCCTTTAATGTGGAGATCACTATCTGTGGGCACAAGTATGGCTTGATGCATGAGCAAAAGTACTTCCCGCACTGAGCACGCAAGCCTTTGGTTTCCAGCCAGAGGCAATTATGTGTAGAATCTGGAACTGTTTGTGATTCTGTTTCGTGTCCTTTATGCTTTTCTCCAAGAGCCACCCCATTTCTAAGGGATTAGCATCAGGCCGGCCGTTGGCTGTTACAGTTGTTGAGCAATCCACAGATCTTTTGCATTGTTTGAAGTGGTGTTTGAGTATGCATTTTCTCTGCTCACCTGAATTATAATTGGCTGATCTCTGCTAACCATATGTAACAGCCACATGGCTCTCTCTAGGCGTCTGAATTATACAGTGCAGCATGATATTGTGTGCTAACTCAAATTGTTCGGCATTTGCTTCATGTCTGTATGTAACTCCTTGAGGGTGGAGAAGATTTCTTTTATCGTTCTACCAAGTCTGGGACCACTGGGGATCGTTCAATCTTTGTTGCTTAGCTGATCAATTGGACCAATGAGAAATGGAATTCTCAAGGTACAGGAGGGAAGCTCGGTGGTTCTCAAACTCTGATGTGCCTTAGAATCACCTTTTTTTGTTAAAACACAGATTGCCCATCTCTACCCTTATTTTTTGATTCAGCACTTCTGGCATTGGCTGGAGAATTTGCATTTAATAACAAGTTCCCAGGGACTGCTGCTGCACTGAAGATCACACTTTTAAGAATCACTGCCCAAGACTACCAGGAATCCAGCTTTTCCACTGGGAGGTTGGCAGGCAGAGTGGGATCTTGTCTAGTATCAAGCTTCTGAGCACAGTTCATGCCTGGAGAGTGGTGGTCCAATCTTCCTTCCCTAAGTCTGTGGGAATGAACAGCCTACTTGGTCTGTTTTGTGACCACTTTTATTAGTTCACCTCTGAGTCATGCTTTTTATACTTGATTACAGTGTTAGGATAGAAGCACCCAGCTTGGAGCTCCAGGAATGTTTCCAAATATGTCACTGCTAAAAAAGCACCAACCCAGGCAACTGGGCTAGGACTGTCCATCTAGCTGGAAATTTAATCTGTGAATCTTTGCAGGATATGAAGGAGAGGAGAATATGAATTTGGAGTCAGTAGTTGTGTCATCAAGTTAAATACTTAAGTTTCCATTTTCTCTTCTTAAAACCATATACTAACACCTCACGGAGAAGATAGAAGAGTTGAATATGTATATAATCCCTCCTTTAGTGAGACACACAGTGCTCCTTGATGAGTGGTGACCAGGTTCCCGTCCTTATAACTTCACATCTCTCCAGTCTCTCTTTTGCCTGGTGCTTCTGTGGGGTCTCTCTCTGCTCTGTGGGGAGAGCTCTACTTGCACATAGGAGAAGGCAGGGTGGCTGTACCCTTTGGGTTTTGTCAGACCCACTTTGGAGTAGAAGGCCAGTGATTTGAACAATCAGGATAAAAGTAGTAATGAAGAGTCTCCATGGTTTATCAACTGTGCCCCAACCCTGCACTAGTACCACACAGAAGAGTTTTTGCTTTTGGCCATCATTGGGCAGGATTATGAAGTTCTCCAAGTTTATCTTCAGTGCTCTTGACCTCCTCATTCTATGGCTCCTGTCCCCTCATGTCTATCCCTCTATCAAATCTTATTCTTTTGAAAAGGAATTGGTGTCATTTTTTTTTTTTTTGAGAGAGAGAGAGAGAGAGCACTCGTGAGTGGAGGGGAGGGGCAGAGGGAGAGAGAGAGAATCTTAAGTAGGCTCCATGCCCAGTGCGGAGCCAGACGTGGGGCTTGATCTCATGACCCTGAGATCATGACCTGAGCCCAAATCAAGAGTTGGATGCTTAACCGGCTGAGCCACCCAGGCACCTCAGTGTCACTGATTCTTAAAGCCTTCTGGTCCCCAGTCTCATGAGAGTGACTGCTGCTGAGGGCCACTGTTACTGGTGTGTGGCATATCCTTCAGGTGTACCACTGTCAAGGTATGGCTTTATTCAGTTGATTTTTCATGTTAATCCTGACTCCTAATTAGTGATAGAAAAGCTCACTCCTTGGGGTGCCTGGGTGGCTCAGTTAGTTAAGCATCTGATTCTTGGTTTAGGCTCAGGTCATGATCTCAGGGTCATGAGATTGAGTCCCAAGTGAGGCTCTGTACTAGGTGTGGAGCCTACTTTACTTTAGAGTGTCTCTCTCCCTCTTCCTCTGCCCCGCTCCCCCCACCCCCGCATGCTCACATGCACATGTTCTCTCTCTCTCTCTAAAAAAAAGAAAGAAAGAAAGAAAAGCTTTCTCCTTTATAGACATAGTATCAGGCTCCAACAAGCTGGTCAAGAAGTGTCTTTGGCAGCTCTCTAGTCCATATGTAGACAAGATTAGTCCTGGGTTCAAATTAATACCAAAACTCTTATTATTTTCTGTTGATATGTAGCATCAGAAGAAGTAAAATGCACACACACATGACTTCCATTTGAAACCAAGTTTTCTCATTATAGAAAGCTACAAGGTAATCCCCCTTACCTTTAATAGGACATAGCGTTTTGTCAGGATAATAATGCTCTTAGAGCTCTAATTAGAGGAAGTAATTCCTTTGTTTTTACCTTTTGAACTTCAGAGAAGAGACAGCAAACACCCCAAGAAAGAAAAAGGACTGCTTCAGCTCTCCTGGGATTCCATAGTGTGGCCCCAGCATGTCTAGGTATCTCAAACCTGATGCTAAGACCATTGAGCAAGGAAGGAACAAATATCAGTCCCATGATAAGGAGGATGCTTAAAATAGTCAGAACAAAGGAGAGCTTATACAGCCCATAGAATATGAAGTGATGACAAGTACAGCAAAATGAAGTTGAGAGTGAAAAGGAAATTGCACAAGAAGGTAGGATAAAGAAATCCTAAATACCCCTAGTTTCAGTTTCTAGGAGAGGAAAAAATTCAAAGAATACCCTTACTTTTCAAAGGTGTTTGTTCAAACACAATGGCCCCACTTAGCCAACGTGAGCTGTTTATCTCAGCTATCTAAACCAGTTGGATTTGCTCATGAGAGCTGGAAATCTCAGAGACTCTCCTGGTGAGGTTTGCAAAAAGACTCTGCTGCAGGCTCGAGGGGACGATCATAGCTCTCTGCTCTGTTACCATTGGCATGGGTCACTGTGTGTTGTTTCTTTTAGCTTTACAGTAAATAGGAGCTTCTTATCACATTTTTCTCAACAGTCTTATGGGGAGACACCCCCAGGAGGAAAGACAGGGACAGCTGAACCATATTTGGTGAATCTGAACCACCTAAGGTATTTACTTTAGATAATGCACTCTCTCCTCAGATAAATGGTGCATGCTTTATGCAGATAACATCCTCTATTCTCTGCTTAGTTTTATCTTTATGGGTACTCTGGAGAAACATCTTTACGTTTGAAATTGACAGAGCTGGGATGCAAACCAAGACCTCTCTATGCCAGATACTGAGCTAGAAGCTGTAGATAATTAACTCATTACATTCTCATAAAAGCAGAATGATTTGGGGTCCTGTTTTGAAGTGAAAGAATTGAGGCAAAAAGTAGTTAATTTGTTCAGCCCAAGGACACAAATCCTGTAAGCAGCAGGATCCGTACTGTGGTATGTAAGTTTCCTGGTGGCAGAGAGATGTGGGCGACGCAGTCAGCCAAGGGCTCCGAGAGGAAACAGAAAATTAGACACTTGTTGAGATCTGGCAATTAATCAGAGCCCTGTCTTCCTCTGTATTCTAAGCCAGATAGAGAGTGGGATGAGATAAATGGATATAGACATCGGGATTGGAGATAGAAGATTGGAAAACAGGACTTAAAATAGAGGCTGTAATCAGGTTTTTTCATTGTTTCCCATAAGTTGGACCAATTTACAAGGTGAAAAGGCACAGTTTGAGTATTGCAGGCTGTGCCTGGCAGGGCGAATCCTGCCCGAGTTTGCTTGCCACATGGAGGAGCAGAGATGAAGAGAGCTCTTAAATCTGCTGGAAGGGACTAAGGTACACATGTGCACTTTCTTTTTCATTCTTGCCAATCTGATAATTTTTCTCTCATTTTTCCCTTCCTGGGAATGAAATGGAATTTTCCTCCCTTCCAAGGAAATATGAAGAGCTAGGGCTTAAGTGTGCCCCTAAAAGTAATGAAACTATCTTTTCAGGAGTTTCTGTTTTGAATTTGAAGGAAAGATTCGGGATTGTTTCTGGTTGAGCTGAGTTGATTGTGAATCATAAGCAATACTCTAGCTTCTGAATTGTGAAATTAATTTCAGCTCCTCTGCTCAAAGCGAGATAACTCTACACTTAGGGTAATCGAGTGAAATGACCAGTCATTTCGGTGGAAGAAAGCAGTGAAGACAATCAGTTGACTAGGTTGGCGAAAAAAGAAAGGGGAAGAATGGATTTCCAACGTAAGTCATTTGCTTTGGTTCCAAGGTGGAAAGAAATCAGTCAGGAACAGTTGATTGAGAATGAGGTTTTGAATCCTAATTTAGGTGAATACAAAAGGATAGTAAACGAGAAAGATGTAAATATCCAAAAGAGATGATGTAAAGGCTGCAAACAGATACACAAGGTGAAGATGGCTTTGATGTTGGTGGAGAATGGAGACTAATTTGGCTGAGTCCTTGATGATGGGATGAGCTCATAAGTTCAGACTGCATAGAACATTGTGTATGAGCCAGCTGTATTGTCTTTGCATTTAACACAAAGCTTGCTTAGGCAAGGGAAGAAGACATTATGGTAGAGTTCCAGGTTGATTTTTTTTTTTTTTAAAGCACATGATGGCTCATATTTAAATGACATGATGTGTTTTTCATGATGAAGCTGTGTTTTCCACCAGGATAACCTCAAAAGTGTGACTTTAACATACTCTGAACAGTTTGGTGGTCTGTCCCAGATCTGTCTAGTGAGTTTTCACATTTCGTGGATTAATATGTACTGTGAGTTCTTCGTGTACTCCTAGTTATTCAGAACATCCTCTGACATGGTGGCTATTCTCTTTTATCTTGAAAACACAGACCTCCATCCAACCATGTGAATGACTGGTCTTTTACTGGAACCAGAGACCCAGATTCTAGTTCCAGGTCTGAACCTCTCTGTGATGCTGGGAAGTCACTTCATTCATTCTTTCAACAAATATGTGTTAGGCACCTCCATCAGGCCCTGTTCTCAGCACTGGGCATGATTTCCACCTTCATGGAATTTAAAGCTTGAGTGGAGAAGACAGACCATTAAACAAGTCATTACGATCAAGTGCAGTAAGTGCTATTTGGGAGGACAGGCAGGAGCCTGTGGCGGAGCAGAGAAGGATGTGTCTCTGCCCTCAAGGGTCAGATAAAGCTTTCTCATGCTTTCAGCTGAGACTTTAAAGGTTAAGTGACTATTCGAGGAAAGAGTGTGTTGCAGAGAAGGAACTGCGTCTTATTAGTCAGGGAGACGAGAGAATTGCTAGCACAGCACTTTACTGGAGAGAATTTCAGTTTGCTGGCAACATGGAGTGTGGGTGACACGATGGGAGCCTGGGGGGATTGGGGGCAGTGGAGAGAGAGGTGGGTGTGGTGGGAAATGAGTCCGGTAAGATCTTTGCTTTCTTCCAACACCAAACAGGAACAATAGTGTCTACCTCACATACATATTCTGTGAATCCAAGGAGAAAATGGATACAAAGCAGTTCTGTCATCTATAGAAGAAACTCGTTACTGGTATTTTGGTGGTGGACTTTGGTTTACTCTTCCAGGAGCAGAACTCTTTCGCACAGATCTATGTCCTGGGGATCTTTTTGACCAAAGTTGCCATGTGACAAGAATTTTGAAAGAAGACATAAATTGCCCCAGATATATTTGAAAATTTGTTTTCTACCTTTTATGCATGTTCATAGATGTCTTTATTCATTAATATTGGCAACATCAGGCACACAAGGCAGACCAACCTGAGAGATATTTCCCAGAACCCTCCAATCATATCGTATGGGCAATCATTGCTCATCGCCAGGGTCTTCAAACCTCCCAGACAATCTGTTCTGTCACCAGAAATCTTGGTCTGTTCGGTGGAGAATTGAATCAAGCTTACATTTTTTTTAAAGTCCTAGCTCAGTTCACTCTTTCTGATTTTCTTTCCAAGAAGAATCAAGTTTAGTAATGTATTGCGAGCAGTTTTCTTCAGAATAACCAGTCAGTGTTCTCCGTTGGATAAACCCAGAGCCTTGGGTTTTGTTCCCAGCGTTTGACTCGTGTCACTGAGTAAGCCTATAATTCTTTATTTTCATGTTTTCTTCAACGTATAAGAGAGAATCAGGATAGGTAAGTGTTTAGAGCTTATGTAAACGCTGCAATCCATCTCACTTCAAATGGATTTTGTGTTTTCCAAAGAAAGGTATGTATAGTGGGTGGACGACTTCTCAGACTTTTAGTACCTGGTTTCCCAGCTGTCAAGCTTCTTGAATAGAAAATGTCAGTGAAGTTCAAAGCCGGAGGGAGGATGTGAAATTCCTGGCTTTTCAACTTTGTTACTTCCAATTCCCATACTTCTCTTAAGGATACAAAATGAAAAGTGCCTCAAAAATACAACGTTATGCTCAGGACTGATACTCTGGTATTTATTAAGATTTATCTGTGCTGTATCTTTTGGCATTGACTTGTCTTATTATTTTTGGAATCAAGAATGTGTTTTTAACTTTGTTTCCCTTTATACCTGAAGGAGTGGGGAGCTCAGTGAGGTGTAGGAGTTCATGGAGGTGTCTGGATTCGAAGGCAAGTTGGAAAGAGCAATGCAGAACATGGGTCAGCTACTTTGGGATGGTATGGTGGGGGGCTGCAAGTGGTATATTTTCTGCTTTTGAAAAGCAGATTCTGATTAGCTTTGGCTTTTGAGAACGTCACTCTGGGAAGGAGTGTATGTGTGTGTGTGTGTGTGTGTGTGTGTGTGTGTGTGTGTGTACAGCAAAAAAGGGGCCATGGGCAATGGGATTGAAAAGAGGTTTTGAAATGAGCTCCCACCACCAGAATTGTTAGCACTTCAGTTCCCAAATATCTACTCCCCTCCTTTGGCAGGATAACTGGGAGGCTCAAATGTCCTTTTTGGAAGCTGGTAAAATTCTTTCATTGTGGCTGCGGAGGCCAATGTCTGATCAGCTGCTTTGTAGCCATACCTGTTGTTTCTGTCACTCTGGCTGGTGGCCTTGGCACCTCCCTGGTCGCCAGTGACCTGGCATGGTTGGCTGGTTTTGTCCCTACTGGGATTGGCTTATGTGGATCTGATGGTTATGCAGCCACATGTCCTGCCCATCCTCACGTGGTCCTCACTGCCTCACTGCTCTTTGCTGTGTGGCAGGGAGGAGAGGCCCGCCTTTTTTTTTTTTTTTTTTTTTTTTAAACCAAGGATTACAGACCTTTACTTAACTCCCAGAATGGCCTCCTGCTCAGTTTCTTTGAATGCCCCCTAGTGTTAGTACGCTTTGATTTGGTGATCTCTTCTTTTTGAAGTTCCAAGTCTTACAGAGCAGGGAGAGAATCACCTAGAATTGTCAGATTTAGCAAATAAATATAAAGGACGCCCAGTTAAATTTGAGTTTCAGATAACCAAGGAAGAATGTTTATCATAAGTATGTCCCATATCTCCCTCTCCCTCTGCCACTCCCCCTGCTTGTGCTCTCTCCCTCTCCCATGCAACATATGGAACATACTTATGCTAAAACATTCTTCTTTGGTTATCTGAAATTCAAATTTAACTGGGTGTCCTGTATTTTATCTGGCAATCCCAAAAGTATGAAATCCAAATTACAGATCTTCCAACCCCTGGGCCCCTTATCACACTTACAATGTAATTAGGTTACACAGGGGGAAGAAAGAAATCACTCCTTTTCTTAGGCACATTAGCGGCCACAATGGGCGCATTCCTAGGAGAATGGACTCAGGGCAGTGCAGGGATGGACCAGGGCTAAGTTAATATGCTTATAAAAAGTACGTTTTCTTTCAAATTTAACATCTCAAAGCTAGCGCTGTAGTATTACAGCATGGATTTCCAGAAGCATGGACTTGAGTTTGGCCTACAAATACATTTTTGGTTCTAATCACTTTTTACTTAAGTCAAACTGGTGATAAAATATAACAACTTAGACACCTAAATTTTGAAAAGTCAGAATATTTATATATTGGTTGGGTCTGGCAAGATCATTTTGTGGGAAATGCTGAGTAAGCAATTATTTCCCTTCCCCCCACCTTCTGATATAAGACTATTATTTATTTCAGGGGAAGGAGACAATATGTCTACATGGTGACAACAGATTAGTAAACATCTTTGCAAAAATCTGCCAATATAAATAAACAGCTTCCCAAATGGATGAATGGATAAACAAAATGTAATTATCCATACAATGGAATATTATTCAACCTTAAAAAGGAAGAATATTCTGAAGTAGGTGGGTGGCTCAGTTGGTTAAGTGTTTGCCTTCTGCTCAGGTCATGATCCCAGGGTCCTGGGATGGAGCCTGGTGTTGGACTCCCTGCTTCTCCCTATCCCTCTGCCACTCCCTCTGCTTTTGCTCTCTCACTCTCTCTCTCAAATAAATAAGTAAAATCTTAAAAAAAAAAGGAAGAAAATTCTGACACTTGCTATAACATGAATGAATCTTGAGATTATGCTAAGTGAAATAAGCAAGTCACAATAGAAAATTCCACTTATAATTCCACTTATAGGAAGTATCTAGAGTAGAAAAATTTATAGAAACAAGGAGTAGAATGGTGGTTGCCAGGCTAGGGTTAGGGGAATTGTTTAATGGGTATGAAAATGTTCTGGGAGTGCCTGGTGGCTCAGTTGATTAAGTACCTAACACTTGATTTCGGCTCAGATGACCTCAGCGTTGTGAGACTGAGCCCCACATGGGCAAGGAGTAGGCTTGGGATTCTCTCTGTTCCTTTCTCTCTGCGCCTTCCCCCCCACCCCCCGCCCCGGCTCACTGTCTCTCCCTCAAAATAAATAAATAAATAAAATCTTTTAAAACGTGTTAGAAAATGTTCTCAAGATCTGTTGCACAACAATGTGAATATAATTAACCTTACAGAACTCTACACTTGAAAATGATTAAGATATGTTATGTGTCTTTAAAATTAAAGTTAAATTAAAAAGAAAATACTTTAGCTTCTTGATTTTGGTTTTCTAACCCTATCTAAAAGGATTATTAACTCATCTGCTTAAAAATTATTTGACCAGATAAATTCCTCAAATTATTCAATTAAGTAGGAAAATCAGTCTACTGGGAACTTTTCAATTCCTTCAATTCCTTCCTACTGGATTTTTACCTCATGTTTTCCTAGGTGGTTGGATTTATTGTCTCAGCGTCAAACACTGCAAAGAGTTGCTTTGATAGTTTGGATGCAGAGAGAGGAAAAAATGTTTTTCCCTCATACATAATTTTGAAGTGAAAGTTTGACAAATTATAGTAATAAGCATATGCGTGGCTAAGAATTCCTGAAGGCATTAGGGAGAACAAATGTGACTGACCAGCTTAGAAGGAGCTACACAAAACAAAACTGGCCCACATTCCTTGTGCATCGACTGATTTTGCTTACATGCATTATTCTTAAAATGCAAAGTCACAGGAGTATTTAACTTCTAAATGGGGAAAAGAATAGGGTGAGAAAAATCAGACTCCAAATATAACCACCTTTCAGAGCAATGATAAAATGTTATTTAAAATTAATGAATACTTCATTATTGTAATTTTAATAGATTAATATACCATTTCCCTAAACATTGTCTTTCATATGATGCTGATGGTCCTCTTCTAGTAAATTGTTCTCCAGATAATTCCCATCTATTATTTCTCTCTGACAGATAATTTTAGTCCCCAGAAAATACTCAGTTTTGATCATTTTTGTGACCAAAGACTGGGTGATCCTTTGGCTAGCACCATAAGTTCAAGAAGTGGTTTTGCTCTTACAAAAATGCAATAGCATACAATCGGCTGTGAGTGTTAAAATGGCTGGCAACTTTCAGAATTTTTGTAAAATACTTGAGGAATATATGTAAAATGTTTAATATAGAATGCTTCAGTTCAGGTGCCGATGTGCTGTTGATTTAGGCCAAGTAGAGAGTGAAATAGAAGCCTGCAATTGGCTCAGCTTACTCTTCCACTCATTCATTTATTCACTGGGCAGACATAAACCAAGTATTTAATATGTCAGGTGGTATTTTTCAATTTGACTTGGATCGGTGAGTGATCACGATACACTTTGAATGTAAATACAGTGAAATTTTTGTTTTCCTGGTAGTTTTTCTTTGATAAGAATTATCTAGATAATTGTCCAAACTTTTGTATTAACATTGCTGGTGGAATGAAGCAGACAGCCTATATCCTAACACTTGAATTGTACTCCAGAACACTCCAGATCACTGAGAAGGAAGATGGTAATGTTTTTGGTCCTTAATGCCATAGCATCCTCCCCACAAGAGGTTCCTTGGGCATTGCTTCCATTCCCTATCCTTCTGGTTCCCCAAGACCCCTCCATGTTCTCTCTGGCTGTGCACCCAACTTGCTCTAGATCATTGGTATAACCACACAACCAGCAATATGTCCATCCCCTCCCGCATTTGGGCAGAGGAAATGCTCCTCCACCTTTCAGAATTCAGTATTTAGCCTCACCTTTCCTACTTAAAAATTCTGGTAAACATGTTTATTATCATTCTCATATTTTTCTCTCAACAAATTTTCCTGGGATGCTATTAAAATTCTGGAAGTCATGGCAAAGCTATTGGGATAAACCACCAGAAACAGGAGGGAGGACAAGGACATGTCCAGGGTGAGAAAGTTAAACTATTGCATGGCCAATAAAAAAAGATGAACAAGGGGAAGCCAACTGAGCACCATGTTGGACAAATGAAAGAAATAACCTACTGTATTCCAGAAACAGGAAATAATGTGCGTAAAGAAAATGTTTCCCGCTTTGTTCCATCACTAATAAAATCTCGTCACATGAGTTTTAATCAGTCTGTAACTTTATCCACATGACGCTTCAGCCTTTGTTCTGTCTCTTTCTTTTCTTCGGCCTGGTCCTTGCCTGGGAAGACTTTACAGCTCCACCGGGAGAGAGGGGGAGAAAAAGATCTGCTTGGTACTATTTAAGCTTTTAAAGAGCATTTACTTTATTTTTCCTTTCCTACAGACCTCAGCCAATTGCTGTTCCTCCCTTTTGAAAGAAACTTCGGCAGTACCTGCTCTTTCATCTCCTGTGTGGAAAAACGTCTATCGGCTTGAAGCCCTAGGAGTCTTAATTTTCAAGGATTTTAGTTGTAAGCCGTTCATGGCATGAGCTAAGGTTTCAGGCAAAAGTAACTTTAGTAGTTGAGCCTGATTTCTACCCCTGCCTCCACCCTCTAGGGCTATACGGGTAGCTTTCTGTGAGTGGGTAAGCTCCTTAGCTAAGACATAAACTTACGTTCCCTGGTATCTGATAAAGGTTGCTGGAGACTGACACTTAAAAAAAAAAAAAAAAAGGAGAAACTGAAACCAAAGGCTTACAAAGGGATTAGAAAAGTACACTCCAGATGGAAAATTTTATGGGAGCTGGAGAAAATGTGTAAGTGAAATATCAGTATGATAAAATAACAGGAAATAGTGTAATCTACCTGATGGAGAAAATTGTCACTTTAAAAAAACTATCCTAATTTCCTTCAAAATTGTTCTTGTTTTTGAGCCAATAAACTGCAGCTAAGCTGACCACGGGCCTTTCTTCTGCCAAATTCATATTTGCCAACAGAACCTCTGTGTGTTTACAATTGAAACTTTTCCATTCTATTTTTTTTCCTAAATAAAATAAAGCCACCCAGGGGCAGACAGAAATCATGCAATAAAGGAAGAAAATTGCTAATGATCTGGGTGAATTATGATCCAGAAGTTTAGAGAAAAATCAGAGTGAGTGTTAGAGCAATGGACTCAAAGCAAATTTGGGGTCAACCAGAAAAAATGTATGAGGAGGAAATCCTGTGTTTTCCTTTTATAAGTAAAAATAATAATATAATTTGTCTTAAGTATGTGCATGGTAGAAGATAAATCAGCAGATGAATGCCTAAGGTAATTATTCTGGGGAAATACGATATTGATGTAATTTTTGCCTTGGTTTCCCCCCACCCCAAACATCTAGGATGGATTACATGACTTAGTAGATGCTATTGCTCAGCATATGAGGAAATCTTTGTTCTCTTCTTTAGACAAGGCATTATCAGGATTAATTTCCTGTTATCTATGCATATTATTTTGATTGAGATAATTATGACATCTCCAAAGGTAATAGTTTGAATTGATTTCATAACCCAAGATCTACACACACACACACGCACACACACACACACACACACACACACTACCTCTTCAACAACATGAAGGTTGCCCAGGTATTGTGCTAGGGGCAGTGGAGAATAAGAAGATGAACTAGAACTCAAAGATCTAAGTGCAAGTGAAAATATGCTTTGGGGGAGAAAGGGATAAATATCACAAGAGATGGGCAGATAAAACATTATGGAAGTTCAAAGGTTGGAGGATACTTTAGGGATGGAATGGAGTCCAGGACAGTCTTCTTAAAGGGGTAGCATTTGCAATGAACTTTTAGGGTTTGCTTGGATTCAGACATGATCCTGACTAGGTTTCCATGAATCTTAAATAGAGCTGCACACATTTATTTGTTCATTTACTCATTTGACAAATGTTTATTGTGTTGCAGGTGTTCCAGGTTCTGAGGATAGAGCAGTGAACCAAATAGTCAAATATTCCCTATGGAGCTGCTATTCTGGCAGGAGGTGGTGATGGTGGTTGTATTTGAACATTTTATTTTCTTTGAACATTTGTTGCTTTTGAACTACTGGTATTTGTGGCAAGTTGAGAAAACTTGTTTTTCTAACTAATCAGTTTGTGCCTACTGGAAGATTTTTAGATAGGTGTCAAGAAAGACACTGAGATAAAGGTGAAGTATGCATATGTAAAACTTCAAATGCCAATTATAGAATTGCTTTGCATTTCCTAAGGAAATCATTTGAAAAGTCATACAGATTATGCACAGCTTGGCAAGAAGTGAGGGACAATAGTGATTCAGAGAACTTTGCAACTACCAGAGGTAAAGGATAAGAATGAAAGCAGTAGGGAGGAAGTGGCCCCTGTCATTTGTAGGGAAGGATGTAGAGCAGAAGGAATATGAAATGTATGGGGTTGGGGCGCCTGGGTGGCTCAGTCGTTAAGCGTCTGCCTTCGGCTCAGGTCATGATCCCAGGGTCCTGGGATCGAGCCCCGCATC
>NC_138374.1:126688047-126703810 GCF_054177405.1 Leptonychotes weddellii
AACAGCTTCTATGTAATATGAAGAGCTAGGACTTGTACGTGAATACGCCATGAACAGACTAATTCCACTTACCAGAAAATGGATAAAAATATTGTCATTTGAGGTTCTATAATCACTAGAAAACAGCTTGTCAGTATTTAAATAATAGTGTTTTTAATCTATAAAATAAACAAACAAGATTTATTTTTTTGATTGAAATGTATTTGACATATAACCTTGATAAATTTAAGGTATACAACATGTTAATTTGATACATTTATATATTGTGATATGATTGTCATTGAATCAATAATACCACCTGTCAGGTTTCATAATTATTCTTTCTTTTTAGTAGTTGGAATAATTAAGTTCTAATCTCTTAGCAAGTTTCATGATTATGATACCATATTGTTGTCCACGTTTACTATATTTTGCATTATATCTCTAGGGTTTATTTACTACTTGTTGTAAGTCGGTACCCTTAAACAACATCTGTCTTATTTCCCCATCCCCTATCCCCTGGTAACCACATTTCTATTGTCTGTTTTTATAAGTGTTGTTTCTTAAAATTCCACATATAAGTGATATCATAAAGTGCTTCTCGTTCTCTATCTGACTTATCTCACTTAGCATAATGTGCTCAAGGTCCATCCATGTTGTTCCAAGTAGCAGGATGTACTCCTTTTTTATGTCTTAATAATATTCTGCTCTCTCTATATATACCACATTTTCTTTATCCAATTATCTATCAATAGACACTTAATACAGTAACCAAGATATGCTAACAAGATTTCAAAGAAGAGTTAATCCAGTTTTTTTCCCCCTAAAAATTCTTTTCTTATTGTGGAAGAAGAATCATCAGGTAGTCAAAAATCCAGCTGCATATTCTTGGTCTTCTAGGAAGCAGAGCCTGAGGCAAGGATTAAAATGTCAACAATTGATTTCGGAGGTGCAAGCTTAAGATGGTGGGACTGAGGGGGAAAAAGGGACCTTGAGACAAGGAATGATGGGAAGTAATGTGATGTGATGGGTTACTTCATCGGCCATTGTTTCACAATGAACTGAAAAGACACAATAAATTAGTCAACAACTGTGTTCACTCACTTCATGGGGAAGAAATTTCTGGTAGGTTTGCAAGGAGAATCACACCTCAGAGTAGTCCATGGAGAAGACAACAGAGAGAGAAATTCCATGTTGAGTTCCCTCTGGTCTCTTGTTTCCCATTAGTCAAGATTCAACCTCTGGGAATTAATTTTCCTGAAGTTCTAAGTTGTGACATCTGCCTCTTTACAGCCTCTCAGGAAGCCAGACCCCATGATGCTCCATAGCATGGCATTCCAACCAAGTTAAGAAAGGAAGAAGCAGCTTGGCACTGGCTAAGAAAAAAATGAAGGAGGCAGTGGAGGGGCTCTGAGAAATTATGTAAAAGTTTTGTGTTCAATACACCCACCAAAGGTAGGACAACGAATGTCCACCTACAGGCATTTGTCCCTCCTGTTTGGATCTCTGGCTCTTATAGTACCCTTCAGACTAGTAGTAATTAGGCCATGCCAGTGAAGCACATTACTTACATGTCTGCCCATTAAGTGAATCATTTATATATGTTCTTGTTTCCCCAACTAGATCTTCAGAAGCTTCGCAGGAATGAAGTCTCATTTGTTTCTTTATCTCCAGTGCTTAGTAGAGGTCCTAACATACAGCTTTCCTTCAAAAATACCAAGAAAGAAGGGTAGATGGAAAAAAAAAAAGAAGGAAGCAAAGAGTTAGATTGAGTGACTGAAAATATTATTATTTCACTTATCTTTCTTTCTACTAAATGTGTAAAAATATCAACTCTGTCGGTAGTTACTTGGAACTTTATAAACCAGGGTTCCCAGTGGGGGTGGGCAGGAAGTATAGAGGAAAGAGGCACATGTATTTGGAAAATTCTCCCGGTGATTATGCTATGGCCTCCCTTCTCTTTATATAGATATGAACTAGTGTCACACCCCAACCCACTCCCCAGAGATTTTGACTGACATTTCTGGCAAAGAGAATAGCATACCCAAAGGCATGGAAGTGGGAAAGTATGGTGTTTTGGGAAAACTTCAAGTAGCTGGGTTTACCTGGCTCTGTTTCCGTTTTTACTCCTGAACTCTTTGTTATGTTCATTAGATCGACTCTCCCAGAACAAGGTAGAAAAGGTCTTCTGGATGGCATCTAGATTTTTCTATGACCAGGATTTTTTTTTTTTTAAGATTTATTTATTTGAGAGAGAGAGAGAGAGCACAGACGGAAAGGGAGAAGCAGACTCCCCGCTGAGCAGAGAGCATGATGTGGCGGTGAGGGAGTGGAGGGGTTGAGGCTCAACCTCAGGATCCTGAGATCATGACCTGAGCCAGAGGCAGCCGCTTCATGGCCTGAGCCACCCGGGCGCTCCGCACCTGGAATTTCTTGACACTGCTTGGGTGCATTTCCATTATAAGCCAAATGAAGAATGCCAGATGCGGTCTCTTTCCCCCTCACATAATTTTAGAAAATAAGCATTCCAAAAAGAAGCTATTAGTTCCCTAAATTGGAAATAGGAGGAGGAAAACCATAAATGACTTGACAGAAATAGAGGCGGCCCTGATGCTGCATGACGGCCAGTCTATGGGCTTTTCTTCCTGACCCAGCCAGTGCTTTCAGCTTTCTTGGGGTTAAACATAGCCCAGAAGCACGTTGCTACAAAACAGAATGGAAAACAGTGGACCCAGTTTAACTCGATTTCTCTGGCCCAGGGTGGGTCACTGTTACCCTGAAATAGCATGTGAACATCACAGTTCTCTAAGTCCTTCTACCATATTAAATTACCAAAATAAATAGCAGCTATGTTTTATCTGCAGTATCAGCAAGATCATATAGCACAATGTAGGCTGGTATCACTTAACAAGCTGGGCTTAAAAAAAAAAACAACCCAAATCCATCGTGGAATATTGGAAAAAGTCGGGCACTAATGCATACCACAGCATGCCTCGCTCATTACTGTATTAGGATGAATTAAAGCCTTAGATCTGACTAATTGATTCAGAATCCCCATGCTCTGCAATGTGATGCCTGCTTTTATAAACCAAATGTAAAGCCTGATTTCTACAGCTTAATGCAGCAAAGGGGCCTGTTCTTGTGGAATGATTATACTCTTCTGGGTTGACATAAGATGCGTCCAACAGTCTTCTTTCTTTCGAACTTGAAAGAGAGTGGAGGAAGTTCAGGTGTTACTTTACTGGATGACCCAAGAGAAGAAAGGAGAGGGCACATCCTACATGAAAGATGAAAATGTTTTAGGATTTTGATCTTGTTATCACCTGTAGATTGCAAACGGAGCCAACCCTCCAAACTAGAAATTTTGAACTCACTATTGGGGGCACATCTAATTTAGTGAAAATGTATCCATTAGTTTAATGCAAGAGAGTTTTATTACTTTTAAACACATATGTTACTTCAGCTGAAATGCCAACAAAGTGCTCCCAAATTCTAGCAGCCTTGCTAACTAGACAATTCTTTTTAATTTCTGTTAGTCTATTATCAAACTGTTCGTGTTTTAAAAAATTTTTTACTTTAAGGTTTAACAGCTCCAGTAATCTTATTTATAATATAATATAAACATATTCTAAGTTGAGCAGATAAAAATCTAAAGAAAAAAGTTTAAGTTTTTGTGTTTAGATAAGAGTAAAAAATAATAATTAAAAAACCCCAAAACCCAGCTGCCACACTCTCTTGATTAGGTGGTATAAAAATGGTCCTTTTAAAGATATTTCCATTCTCATTTATATGATAGTTAGTATTAAAAGTAGTAGGTAGTAATACATTTATTAAAGAAATTACTGTGGGGCGCCTGGGTGGCTCAGGCCGTTAAGCATCTGCCTTCAGCTCAGGTCATGAGAGTCCTGCATCAGGCTCCCTGCTCAGTGGGGAGCCTGCTTCTTCCTCTCCCTCTGCCCTTCCCCCCTGCTCGTTCTCTCTCTCTCTCTTTCTCGAATAAATAAATAAAATCTTAAAAAAAAAAAAAAAAGAAATTACTGTGAACCCAGGTTCTTAGGAGCAAAGAATTATGGCGTTTGAAGAGACATTCAAAGTCATCCAGGAAGCCCTTCCTTCTACAACTTCCCAACAGCGGACTATTTATACTCTGTAACTCCATTAGTGGTGGGAATCTCATTATGTGAGACAACCCATTCCCTCTTTGGATAGCTGAGACAGTTAAAAAGTTCTTTCTTCAGATGAGCTAAAGTCTGCCAACCTGTAACTTTCCATCTGCTTGTCCTACTTTTTTCCTCTTGGAAAAATATAAACTAAACATTACTCCTTTTCTATATGCTAACTGTTCAAATATTTAAAGACAGCTGTCTTATTCCCCTTGCATTTTTTTTTTCATTTTCCCTTTCATGCAATCTGCTATCAAGTGACATTTTTCCATGCTACAATCTCCATATTTTTGAGTTTTGGAGAAACAAATGTAAAAGTTTATATTTTTTAAGTTTCATTTTGTCAGAGGAAATACAAAGAACTGATAGAGTAGAAGAAATGATTCTGCCTCACAAACAATGAAAAAAGTAAGTCAAAACAGTTGAGATATCACGTGTCACCGAGACAGAGACAAGGAATTTTCAAAGATGGAACCAGGGATTTTGGCAAAGGAATGGGGAAACAGGGACCAGCCACACCACTGGTGGGAAAGTAAATTGATGTAGCCTTTTTGCAAAGTGAGTTCTCAGTGTATACGGCAGCAATCACATTTAAGGAGTTATTGGAGAGTGGAGGAAGTTCAGGTGTTACTTTACTGGATGACCCAAGAGAAGAAAGGAGAGGGCACATCCTACATGAAAGATGAAAATTAAGATTATAAAGAATTAAGGATTTGGGCAAACATTTATTTTTAAGAATGTTCATGGCAACAATATCCAAAGTAACAAAATTGAAAACAATCTTATAATAGTTCAATAAATTATAGAATGCCTCCTTCGGTATTGGAAAATTGTACTTCAGAAGAATATTTAATGGTGTGGTGTTAACTAGAAAAAAAGCAGAGTACACAACAGTATGCACCAAGTGATTCCCATTCTCTCTCTTTGTTTCTCTACATACAAACATATATCTATATAAAAGAAGATAGATAGATAGGTATGAATAACAATAATAGCAACAAAACTGGAAGAATTTTCACCAAAGTGAAGCCAGCGGTCATTTAAATGAAGCCCTTTTTATTTTTCTATGATCATTTTATGTCATCACTGAAGATCATTGTGAATCATTTTTCTGGTACATACTCCATTAGTTTCTTCCACATTCCTTCAGCTTTATGTCATCTTTAAACTTGACAAACATGCTGCCTTTGCTTCCAGGTAAATAATTTTGTAAGATGTTCAATAAGACAGACCCAAGGACTGAATTTTTTTTTTTTTTTACCATCAGGATTACACTGTTAAGGCAATGGGTCAAGGCACCCCAGCACACCCCATTTGTGTGCTGATGTCAAAGATGAAAGTTCATTAATTCAATCATGTACTTTTTAAATCAAGTACTTATGAAACACCTAGTATATGTCAGACCTATGCTAGATATTGGGCTTCTCAAGCATGTATAAATCAACATCTTGTCTGCTTTAAGGACACTTAAACCTGGGCCAGGGACTCTTCATCCACTCATTCAGCCCAAATGGTCCTGCATCCACCTCCAGGGCCTGTGCTGAACTTTTTCCAATGTGTCCCCCCAAGGGTGCTCTGAACATACAGAGTGAATAGCTCCAGGCTCCAGGGTGGCCTAGGAGGAGCTCTGTGCAGAAGTTGTGAAGAAAGCTTGCAGGGCTCAAACATAAATTCTGGGTGCCCGTGTATCTCCACAGGGTCCCTCGCGGGGAGGATGGGATGATAGGGAGTATGCAGACCAGCTCTTCTTGAGTCACTAATTAAGGACATGGGCTCCAAGGAGAGGGAGGATGTCTCATTTGAACCCTGCTCTCTGAGTCGTTGGGAAGGTATGTTTGTCAAGGTAGGAGAATAGAACTATTTTACCTGAGAGTTTACTTACTTTATTCATAGATTTTAAATATGTAGACATACTGTATGTTGGGCTCTTGCCCTGGACCCTGCAAATGTTAAGGGAAAGGCAGTATTTGAGAATTATGTAGCGGGTAAAACCAACAGGGTCTGGGGATTGGGAATGGGTGCTGAGGTAGAGGGGAGTCCACATAGTTGTTGGGTTTTGCTCTCAAGTGACAACACTTCCTGGGAGGGAAAGCATGGGAAAGCCTAGAAATTGAGGAAATAACAAGACTTTACGTTTGATATGTTAATTTTTGGTATCTTTGAAAAATCTAAGCGATGTCAAGTGGAACTCATTAATCTGAAACTCAGTCTGACTATATCTTCCAGCACGAAAAGCGACAGAAGACCGCAGGAGCTTTCTGCTTGGTTAGCAGGAATAGATGAGGGTATGCTATGGGAGAAAGAGAAAACCTTGCAAAGGATCAGATCCTTTTATACTCTGCTGAGGGATATAGCACTGAACGATAATAAGACTAGTCCACGGCAGGCGTTCTGATAATTGTATAGCAGTGGGTCTCCTGGGATCTCCTTCTAGAATTATTAGGACCTTTATGCTGTTGCTTATGTATCAGAATTGTACTATTGGAAGCTAAAATGTTAGCCTTTCCTTGAGCTAGCATTGCATGCACACAGTTTCAATGAGTTGTCATTGCCCTCCTCCCTGTCCTCCCCGTCTTCCTCCTGCTCCTTCTCCTCCTCCTCCTTCTTCTTATTACGACAATGTATTAGAAGCCATACAAGGGAGATGGAAATTCATTTGAATAGTGCCTTTTTAAAGAGTATTTTCTTCCCTCAGTTTATATTTTAAAAAGATGAAGGTAGAAGAGGCTACATCTTTCATCACTGAACAAACTGTTTCAGAGTTTGAGACTGATAAATCTCAGGGCAGATTGCTTCTTCAAAGTCAAATGATGACCTAGCTGCAGTGGTCAGGAGAAGAATAGTTTTCTTAACTTTTGGGCCAAATATATGATTCCTGTCTATGAATTAGGATGTAGAAGATTTGATCCCTTGGTCATCAGTGGGGCTAAAAAGCATGAGACTAGAAGGTTTGAATTCCATCCTAAATTAACATGTGGTTTATTGATACCCAGAAGGATTTGCTATGACTCAAGTTCAATGGGAAGACACCCTCCCAGTGCCTGAGATTACATATCGAATGAACAGCCAAACCAGGGGGAGAACCTATAGCTTCTTTTTTCCCTCTCAGACATCAAAATGAGAACTGCTCATCTTAAAGATAAAAGTAGTCTCTTCCACATCTAAAAAATGTTCAAGCATATGTACATGCAATATTTTTTTTTTAAAGATTTTATTTATTTATTTGAGACAGAATGAGAGAGAGAGAGAGCACATGAGAGGGGGGAGGGTCAGAGGGAGAAGCAGGCTCCCCGCCGAGCAGGGAGCCCGATGCGGGACTCGATCCCGGGACTCCAGGATCATGACCTGAGCCGAAGGCAGTCGCTTAACCGACTGAGCCACCCAGGCGCCCCCATGCAATATTTATTTATGTCTCCCATGTGGTGATTTAAGTACAAATGATTCTGGAACATATGGAGTACATTTTCTTTTAAAGTAAACAGAGATCGTTAATATTCAGGAAGAACCAATGGCAAAATGAGTGTTGGCTGTTCTAAAAGCCCCCAGAGTTTGAGGAAGTTACTAACTTCAGGTCACACACACACACACACACGCCACCTTCCTGTGATAATAGCAGTTTCTGAGCTAATGAAAGTTTGGCCTCTGTGAGGACTAATGTGAGGTTTGTTTTTGAGTTCCTTGAATGTCACAGTGGGTGATGGGCTAATGTAATCTCTCTTCAAGGTGGTACAGTACTGGATTTTAGACCAGAAGCCAATCCTGTTACATACATGATTAGTGGTCCTTGCTCAATCCAGTTAAATGAGTTAGCTCAGTCTGAGGTTAGTGGGGCCATAGACTAGGTTCACACTCAGGTTTGAGCCTATTAGATTTGTTCTAATCCTTGATCATAGACTATGTGCTTAACCTTAATTTTACACAGCATAAACTACAACTGAACTTTATTTATATAACTCACTGCAGTTTAATTACTATTGTAAGGGAAGAAAAAGCTTTCTCTACCCTCTTAGTTTAAGTGACTGCAGCTTGTGAATTAAACTGACAAAAGAAAGATTAACAGGAGAAAAGGCACACATGCTTTATTTGATGTTAATATTTTAATATTTTTGTGTGTATGGAGACTTTCATAGAAAAGAAATAAATAACACAAAAAGGTGGTTAGACCTGGGGGCCATTTTAACAAAGAGGTTTAAGCTTCTAGGGGTGGTTTATTGTGGGAAGGTAAATATATGGGGGGGGGACTAATGGAAGATAAGGGTTGTTTCACTAAGGTGTGTTTGCAGACCTATCTCAGTGCTGACCTGGTCACCAGTGAAGAGTTCTTCTCTTTCTGGTTCTGAAGAGAGGAGGGGGAAGATCTTCATAAACGGAAATTCATGTCCTGCTTTTAGGCAAATAAAGGGAGGGCAGAGAGCTCTTTCTACATTTGCTGCTTCTTAATTGTCTTCAGCTCAACACACTCCTTATGACAAAGTATAATAATTGGGGATGGGATATATGGATTCCTGACAATATCAACTGAGATTTAGGGAAAGATGAATAAAACGTATTTTGTGACTTTGAAGATCCCATTGTCTACTAAGAAAGACATGCACACAAATAATCACAATAATGCATGTGATACTAAAAGGTTTGGACTCCAAGTCCAAAGTTGGTGCAGAGGAGAGGGTGATGACTTTCCTTTGGAGAAGCCAGGGGAAGATCTGAGGAGTGATGCCTGAGCAGAATTTGGAGGGCTGGATAGGTGAGGTGGCCGGGGTTGTGAGTAGAACTTTCAGACAGAGGGGAAAGTATGCTTAAGGCATGGTGGCAAGAAAGAAAAGTGTGCTGGGTTTAGTGCAATATTACAGAAGCCTAAGGTGCAACTGACAGAGGTCCCAGTGTGGGGATGGGAGTGGTGGAAGATGAGGGTGGAGGGCAAGAAGAACAGTTGAATAGGTTATTGACCATCCAGAGCAGGTCAAGGGAACTACTTTTCTCCAATGGATCAGAAACATGAATCCAGGTTTTGTGGGACCAGAAGTTATAAAAGATTTAGGAGTCTCCTAAAGAAGTACAAAACTACAAATATAAAATTTGGTGTGAAAGTTAACATTTGTTTAGAATGAAAAAAGATATCACCACAAATTAAAATGTGTTTAAAAACCTGAAACATATCGCAATAAAAAAGTAAGAAAAGAACATGATTAAAAAAATTAACTAATAATAATTAATTTTAATTCATTTTTGATTGCATAATTATTCAATGCCTCATCACATAATGATTTTGTAATACTTTTTTTTTTCTACACTGGACATAGAAAGATAATTCAATCCTTCCTCTTTTATGGTTGATCCAAAATTATTTTTAATATTGATAATTTTTTTTTACTTAAGTATAATTAACATACAGTGTTATAATAGTTTGAAATACACAATTTAATACTGACAATTTAATGATGTTTCTTTCAAACAACTCATTAATAATGTTGCAAGTTTTTAGAATTGTTGCCAAATTTGGGAAAAACATCAAGTTTCTTACCTATTTGATCTACTACAGTTAGAAGAATGTTCCATAGGTAAATTTTGGATTCCACCCATTTTAGACTTACTTCTTCTCTGCTACTCATACACTTCTTGTGCTGGGTGTTAAAGCATGTGTTCCTCTTGTGGCCCTGCATCATTCTGTCACAACTCGGGGTGGGGCATTAATGTGGACAGTAGGAATGTTCTTGGAAGCCATTCCTACACTAGCATGACGAGCAAGAATTTACCTATGCATGGAAGTGTCTATGATCCACACAAATATATTCCACTAAAGCAAACTAAATTGATCTCAAACTTAATTTCTTTTATTGGGATTTCAAAAATGCCTATAGCTACCTCATAGTCACCTGACAAAAGGAAAAGATAGAGTGGATGAAATATCTTAGTTGAGTAAATTTTTTAAAAAAATATTTGACCATACAAAACACTTTGTTGGGGACCTGGGTGGCTCAGCCGGTTAAGTGTCTGCCTTCGGCTCAGGTCATGCTCCCGGGGTCCCTGGATCGAGTCCCACGTCCGGCTCCTTGCTCAGTGGGGAGCCTGCTTCTCCCTCTCTCTGCCGCTCCCCCTGTTTGTGCTCTCTCTGACAAATAAATAAATAAAATCTTAAAAAAAAACCCACTTTGGGGAGCTTGGGTGGCTCAGTTGGTTAAGCGACTGCCTTCGGCTCAGGTCATGATCCCGGAGTCCCGGGATCGAGTCCCACATCGGGCTCCCTGCTCGGCAGGGAGTCTGCTTCTCCCTCTGACCCTCCCCCCTCTCATGCTCTCTCTCTCTCTCATTCTCTCTCTCAAATAAATAAATAAAATCTTAAAAAAAAAACACTCTGTTAGAGACCTTCACAAGCCTTAAAAGATCCTCATTCAAATGAGAGTTTAAGCTTGAAGCTTAAGCTTCAGAAGCTTCATGGAAAACCATCTCGGCAGTAAGGCATAGGGGCTAATGAGAACGTAGAACTCTCTCTACGGGAAGAGGCCCTCCACTCAGGGGCGTTCCTCTTATCTTTCCTTTTCTACTTAACTCTCGGGATTCTAGATGGGTCTAGTGAATAGATTCTATTTGTACTGCTTGAAAGATAAGAATGGAGGTGAAGGAATTTGTATTTGTTTAGAACCTTTTGGGCAACAATTGTCTCTCCAGCTATAGATTATTGTGGAGGAAATGGCTAGTGTGGAGGCATTGCTGAGAATAATGCCTTTAAACTTACTGTCTTCCAACACCAGGCATGGCTATCTTTCTCTGTATGAGAAGGTTGTTAAGCATGGGCTTTAACCCAGCATTTCGAAAAGGGCTTGTTCATTATATTACTCAAGAATGAGGAAACAGAAAAATAAACACGAGCCTTTGAAAATCTTTTGTGGTGTAAGAGAACAAAGCATTAGTTACTCAGAAAAAATGGACAGATTTATTTCATGAGGTATAAGAAATATTTACAGAACATCTTGTTCTCAATGAGAATATTATTTCTACTTAAAACAGGCTGAGATAAGAATTTTCAAAACAAAAACAGTAATCAAGGTAAATTCTGTTTTAAAATACTAAATGCAGGCTCCATGTCACAGAACACTTTCAGGATGAAATAGACAATAAGCTGAGAAACTATCCCAGAATTCAGAACCAATTAGTATAAAGATACCAATACGAAAGAATTGTTATCAACTGGAAGGTCAATTCATGGAGACTCAGGTCTTGAATAATAAGTATTCTCACTTAGAAATAACAAAAACAAAGGGGTGCCTGGGTGGCTCAGTCAGTTAAGCATCCCACTCCTAATTTTGGCTCAAGTTGTGATCTCAGGGTCATGGGATTGACCCCACATCGGGCTCGGCGCTGAGCACAGGGTCTGCTTGTCCCTCTCCCTCTTCTCCTCCCCCCTTCATGCTTTCTCTCTATCTCTTAAAATAAACAAATAATCTCACTGATATGAGGAATTTGAGAAACAAGACAGGATCATAGGGGAAGGGAGGGAAAAATGAAACAAGATGAAACCAGAGAGGGAGACAAACCATAAGAGAATCTTAATCTCAGGAAACAAACTGAGGGTTGCTAGAATGGTGGGGGGTGGGAGGGATGGGGTAGCTGGGTGATGAACACTGGGGAGGGTATGTGCTGTGGTGAGCACTGTGAATTGTGTAAGACTGATGAATCACAGACCTGTACCTCTGAAACAAATAATACATTATATGTTAATATAAATAAATAAATAAATAGATAAATAAATAAAATCTTAAAAAAATAACAAAAACAAAGATGAAGAAAGCTTCCCAGATATAAAAAATTATGATACTAATAGATTTGTCCTTTTCCAGTTTGTATTAGGGTTCACACAATAAAATACACTGAACCCTGTTCAGAAGCTTCAAGGATAAAAGGGAGATCCTATCCACTCTAAGGCAGAAACAATACCATAAAAACAAAACAAAACACAATGGTGTGAAGAGACTGTAGGCATCTTTTCTGAAACAACGAAGTTTGGGACAAGAGCTGCAGAACCAAGCAACTGACCTTAGGGTTTTACAACTGGTCAAACTGACCCTCTCGAATCTACAAAGTTTGATAAAATTTATCAGCTGACTGCCACAAACTGTTAAGCAATATACTCAAGGTAACTAAGGGGCGAGTTGAAATGAGCACTAAGAGAGAAATACCAGGTAAACTACCTCTTCTGTAATTGATACCACAAAATTCTGAGGTTCCCATATTTGAGCAGTTTCATAATCTTTGTATTTTCTTGTATTTTTTTCCTATATATTTTGGTTGAGAATACTGCTTTCTATCACAGCATTATTTGATTAGGGAATATTGAGTAGAAGCCAGTTGTAAAGGCAGAGTTTTCTTGAGTTTTACTGATGATGCACGTGTGTACGTGTGTTCACGTGTGTATGTGTGCGTGTGAAAGGCAAAAGTATGAATTTGTTGTTAGAATTAGATTTTTTATGAAGTAGACAAAAGCATAGTTTTATTTATTCTGCTAAAGGAGATAACTTCTATTTGATTTGGATAACAATTAAGATGTAACCAAAATGTAAGTAGATCCTGGGTAAATCAGGATGGTTATTTTAAGGTTAATCGAAATACTTATAATTTAAGAGCTGTTTTAATGTGATAAAAAGATAAACCAGCTACTATGTGTATCAACAAAAAAATTTCATTTTAGCTGTCTTTTTTGCTAATATATACCATACTATGTTTTACATGTAAGCTTTCAGAAAAAGTAAGAAATCATGATGTTACCAACTTTCCATGCCTGAATTTCTAGTAGAGCTGAAATATTTTGTAAAACATTAAATTGGAAATTAACATAATCATTGGGTTTAAACTGTTATTTCAAAATACAAAAATAAACCCATGCCCCACTTCTGTAATTTAAAAACATTAAAAATTGAATTAACAAATTATGGCTGTAACATAATTTAAAGTTAAGAACCGCAGTTACATGAATCACAGTAAATATAATGTAATGCACTGTATGCCAATTGAATATGAATTTCAAACTGTAAGTGAATTTCAACCATCTGAGCTCCAGCTTGCTAAACACAAATTGAAATTGATTTATTTCCCTTAGACTGTCTTTTATGTGAACATAAGGAAACACAAAGAGTTATATTACCAGTTTTAAAAGTAAAATTTCTGGCAAATATTAGAGTTCAGAGAAGGAAAATAAGAGAATAGAATAGAGTCAGGGAAGGCTCCATGGTGGAAGTTAAGCCTTTTCTAGATTAGTAACATCTTATTTTAAAAAAATAGCCTTTTCAGGGACGCCTGGGTGGCTCAGTTGGTTAAGTGTCTGCCTTTAGCACAGGTCATGATCCAAGGGTCCTGGATAGAGTCCCACATTGGGCTCCCTGCTCAGCAAGGAGCCTGCTTCTCCCTCTGCCTGCTGCTCCCCCTGCTTGTGCTCTCTCTCTGACAAATAAATAAATAAAATCTTAAAAAAAAAAGCCTTTTCAGTTTTCCTCTTCCCTCCCGCAGAGGAGCATAATTGAGGAGGAAGCTACCTACTTTCAGACTGAAATCAGGTGACCTTCCAGGAGCATTCACTGGATCCTAGCACTCTCCCGGCTTTGCTGGTGCCCATCAGTCATTCAAGATCTGCCCCAGGCTTCCAGAACTGTCCTTGTTAGAATTAAACCTGATGATGGATAGCTACGTTAATCAGTTTGATTGTGGTAATCATTTCTCAAAGTATACATGTTTTGCAACATCACATTGTACACCTGAAATATATACAATTTTTATTTGTCAAAAAATAAAATTAGACCTGAGTGTGTCCACAAACATAAAAGCAAGCCTGACATGAACCTTTGCCGAAAATGCAAATCCAACCTAAATTGCCACCCTGTTTTTTAGGTTAAAATATTCTGGCTGGTTATTTTTTTTTCCAAATTAATTTTGGATCATGAGATTCTATTAGCTGGTTTTTGCTGGCACCACATTGCTGAAAGGATGACAAGAAATAGGGAGCCTTGGAAATTTTACATGTCTGCCCTAAGAATTCCACTCCCATTTTATAACCCAAAAGTCTTAGATCATTTGGATCTGGTTTAGATAAGCCAACTAAAATGAAACCAAATCGGTGAATCTTCTAAGCTTCCCCCAGCCACCCTTCATTAAGAGAGGAGTCATTTTTGCCTTTTATGAAAAGGCAGGGCCAAAAGACCAATCTTCACTGATTTTCCTTTCATCTGAAACTTTTCCCACAGTTCTGCTGCCAACTCAAGAGCAGAAGTTTCAATTTTTTGCATTGCTATTTTCAAATACAGGAAAGTTATATGGGGACAATCCCTATAGCCTTGTTGGGCCATAGGCTTCCCTTGGGTTCAAGGGTTCCCATAGAGCCGTAGACGTGGGTGTCTGTGAGCCCTCAGGTACCAGCATGTCTGCACCCAAATATATGCTAAGCCACGTGTGTCTTTGCTGACGAGGGCTCAAAGAAGACACCTTATAGGGATGCTACACGTGTTAAAAGCTCTTTTTGGTCTTCTTCAAATACTAGCCAGAGGGGCACACTTTTTACAACCACAAGAGGTTGTAAAAAGGACAAGATGTGTGAATATTCTTACCTCTGGCTGTTCAAGCTCTCTCTGCAATCCCCAAGAAGAACATATTATAGAAGAAAAAGAATAGTATTCTGCCTTTGGTGGATACTTTCTGCTCTGACTTCTTGGGAGATCTCATCTTTAAGGAGGACCTTTGGCTCCCCATTCACTTCCAATAGGTGGGATCTGAGGCAGAGCGGTATCGTATTAAATTCCAACCCATAGCTGGGGCACCTGGGTGGTTCAGTCGGTTAAGTGTCTGCCTTCGGCTCAGGTCATGATCCCAGGGGCTTGGGGTTGAGCCCGAGTTGGGCTCCCTGCTCATCAGAAAGAGTGCTTCTCCTTCTGCTCCTCCACCCACTCCTGCTCTCTCTCTCAAATAAATAAATAAATAAAATCTTAAAAAAGGTCAGTGAATTCCAACCCTTAGCAATTACAGAATCCTAGAACATTAGAAGTAGAAGTTGTCTCTGAAATTGTCTAGTCCACTAGACACATTTTATAGAGACACAAATGTGCTCAGAGTGATTGGGTGCCTTTCCCATGGTCTCACAGCCAGTTTGAGTCTGAACCAGGATTAAAGGCTAGGTTTTTCCATGCCTGGCAGCTCTAAATCTGTCCTCAGAGACTGATGGTTTCTTTTGGTCCTTATAAATTAGAAAATCTCTGAATTGCATTCAAGTCATTACTTTTTGTTCTTTATGTTATTACATTGCAACTTTTAGTCTAAACCCTTAAAAAGTCTATAAAACTGACTTAAAAATCGGTAATGACTGTGAATATTTGAATACAGTTTGGCTAAACTCAAAAAAAGGTCCTTAATTGTGAGGAAACTCTAGGACATATATTGTCAGAGGCACCATGAGATTGTGACTTCAGGAGGGCAATTAATTACGGTTATCCTGTTCAGAGCCTAGAACAGTACCTACGTATAGTAGGTAATCGACAAATATTTTTTTTTTTAAAGATTTTATTTATTTATTTGAGACAGAGAGAATGAGATACAGAGAGCATGAGAGGGAGGAGGGTCAGAGGGAGAAGCAGACTCCCTGCCGA
>NC_138374.1:126704310-126927521 GCF_054177405.1 Leptonychotes weddellii
CAGGGAGCCCGATGCGGGACTCGATCCCGGGACTCCAGGATCATGACCTGAGCCGAAGGCAGTCGCTTAACCAACTGAGCCACCCAGGCGCCCTCGACAAATATTTTTTTCAAGAAATTCTTCCCCCACCTATTTAATATGTCTGGTTTAACAACTCAAGTGATATTATCCACCTCGCAGCAACTCATATTCAAGAAGTTTCTACAGTCAATTCATCTGTCTCACACAGACCTTCAATTGGACATTCCCTACCTTGTGTTCTATGACTTCCTATTTCTCCCATTGGCTTGGTGAGTTCATCAATTATACACATTGCTCTTTTGTTAAATCCCCCATACACAGAAAGATGCTCTTAAGTGCATGAGCTTCCTGAATTTTCTCAAAATGAAAAATGTCTGCTTTTTTTTTTTTAAAGATTTTATTTATTTATTTGACAGAGAGAGAGAGAGCACAAGCAAGCAGGGAGAGCAGCAGAGGGAGAGAGAGAAGCAGGCTTTCCGCTGAGCAGAGAGCCCGATGCAGGGCCCAATCCCGGGACCCTGGGATCATGACCTGAGCCGAAGGCAGACCCTTAACCAACTGAGCCACCCAGGTGCCCCCGATGTCTGCTTTTTAATGAAAATACAAAAATAATAGTAGATCATGTCCCAGCCTCTGAGAAATTCACAATCTCTTAAAAAGGAGATACCTACATGAAAAAATGGATCCTTCAAAGAACATGTGCTAAAATGAACAGACCATATGATATTTGTTGGGAGAGTTCAGAGGAGAGGGAAGACTAAGCTAGAATAGTCTGGGAAGATTTCATGGAAAACAGAATGTGGGCTAGAACTTAGAGGTTGGCCGTGACTTGGAAAAGGAGGAGAAGGAAAGACAGTCTGGTCAGAGGGACAGAGTGACCAACTGTCACCATGTTCAATGGAAGGCCAGTAGGAGAATAGTAAATGGAACTTTATGAGATGAGAGGACCGATGTTATATATTACAAAAATGCTGTTTGGAAAGGCAGGGCCTTATACTTTATACTATACTGGATGTGGATTATACAAGAGGGCTGAATTCTTTTTTTAACAGGACGATTGGGAGGTGTAGACTACGGTATAGTCTATGGTGATGGTATGTCCTGGAGATGTTCAGTGCTCAACCTGCACCAACCCTCACACCAGCTCTCATGGGGCCTGACCTTATGTGACAGCGTCAGGAATGATATGTGAGAGACCACCGAATAATTACAGTCTTGTTGAACATAATTTAATTGGTGGTAAGGAATTAAAGGCCAATCATGATTTAACATGTCATTCCCCTCATCACATTTGAGGCTGAGCACTTTTCATTCCAAAAACTACCTTGTGAGTTTTTACTATGAGATTTGCCCACAAGGTGATATATTTTTGGTCAAAGGCTTTTTTGATGAGCCTTAAGAAACAAGAACTCCATCCTTCTTTCATTTGTGAGCCTGACCCCATGCGGAGGTATGGGCTAGGCAAATAAATAGCAAGAATAAGAACGTCTTTATTCCTCTCACATTCCCTTGACTTTGTCCTTTGTACCATGGCAAACAGGAAGGGGACATTGCAGCATTAATACGGCTGTATGAGGCACTCACAGTGGCCCCGGAGGGATAATTTTCAATATGCTACACTGTTATGTTAAGAGAGTTTGCAACCTACATCATTTGACTCAATGCCCTTCTAGTAAGAATCAGTAGTGTCAAGGTGCTCAACGAATATCCACTAAATCTAAAGAAATACGAGAATTTTACAAATTCTCCACAAAGATTTACTGGGCCCCTCTTGGGAGGCTTTATCTCTGGAGTGTCTTCCAGGCATGGAGGGCTGGCACTCGATAGTTATTGGGTGAAGAATTAAGGAGTTGGGGAAAACTAGTGTTTTAGGAGGCTGATGTGCTGGATTTGAGAGGAAGGAGGTGAGAGGCAGGGAGAGCACAGGAACTTTTGTTGTAATCCAGACCTTTGATTGTGAAGGCTTCAATGCCAGTACAAAGGAGAGGTTAGGGTGTGATAATTTATGGGAAAAGTCAGGGGTGCGTTGTGGCTCAATAGTGAAGCTATTCAGGTAAGGGGAGGAAACTAATTTAAGACAGTTGGGTGTTTGAATCTGAGTAGGAGCAGTCAGGTTGCAGGGAGTGGGAAGGGGTATGCTCATTTGTACGTGGATTTGATTAGGGTTGCGATAGAAGCCTTTGCATGGAGGTATCCTGAGAGTAGGACTCTCCAGCAGGTGCCCGAGCCAAAGGCCTGAGCTAAAAATGTCCTCAACTGATCAACCAATGGAAGTACACAGGCCAGCCAGTAAGTTAGACTGACATGTGACCTCACAAAATCGACCATGTGAGGCTTAAAAAAAAATCATTTCATCGTAACCTAGTAATCAAAGTTCTTTTGCAAAACTGGCGCATTTTATTTAAATTCAGAATGCATCCAATCTGACAGCTACAGCAACAAATGCAATTTGAACTTCATTGGTAGTGTCCAAATGAAGGGCGATGCTCTATCAAAGTGTTTCTCCATCTTTTCTCATTACCATCTACTGAAGTGCTTTGTTGGACAACTTGAGAGTGATGGTATTTAAAGGTAATGAAGAGATGAGTTCACTGGGAGAAGAGCATAAAGAGCAGAACCCTAAGGACCACACAGAGAAGAGGGTGTGTGTGGGGGGGCTGGAAACAAGGATTGTGAGCCCACAGATTTGCAAGTCACTGAATCAGGGAAAGAAAGAGTTTTAAGGAGGTAATAAGAATTGTCAAGTACTGAAGAAAGATAAAAGAGAAAAAAACCAAGAGAAGACTATTGAATTACAACTCTTCAAGCTGGACTTAAAATTTATGTATGTGGCCATGCGTGTGTGACTTGTTGATAACTCAGTTTCACAAATTAAGTGGAAATAATCACCTGCCCCGAGTTATTTGGAGCTATGCATACATTTTAAAGTAAAGCAGTTTGGTTTGTAGCTTTCAGTAAGCCTTGTTTGCACTGGGGAGCTGTATCACAACAAGAATTCAGATATACAGTCCCTTTCTTGGTAGTGAAGGCTAGTCATTGTTAGCATCAGGGAAAACACAGTCCATCTAAGGTCAAGACATATTTTCAGCAGGAACTGGCAGTCATTGGGTGGCTAACAAAGAATTTTCAGTGTAAAGACCAAGGGGGTGGTCAGTGGGCTGCAATGTTCAGGTAGCTAATGTGCTCCGCGTTGTGGTTGACCAGGCATGAAGACACATCTCCGACCACATAGGGATGATTTTCAGGCCACTGCTCTGTGGGATTTTGTTTATGGGTCAATTTTGCAAACACCTTCCCTCAAACCAAATATTCAAGTAGTTTCAGGTTGGAGATAATTAGGTAGTTTGTAATAATTAGGTTGTTCTGCATACACATTGAGTTTCAGGCTTGACAGAGGCTAAGAGATCAGCTCGCCCAGTCCCCCCAGTTTATGGTCTGTTCTGCTTTGCAATATCATGGACAGATACTCAACCAGTGTCTGCTTGATTGCTTCCAGCAAAGGGACATTCACTATGCTGTGAAGAAGCACTTTCTGAAATTTGTAATCTGTATCTTAGAACTGAATTTCCTGGAACTAACATTGGGATAGTGCATAATATCTATTGGCCACTATTCTTAGCACTTTACATATATATATATAAACTCATTTAATCTTCTCTTTAAATTCGTGGATAATATGGCCATATAATAAAATAAATGCCATTAATATTCATATTTTTTAGATGAGGAAATTAAGGCCTGGATTGGTTATGTAATCTTCTTAAGGTCAAAGGGTTCGAACCAGCATCTGAGCTCATAGAGTTCTTTAATGCTTAATCCTTCTTGCTAGTTATTCAAATATTTGAGGACAGTTAACTGGGGTTCCCCTAAGCATTCTTTTCTCAGGCTAACTACCCCTGGTTAATGTAACCATTTTTTCTCATGCCATAGTTGTGATCTTCTAGTAAAGCATAATTTAGGTTGTCATTGCCCCTCTTAAAATTGGTGCCCAGAACTGAGTACAGACTCAGCCAGGGTCTGACCAATGCACAGAATTGTGTGAAATCATTCAATGGTTAGGTTCTAAAATCAGCATGCAAGGCGAAAATTGAGTAGAGCCCAAATTACCCTTGAGAAAGCCCTTAACTAACTCATAATAGAGAGTACATATGATATTGTGTGTACAATCCTGTACAGAAATTCTTCTGTTCATTAAAATTTGAGAACCATTGTGGTCAACTAAAGAAGGAACAAAAGGAAAGTCGATATGCAGATGCCTGGGCATTAACAACATTCTGCTTTTAAGGTAATGATCAAATTGCTCGTGTTGAATGATGGGTGGGTGGAAAATAGCTCATTGATCCTGTTTACTTGCAGTATTACTTCATTCTGATTAAATATTAAGCTCTATAACTTCACATATGTTAATGTATTTGTGTTGCAGTGAAGATTAAACAAGAGAGGAGAGGATAGGGTCTAAAATCAGTTCGTAAGTTCAGCGTAATATAACAATCCAGGAGCCATCATCAGCAGGGGGTATCACCCCCAAAGGGGCACAAATTGGTTCTTGGAGAGGGAATCTTACTCTTTTTATGTATAAAGGCCAGGCATGCACACAATACACAGAGACATACACTGTATCTATGTCATTACAATTTCAGGGGACAGATGACAGTTATGAAAACATGTCTAAAAAGGCTCCCTAGGGGGTGATCATGGAAAGATCAGGAAACACTTGGGTACAGCATCGCCCTTGACTTGGACACTATAAATGCGGTTCAACATTGCATTTGTTGTTTTAGCAGTCATAGTGCATGCATGCATTTAAATAAAACTCCTTAGTTTTTACAAAAGAAATTTGACTATTGAGTTCTGATGACAACAAGAATGCTGTCTACCTAACGTGACTAATTTTGCATTGTGACACGTCCATCAGTCTTAGTGGCTGACATCTGTACTTCAGTTGATGGATGAGTTGAAGATACTTTTAAGAAGACAGAATAGGTGAGTTTTCTCAGCAAATGTAGGGCTTTCAGCTCATACCCTCTACCCTATATATACCTGTAGAGGCAGGGGAATTAAATTGTTTTTGATTTTTGACTGATGAGTCCATGTAATGCTGCACTGAGGAAAAAAAAAACAACAACTTAAATCCCATGACATGACTCATTCCAGCAAAAGTTCTCTCATATGTATCTCAAATCCATCATCGTCATCATCATCACCAAAGCTCATCTCCCATTGAGAGGGAAGAAGTTTCATCTGTGTGTTTGTTTGCAAAGGATAGAGCATTTGGGTTTTGCAGGTATCTTTTGTGATAATATCTTTATTCCCTTCTCCTTGCCGCTTAACAGCAAACATCAAATTCCTTTTCAGGGAAGAAACTATCAAGGTAATGCAAAATACCATTTCGTTGTGAAATAATATGACCCAGGAAGGATCTAGAAGGAGAGGGCAGATATGAAAGCTAAATTGCTCTGCACAAGAAAATATGATGCCTTTACCCTGGAGAAAAGGAGTAGAGGGAAGGACACGGTAGGGTTGAGATGGGTTCTTGTGACCATTTCTTCAAGAAAGAAGAGGTTGCTGGATAAAATGCCCATGTCTTTATTTGTAAAGAGACTCAGTGTCTATCTCCCAAGGCTCATTAGTGAATTATAATCCCTCTTCCATTATCTACCATTTCAGTGTATTAGTTTGAAGATTTTATTTATTTATTTGTCAGAGAGAGTGAGCACACAAGCAGGGGGGCAGCAGAGGGAGAAGCAGGCTCCCCGCTGAGCAGGGAGCCCGATGCAGGGCTCGATCCCAGGACCCTGGGATCATGACCTGAACTGAAGGCAGATGCTTAACCGCCTGAGCCACCCAGGTGCCCCTTTAGTGTATTATTTTAAAATGAAAAACATTTCAAATAATTATAATGGAAACTCACATGTGTACTGAGATAGAACAGATGTCGATATTTAATATTTGTTTCAGATCTATTTTTATTTTTTAATAAGCCTTACAAATATAGCTAACATTCCATCTCTACCCTTTCTTTGTTTCTCTTCCAGAGGTAACCAATTTCTGAAAATTGGCCGATCATCATCAGAGTTTCTTGTTATGTATATATTTATTATATCCTCCCATATATACATATATATTCATTAACAATACTCACTATTGTTTTTTGCCTTTACATTTTAAAAAGAGATTTATTTATTTATTTTAGAGAGAGAGAGAGAGCACGAGCAGGGAAGGGCAGACAGAGAGAGAGAGAATTTTAAGCAGGTTCCACGCCCAGGGCAGAGCCTGATGCAGGGCTCAGTCCCACAACCCTGAGATCAAGAGTCAGACACTCAACCCACTGAGCCACCCAGGTGCCCCTGCCTTTATATTTTTTATGTAAATATTATCAAACTGAATGTTTGCTCTCGAAATTTCCACGCCACTGCTTATTTCACTGAATAGTATGTGGAGTTTAGCCATGTCAAAACACATAGTCCTGGTTAATTTATTAACTCTACCATAATTCATTGTATGTATTAACTTAACTTCATTCATTCATTCCTCTGTTTAAAGAAGTGGAATCACTATCTGCCTGGAATCTTCCAGGAATGAGTCATTACCTCCTTCACCTCTGTTTACCTCAGTCAGTTACCATGGTAAGCCCCAGACTCCAGGTGCCCCTCTAATTCTATACAATAACTGCCAGAAGGATGTTTCTTGTACCTCCTCAGACTGAACCTTCCTTGCGGTGCCCTCCGCAACCCATTGCCTATCAGCAAACTCAATCTTTTCCTGAGATTTCAAGGATACTCAGCCTTTTCTCCAGATCTTGATGTTATCTTTCTGTTCTGAATGAGACCTCGGTTCCCCCAGGGGACACTGCATCCCTAGCATCCTTTCACTTGGTGGCTGTTTTTGCTACTCATCCCGGAAGTGGGGTAGTTGTCTTCTTTGCTTCTCATTGCCATTTCCAGCTCATTCACCATTTCTCTTCCCTAAAAGCTTCCAACTTTGAATCTGTCATCGGACTACCCACAATGCACTCTGCCCTCCTGGTTATGGTCACTCAGCACCTGGGTTTCTCCTCATTTCACAGAGATGTTTAGTTCCTGATCAAACGCTTCTCAGGCTTCAGTGGACACGTGTGTCTAGGAAGATCTTGTTAAACTGTGGATTCTGATTCAGTATTTCTGTGATGGAGCCTGAGATTCTGACTAACTAATAAGAACCCAGGTGATGTCGTTGCTGCCGCACTACTCATCGAGCTGTAAAGTCCTAGGTGACTGTCACTCTCTCCAACAGTACTGTTATCTTCCTTTTGGGGGACTTGAGTCACCACACAGACGATCCTTCCAATACCCTTTTCTGGGGATTATTTTTTTTTAAAGACTTTATTTATTTATTTATTTGAGAGAGAGAATACAAGTGGGGGGTGGGGGGAGAAGCAGAGGGAGAGGGAGAATCTCAAGCAGACTCCATGCTGAGGGTGAAGCCCAAAGCGGGACTCAGTCTCATGACCCTGAGATCATTACCTGAGCCGAAATCAAGAATTGGTGCTTAACCAACCGAGCCACCCAGGTGCCCCTTTGAGATTATGAACCTCTCTCCTAGCAATGTCATCCCCATCTCAGCCACTTCCTGCCCTACACCTTGTTATTTCCAAAATTGGGAACACTTCCGCAATCTCAATTTTCAACATCCAGTTCTCAGATTATCACCTCTCACCTCTGCTGCTCTCTTCTTCCAGTCCCCAAACAGGAACAACTCTCAAACTCCACTGATGTGCTCAAACCCATCATTTCTACTTCCTTTTTATTGTCTCTCATTCTGCTCATGTTCATACTTTACTCCTTCCCCAACTTAGATTCCGTGGTTGATTACCATCACTCTCTTATATACATGGCCAGCTTCCTGGCCCCACTCTTTCCTCATCACACCCAGTAAAAACCTCAACTCTGTCTAATTACAACACTCTGCCTCTCGAACACTTGCATCTACACTCCATGAAATGAGGTTGAGGAATATGGCGCACTCCTCTCATGTTAAATTCATGAGCATGAACCTTCGGTGGAACTGGAATGCCATTTGGCAATCATACTGTACTTTGCTGTTCTATTTTCCCTCTTGTGCTCTTCTAGATAACAATTCTGTGCCTTCTCCTTCTTCAAATCTCCAGTGCCTCTTCCCTAGTCCTCACTCCTAGGTCTCACTTACTATATCGAAGGAAAACAGGAAAAATCAGAAGAGACCTTCGGCAAGCTGCCATCCTCACATATACCCACTTCCCCTCCCTAGAGCTCTATCCCTCTGACCCGCTCGAGGCCATTGCTCTAACATGTCTACTCCTTTCCTGCAGCATCTCCCCCTCTTTCAGGGGAGAAATTAGAGCAGCAGCAGAAAGCATGCTTTTCCTTCTATCTTAAAAAATAAAAAATTCTTCTCCATGAGTCTTGGTCTCTTCTCAGTTCCAAGCAAAACTCCTCAAAAAATGTTTCCATGCTATGGTTTCCCATTGTTCTTTCCCTACCCTCTCTTAAAACCACTACAATTGGACTTCGGTGCCTACGACACCTCTGAATCAGCTTTTGTGTTGTTTTTGTCTGCTTGCTTGTTTTTATATAACCAACAATACATTTCGTACTGCCTGCAAATGAAAATGCTTAAAAAAAAAAAAAAAAAATCCCAGTCAGTCACTCAGAATGCATGAACTACTATCTAAATGGGAACCAGGTAAATAAAAACAGGAACTAGGTACAAGCACTCTCCACAAGTGTGGGCTTGGCCTTGACGGCCAGTTACTGACCATACGGGAAGCTGCACATGGCTGTCCAGTTAGAGCTGGCCAGCTGAGGGTCTCACCGACTGACCACCTAACCGATGAGCTGGTCTATTTATTCACGTAGACACTTCTTCAGTCAGGAAGTGATTCATTCTCTCCATAGTCTGTATCTTTTTCTTGGTCTTTTTCTTTTTTCCCTCTTTGCACTGTCTATTCTCCATTTGTGCCTGTTGTGTGGGGCTCTCGGGCTCCCTCAGGACGCCTCAGTCTCCACGAGAAGGATCTTTTCATAGAGCTCTGCTGTCCTCACTACAACTCCAGGGAACTACCTGTTTCACCGTCTCATTTTCTTTATCTCCTGTGTGTTACTACATCCTTGTATTCAGGGAGTCATTTAGCCTGCTGTTCCTTCTTGTTGCTGCTTTTCCTTAAAATAGGGAGATTTTTATAAAGGTACTTCTTCACTACATGAACCAACCAGAAACTGCATTTATTTTACATGAAGTCTGATCAGTTAACAACAGTGTGATTTTCTACTCATTCTTTGCTTTTATACTCTGTGCACTTGTTTTTTTTTTGTTTGTTTGTTTTGTTTTTTTTTGCTGCTTTCCCCTCTCTTTGGGTCCAATTTGTGTTTGTTATTTCCTAGTGGACCATGCTCTATCCTCGAATATGGCTTTGAGACCCTTCACTGAAAACCGCATTCTGTAGCAAGTGGTCGTGAAGAGTGCTTGGCTTAATTCGCTAACTTCAGGATGGGAAAAAATATTTGTTTTTCCCACTAGGAATTCCATTGATTTCAAGAAAATAGCTAGCTTTCTGGAATAGAGCCATCGAGGCAGTCATCCTTCCATGGAAAAAATGGTCCTGTGTTAGTATGGCTTTCTGGTCCAGTTTTGTTTGATGAGAAGGAACTGATGCTTGGAGTTAAAGACACATTAAGGATTTTTTTAAAAAGATTTTATTTATTTATTTATTTGAGAGAGGGACAGAGAACAAGGGCAGAAGGAGGGGAAGGGGGAGGGGCAGAGGGAAAGGGAAAAGCAGACTCCCTGCTGAGTGTGCAGAGCACAATGTAGGCCTTGATCCCAGGACCCTGAGATCATGACCTGAGGCAAAATCAAAAGTCAGACGCTTAACCGACTCAGCCACCCAGGTGCCCCGAGACATGAAGGATTTTTAAGTGTGTTATGGAACAATTCTTTATGTGCATGTTTTATGTATATATTGGACAAATATGTGTTTGCTAGAAAATCATCATCGTCAAACATTTATTTATTTAGTACTTTCATTTATTGTGTGCCTTGTGACATCGAAAGAATTTTGAAAAGTTTACACACTGTATCTGATTATTTTTTTAAGGCAACATGTACAATTTTTAATTGTAATGTAATTAAAGGTGTGTTACTGAAAACAGAGCTAATCAATGCTTCTAGGTCCTAGGCTTTTTGCTCTGTGGCTCATGCAAGTTTCTCTGGAGTTCTGTGATTTGGACAACTCTGTTCAAGGCAGGCCGTGTCACGTGCTTCTACAGCAGTCGGATTTCCTTCTCCGCTTGCTATGGAGTCTCTGCAAGTCTTCAGATGTCCAGCGCTTGGCACCTGTAGGGCTACAAGGAGGCAGCAGATAAAAATACTCTTTTGCGTGAGCCCCATGAAATGCAGCTTTAAGGTTTTGTCAGCCCTGCTCTGCTGCCTATGGGACTGAAACCCATTCCTTTGCTTGTGATCATTTACTATATATACAGAAGCATTTGTGGACCGCAGGCCCAGATGGTGAAGTAAGAAAGTTCCTACTGGCGGCGCTCTCTGAAAGAGGAGACATGTAACACGGAGGACAGACCCAAGAGGCTGACCACTGCTCACAGGGCAGGACAGGGTCATAGTGAGGGGACCACAGGAGACTCATATGGACCTAACTCTGGGTCCTCTCTGGATGTGCGTGGGCTTTGGTCATGGGTTGGCTCACAGCCAGTTGACATCACTTTGGATTATTTCCTCTGGGCTGGAGCTGAAGGGAATCATGGAGCTGGATTTTTGACCCTGAATCCATGAATAATCAGGGCCAACATTCTGGCAAAACATACATCTTTGAAATCTCTTTTTAGTCTTATAACAAATAATAAATAAAATAAAATACACAGTCCTATATTCACTTTATCCTTAATGTCTTAAAGCTACTATTTGACTAGATATCCATAAAATGCTAAGTTTGTCTTTTAGAAATAAGTTTTAGATGTATTTGTGTGTGTGTATATATATATGTATACTACATGTATATATTTAATACTCCTGTTCATAAAATGTCTCCCCGAGAGGCCTATGTGTATGATTATGGGAAACAAGATTAAAAGTTCCAACAGACTTTTTAGTGTGAGCTACAGAGGTGCAACATTAACAGAGAAGTGATTTTCTGGATAAAAACCAAGTTTCATCACTCGAAGGTATCTGTATAAGGAAGAGAAACAACCAAAGCATTAGCTGTTAAATGTGAAGATTAGTTGTGGGGCCACTGAAATCTAAGCAGTGCAGGTCAACCAAAGAACATTCCCTAAACGTCCTCATATGAATGAGACGGATCTCCATTCTATTTCTCCTTAGGCAGAAAACTCAAAGTGGGGAAATACTGTGTTTCTTAGTCATTCAACCAAATACTTTGAATATTTGCTATGTGCAAAAAACGTACCATACTAAGTGCTCCTATACTTCAGTCTTTTCCCTGGGATCAAAAATCATGATGAGATCATTGGTATTAGGAATAAAATATGCATTTAAAACTAGAGTAAAATATGAGCAAGTGAAAATTATTATGATACCAGAAAGGTATGTTGGTGGAAACAATGAAGAAAAAAGTAAATAATATATGAAAGTTAATGTAATGTAGTGATGAAGGGCATTTAGAATTAACCAGGTTTAAATCCCCATTCTGCCGCTGACCCGCTGTGTGACATTAGACAAGTCATCTACTCTCCTTGTGCCTCACCTTGCATATCTGTCAAATGGACATCATAACAAGACCTATCTCATAGAGTTCTTCTGAGGATCAAATGAATACATTAATGCATAAAAATTACCTGACTGAGTATCTGGAATAGAACAGCATTCAGTTATTATGGTAGCTGTTACTGCTGCTACAACTACTACAATTATTACATCTAACAGTGAAGTCTAGAAAAAGGTGACTCTCAAATGCAGTTTGATGGGAGAGAGGAACAGAGATCTGGATGGGTTCAAACACTGAGATGGTAGAACTGAGGATGAAGTTTCCACCTGACAGGAAGGCCAGGTCTGAGGACCCGGAGGGGATCCTGCAGGACCAGCCACCAGGGTTCCTGGTGAGGCGCGGGATGGAAATCAACCAGGAGCCAGCAGGAGGTGAAAGCAGAAGTTATTGAAGGTATAGAAAGAGTGCAGGTAAGGACAGAGTGTCTGGGAGACTCAGAAAGGGAAGGAGAGAGAGTCTCATGTCTGCTCAAAGTCCAGGGGTTTTTACTGAGGATTGTACAGTCCTCTCAGACATCCAGGAACCAGTTAGAACAAAGATGAGGGCTGAGGTGTTATTCCTTGGAGCCAGGGGGTCTTGGCATCAAGATGTTTAGTGCTGATGGTCTGGGATATGCATATGATGGCTTCCTCCCGTCATTCTCACCCGGTCCTTCCTTAGATGTTATCTATTTAAAGAAATCATTAACTCCTTGTCCCTTACAAGGAAGACATACACTGTTTGCATTATGAGGTATGTATAAAGTGGGGGTGAAGGTCATGGTGAGAAGAGAAGCAGGAAAAGGAACAGAAAGTAGATTTTTATGGAGTCCTTCAGTTTCCCTATCTTACTACCAGAAATGCACATATGACATCTGAGACCCTTGGTGCCATCTTGAACCGTGAGGAGAAGGGCCACACTTTGGGAATGGCAGTGCAGTCTCTGAGGTCACTGTGAGGCTGAGCCTCTATTCCATTCCCTTAATAACTAAGTCCAGACTTTTAGAGGGGAGAGAAATAAAGCTGTCTAATTTCATGCCACAGATACTTTGGGCTAGAATCAAATCCAACCTTAACTAACACAAGTATATCGCCCAAGGTCACACAGCTAGTGAAAGAGCTTTCCGGGATTCTGACCCTGGTTTCCCGGACTAGAGGGGGCATGAGCATTGTCATAGCGTTATACTGACCCTGGAATTAGACCCTTCACTCTATAATACTAGATATTTAACATAGGTATATTTGATCCTGGAATACAGTTGATATTTTGTTTCCAGTTAGTCTGTCTTTCTAATTACATTTGACTAGCATAGCATGCAAATTTTGGCAGCAGGAGGGGTCTTACAAAGGCCAGTTTAACCTTAAAGTTTTGTTGCAAATGCTTGGACAATGTGGATAATGCACACCAAAGCTCTTGAAAAATTAGATTTGCACCACAGTGATTTCCATCTGCCTTCTTCATTTGCATGAAGGGAACCATGCCTGAAGGCCTTGCTCTGTGACATTCTGGGGTCCGTATCTGCACTTGAAATGGGCATTGCTGGGGGCCCCATGACATTGCCTGCATCATTCGAACAATAAAACCACTCAACATTTCTTGGCTTTTTTAAATAAATGGATTTTGGATATCATTTACCTGCGAAGTACCTCAATTCTGCACTCAACATTGCAAGTGAGATGACAACTAACTATATATCTTGTCCTTGAAGATGATGGCAGTGAGGAGGTATAAAACCATCCTTATCTGCAGGTAATTTGACTTCACTGCTCCACATCCCAAGAGAACTAAATGGGAAAGCTGTTACGTTCATGACGAGTTCATAAGGTGTGCAGATGGAATATAGTTAGAAGTATTGGTAGTTTCCTGTATCACAGACATAATTATGTAACATATTGGAAAACTCTTATTCATGTGAGCAATCAAAAACAAAACAAAACAAAGCAATTAAAAAAAAACCTGAAGAGTAACCTTAACAATAATTATACTGGACTTTTAGGAAGAAAGCTTCAAATTTTCTGTGAGCTTCAAAGGATGACTGAAATGAATGAAAAGACATATTACATTCTTCTCTGTGATGCCAGCAGGCCAAGTCTGAGGACCCAAAGGGGGTCCCGTGGGACCAGCCAAGAGGGTCCCTGGCGAGGCGCAGGATGGAAATCAACCAGGAGCCAGCAGGAGCTGAAAGCAGCGTTTACTGAAGGTATAGAGACAGTGTGGGTACAGAGCATCTGGGAGACTCAGAAAGGAAAGGAGGGAGTCTTGTCTTTGCTTGGGGTCTGGGGTTTTTATTGATGATTGTGGCCTGATGCATGTGTCCTCTTGGGCATCCAGGGACTGGTCAGAATAAGGACAGGGTCCAGGTGTCCATCATTAGTCACTAATTCCCTGGAGCCAGGGGGTCTTGGTGTCAAGCTGTCTAGTACCAGTGGCCTGGAATATGCACACAATGGCTTTGCCTTGTCATTCCTTAGATGTTATCTGTTGTGCTGGAAGATTCCGAACAAATCATTAACTCCTTGTCCTTTATGAGGAGGACATACATTAAGTCATGTGTAGGGTGGCAATGTAGGTCCTAGGAAGAATAGAAGCAGGAAAGGGAGCAAAAACCAGATTTTCATGGAGTCCTTCAGTTTCCCTATATCCTATGGAACAACTGAATATCGCAAAAGTGTTGGCTTTTCCAAATTGATTTACAGATTACTCATTCTGACTGAAATTATATTAGAATTTTGTGTTAGCAGAGTAATTCTTAAGTTCACCTGACAGAATCCATTCATGAAAACAGCTAAGATAATTTTGAGTGTTCAGAATAATGAAAACTTTAGATTTTAAAATAAAATTATTCGTACAATGTGGTATATATAAAAACGTACATGGACCAACATTTTAGGTAACAACTCAATAAATGACAAAAGGTCATGAAAAAAATGAGGGACTAACAAATCATTCAACAAATGGTGTTAGGATATTTTCTCTTTGGAGAAAAGTTAATTTTGATAGCAATCATGCATCTTATATTAAGATAAGTTCTGGCTGTATTAAAAATTAAGTGTCAAGTTAGGAAAACATAAAAATAGGTGACTATTATGCCAAGTTTCCAGATGGAGATGAATTTCCAAGCCTAAAAGAAGTAAAACAAATAATGGAAGAAAATATGAATAGATCTGACTCTATAAAAACTTATGGCTTTTCTATGTCAAACAAACAATATAGAATTAAAAGAAAAATGGGAGTTCCAATTCTGGGACAGCATCATGGGGAGCCCTGTGGACCCACTCTCCACTGAAACAAGCGTAACTGGTGAAAATGGTACATATAAAAAACCCTAACCATTTCAAGTCTCTGGCAATTGTCCTAAAAACATATGGCAAATGAAGAAATATTTATTTAAGAAAATCTAATCTCAGTAAGAACAGCGAGAGTCTGTGGCATTTGAGCCCTGACCTGCTCTCTCTCTCTCTCTCTCCTCCTTTCCCAGCTCAGCTTGATGGAAGCGTCACTCTGGGCAGATGGGGCCAAAAATACAGGACTCTCTCGCCATGCAGCTTCCGACCAAGAAGCATGGTGCCTTCCCAAGAAGAGCAGGTTGCTAACATTTCTCATTCCCTTCAACCCTGAGTTGAAGGTGTGAAATTCGTGGTTAAGTATACCATGAATTTAGGTTGGGGGGCTATCTTCCTCCACCCAGCCCCTATCACAGGATGGAGATTCTAGCTCAGATATGGCACGTGAAGAATATTGGGGCCCCAAATACCCTCAGCTAAGCTCACTTGAAGTTGCAAGGAAACAAGACAGGGGAGAAAACTATCAAGACCAGAGGCTACCGTCTGACCCAGTGACCAGAACAGTGGCTCAGAAATTTTGCCAAAGGCAAGAGGCAGTACAAGGAGAGTTCTGAAGTTTTCCCCAAAGGCATTGATTTTATTTAAAACAGTGTTGGAAAGTTCAAGACTAAAGCACTCTTAAAAATAATAGCTCCTCTTAATTAAGAGCAGTCATGCAAAACCATAGGTCGGTTAGTTCATCAGAGAGAACCAGGGAGGGAGACAGCAAAGGACAGCCTTCCTGATCCCGGAAGAAAACTCAAAAACTGGCACCAAAAACTGCCCCTACTCAAACAACAGAGTAATCAGTCAGCAATTAGTGAGGCCTAATAGCTGAGCAAGTTACTAAATAAGACCGCTGAACAGAGGAATCAGGGAAAGAGACAGTCCCTGATTCCAACTGGTTGGGTGGGTCTCCCAAAATACTCAAACCATGAATTTAATCTGAAGTGTTATTGATTGCTAATCACTCCAGACTCTTAACAAAAACCAATGCAAATTCTCTCTGGAAGTATGCACCTTTTCTCTAGACCTCAATAGATTCTCAAAAATAATTTTTCAAAGAAACTGGGCATCTCACAATCAGAAATGACTAAATACACCTAGTACTCAGATCTGGGTTTCTAAGTACTATTTCTTCCTTAAGGGAGACAGGAAGTAGTAGGGAAATAGTTGGTCCCAGGCCCGGAACAAAGAAAGTAAACACTGAGTCTGAAACATCTTTTTGTGTGAGAAAACCAGAGAGTGGTCCATCTGAAAAGATCACTGAAGCCAGCTTAAAGGGGCTTCCATCAGTTAAATCAGGAAAAATTTGAGCATCAAAATTACCCATAGTAATGAACAATAGTACATTCAATAAGATCATCAGGACTCCATGTTGATACCAAAAAATATAAACAAGGAAAGTGAAGAAGCTTTATTTCCTTTTTTTGTTCATTTGTTTATATTCTATTAACTGTCAGGTAACTAATCAAGAAGAAATGAATTAGAAAATCACCATTTTGCAAGTCTCATAAAAATAATTGATTCGGGCAAGAATCTTCGATGGATACTTGAACTATTGAATGAAAGTTGGCTGGGTAATCAGATACTTAGTCTCAGAACATCTTCCCACAGGTTATTTATTAGCTAGAACATTATAAAAGATACCTACAGACTGGAGAAATTTGGCAAACATCACCTTAACTGGGTGATCAAAGCTAACATCCCTAAAAACGGGACCAATGAAATCATGTGCCTCTTGATGAAGGACACAGATCATTATGTCATATTCCTGCCGAACACGCATAACCTGAAACCAACCAAGGGGAAACAACCAGACAAAGGCAAATTGAGGGACATTCAACAACGCAATTAGACATTGCTCCCCTGTGAATTCTGCTTCCTTCTCATCTCTCCCATTTAATAAATCATCTTGTTCTGCTGGTTTTCCCTCCTAAATATCACTAGAATTCATTCACTTCTCTCCCTTCTCCCAGTTACATCATGTCACCTAATTGCTAAAACAGTTGCTGGCCATGTTCCCCTTGAATCCATGCTTCACAGGTTAGCCTGAGTGATGTGTCTACAGTATAAATCTGATCATGCCACTTCCCTGCTAAAAAGGTTTCTGTGGCTTTCAGTGGCTATTAGAATAAATGCAGACTGTTAAATCTGTTTAACAAAGCCCGTCTTGATTTGACTCCTGCTTGGCCCTCTAGCCGTATCCCTTAATACTCCTTGGAGCCAGCACCATACTCTCTGGATTGGCCACTTCCCTTCCTTTTCAGGCTGAGATATGTTCTGTTTGGTGCAGGCTTTTAACCACGTCCAGAATGTTTTCTCTTTCTCTGCTTCCTACCCCACTGCCCTTTTTTTTTTTTTTTGAGACTAAGCCCTTTTCAAACTTCAGCTTAGATAGGATTTCTTTTGAGAAGCGTTCCTTTACCCCACGGCCCTCACCTCACCCCACATCTCTGCGGTTCCCTCTGTATGAATCTGATATACCTCATGCTGCTTTGGTCTCTATACTTAGCATATTGCTTTGTAATTTCTTCTTGAAAGTCTAATAGTCTGTAAACCTCACAGGGCAGGGACTGAATCTATCTCTTTCACTGTTTTATTAGCCAGGGCCCAACACAGTATCTGGGACATAGAATTTTGATTGAATGAATGGGCAATATGCAGCGGGAAAAGAAGGGACACCTGACAAAATAGTAGTGAATGTTCTAAGTGGCATACGTTTTGTGATACTAGCCTTAGGGGTTGATATCTCAAGATGATATTTAAAGGCTGAGGAGTAACTTTCTATTAAAAAAATATTATCTGTGCCCAGCTCTTAGTTTCTAAATATCATCCTTCAATAAGAGAAACCAGGGCTCCTTGGAGAAGTGGCTGGTTCCAGGATTGGGACTGGAAAATGTAAGATGAGCCTGGAATATCCTATGAAGCCTGAATGCAAGGACATGCTCCAAAAAAATGAGATCATGTTGAAAAGACACAGGGGATCTGTGTCTGAAGGAGGTCCCTTTGGCCAAAGCTAGAACAATTTGAGCAACAAAATAAATAGTATGGAATTAACCCCCCCCACCAATAGAATAAATACCCACAAATCCATACTGATATCAACTAATTGAATAAGTAAATGCATGGGGAAGAAGATATCTTACAGAAGATTCCTACAGAAAAGTTCCAATTAGGAAATGTAGGAGGAATGAGGGAAATAGAAATCACCGTTAGGGAAACACTACAGTAATAATTGTTGCAGGCAAGAACCATCAATAAGTCCTACGAGCAATGGGCAAATGTTTGAGGAGGAAGAGAATATTTGCTAGCCTCACAATATCATCCCCAAGACATTTATTAATTACAAAGGAAAAAGTAAGGACTTCGTAGTTGAGAAACCTGGCAGACACCACCTCAACCAAATGCTCAAGCTTAACATGACCAGTAATAAGATATGTGGACATCATGTACCCCCAGATAGGATACAATGGGGAGTGCAGAACATCACCCGTGTGGTATCTTTGTCAAAACACCTAACCTCAATCCGACCATGAGAAAATATCAAACGGAAATTGAGGGACATTCTATAAAACAATTTTTCAATGTCATAAAAGACAAGGAAAGATGAAGGGAGAGACGCAGCCTGTAGAAGACTATGGAGACATGACAACCAGATGCAAATCTGCATCTTGGGTTGGAATCTGGGATAGACAAAATGAGTGGGAAGCCGAGTTCAAATAAAGTCTGTAGGTAGGTTAATAGCAGAGGGCAAAGGGTTGTCCTAGCAACCAGATTCTTGTGGAAGAAAGCAACTATTTGCAAACACATTAAAACTGTAAGAGGTATGAAATGAAACCTAATCCTCAAGGTGTTGAAATGCTACCCATTTTTTTTTTTTTCTAAATTGAAACAAATCCTTCAAGGTGCCTGGCACTTGCCAAAGTGCTGGGACGTCTAACAATAATCGTCTTTATTTTCTCTCTCTTTTGGCCTTTATTAGAACCCATGGCTTGTGCAGTTCAGATTCTCTATATGGACTGACTTTTTATGGACTGACTACTGGTCCTTCTGCCCGCAACACAATCCTACTGCCGTGTGCTGATTCCCCAGACTTGGTCAGGCCTGGGGCGCGTAGAGTAGTGCTCACCTCTGAGGCTTGGTTAGAATGTTTGCTGCAGCTCGTGGAGTATGGAAATCCTTCCTTGCCGGCTCCACAGGACTCATGGGAACATTGTCATCTGAAGGCCAGCTCGGGTCTGGGTCTCTGGGTACAAGTGAGCCTATAAACTGTGCACTGAGCACATGCTTCACCCTCCTCCCTCCTCCCTGCCATGTTATCTCCTCTTAGGAAGGATCCCTGTAGGGCAAGGCCACTTGCCTCCAGCACAGCCTCCAACTTCCCCTCTTTGTAGATTCTCAGCCAGGTTGTATGTGTGTGTGTGTGTGTGTGTGTGCGTGTGTGTGCTCATGTGTTGGTAAGGGGGGATGTAATGGTTAACTTTATGTGTCAACTTGACTAAACCACCAAGTGCTCAGAAGTTTCATTAAACATTATTCTGGATGTGTCTATGTGGGTGTTTCTGGATGAGACTACATTTGAATTGGTCAACTGAGGAAAGCAGATTACCCTCCCTAAGGTGGATGGACCTCACCCAGTCCATGGGAGGCCTGACTAGAACAGAAGTCAGAGTAAGAGAAAACGCACTCTCTCTGTCTGACTCTTGTGGAGCTGAGACAGCAGCTTTTACCTGCATTAATTTAATTTTAAATTACGAAGTACAGTCTAACACGCACAAAGGAAAGAGAATAATATAACAAACACCCATTTAAAATGTTAATATTTGTTTTAGTAGAAAATTTCCTATTCATTCTTTCGACAGCCAGCAAATATCAACAAAACATGAAGTAATTAAATTATAGTATATTGCTTTGCCATAGCAGTGTTCTTCTCTGTGTGCATGACTTCATTTTATTCTCATGAATTAAAAAACAAAACAAAACAACACATTCACAAAAGAACTCGATTAAAAAATACTTTGAAGTTATTATATTTGAAAGAACTTGAAAGTCACAAATGGTATTTCTTTTCAAAGTAATATTAACTCAGATTTTTCAAATTCACCTTCTCATTAATTAATGAAGGTTTTTTTTTGTTTTTTTCCCCCCCCCCAAATCCAGAGACTGCAGGGGGTTCTCTCTATGACTCACTTCCTGCACCTTAAATGCTCTGAAGAGGTTATTTGAATTTATAATATTTTGCTCACAGAAAAATCAGTGTAGTAATTTATTCAGGGAATGGTGTCACTTTGCCCACATGTCTCCTGCATTTTTGGAAAGAGGTTGTCCTCGATGAGGAGTCGTTTGAAAGAAAAACACCCAAAGCAGCCCATGACTAAGATTGAGCACATTTCAAACTCTTTTTCCTAAATGAAAAGTCAAGTCAGTTTACTCACCAAAATATGATCAACTCTATCCAACACTACTTATTCTGCTATTTTGAAGTTGATTGACCAATGATTTGACAATGATGACTGGCCCTACTTCATTAAAATGATTAATGTGTGTGGGTCGGGACATAGCCGCCCTGCTTTTCCCACCCCTCAGATGCAGCAGGGAGGCCTTGGTCAGAAGCAGTCAATACACCCCAGAGAATTCTCTTGGTGGCACCAACTCCAGAAAGAGAACCTTTCTCTGAGATTGATGAAAATAAGAAGAGTGGTTTCCTGAACCCACAGTACTTGGCTGTGTGTTATCTGGAGCAAAACCTTACTTATAACTCTGATCTGTTGCCTTCAATGTCCCAAACCAGGGTGACTGTAAGGTCACTACAGGGTAGACTAACGTCTCTGAAACTTGTCACTCTTCAGTTGTGGAAGAAGGGCAGGAGACGTCCCCACTCCATAAACATTCTTTCCTCTTCTTCAGCTTCATTTATAAAGCCCACACAATACTTCCGTGACGGTTGATTTTATGTGTCAACTGCGCTAAGCTATAGTGCCCAGCTGTTTGGTCAAATACAAGTCTAGATGTTGCTGCGGAGGGATTTTGTCAATATGATTACCATTTACGACCAGTTGACCTTAAACAGAAGAGAGTACGCTCTCTAATGGGGTTGGCCTCATCCAATCAGATGAAGGCTGTAAAAGCAAAAGCAGGTTTCCTGGAGGGAAAACAAAACAAAACAAATTTGCCTCAACACTGTAACATAAAATCTTGCCTACGTTTCTAGCTTTCTGTCTGCCCTTGTGGATTTCAGACTTGCCAGGCTATCCTTAATCATGTGAGCCAATTCCTTAAAATAAATCCTTTTACTTAACATAAATTATCTATCTATAAGTAGATATACAGATAAATAGATGATAAATGGATTCTAAATAGATATCTGTATATATACCGTCTCTCTCTCTCCCTTTCTCTCTCCTGTTTGTTCTGTTTCTCTGGAGAACCCCAACTAATACAACTCATTAAAGGCTTTTCTTTTTCTTTCTCTTTCTCTTCCCTTTTTTCCTCCTCTCCCCCTCCTCCTCCTCATCTTCCTCTTCTTCCTGCTTCTTCTTGAGGCTGGAGTCACCATTCCCAGCTTGGACCCCGACCAAGAAACATGACTGCTCACAGCCATGCCCACAATACCCCAGGAACTGGCACCAAGGAGATGGAAGACAGGAGAGTTGTCTCCCGGGACAGCACCTGAGAACCCCAGCGGTTCCCCACTCAGGCCCCTGAGCACAGGAGGGGCTGTGAGGAGGCCACGACCAGGCCAGCACTGGGCTCCTTTCACCCCTCCCAGAGGACCACCTCAGCTCCCCAGCCCAGCCCAGCCCTGGTACTTTTCCTTATGGCTTTTTACGATTTTGAGATTTTAAAAATAGTCGCTATTTTTCAGAATTTCTAAATAAATTGCTTCGGTTTCGAGAAAACTCTGTGAAGCCAAAATCATGAATTCTTGAAAAGAAGAGATGATATGGAAATGTGTTCAGAACTCTATTGTGTTAGCAAGAAAGGGATGTCAACACTATGCTTGAGAGTCAATTTTTCTTGGTTGTTCTTCTGGTCTTAGTTACGATACAATGGAAATTATTCTCATAAATGTGTAACCTCCTTGTTTGCAGTTTTTGAATATGCTACTTTTTCCCAGCATTTTTTTTTTTCTAAATTAGGCTACTTTTGAAGAGTACATTTGAATGTGGGAATAGACATTTTAATCTGGAAGCATTTATTATAAACACACATTGGTATAGCAGATGGCCCCCATTCAAGGAGTAAGTACTGTCCGTATTGTTTTTGCCTCTGTTGACGTTCTGTTTGAAACAGAATGGAGTGCTTATTGAAAGCACAGCGTCAGTTGACTAACATTTCCATGGTGTCTCCAAGCCAGCTTTGTATGTGATACAGACAGGCTTACAAATGAAGAAACCATTCATCTAGCATCAACTTAAATATCAGGTTGGTTCTTTTTGTCCATTCATCACTAAACAATCAATTTCAGGGATTTTCTTTAAGACATTGGTTGGACTGAGCTGGTTGGATGGGTGTCATATAAGACCCTGTTTAATTTCCTAAAAATCATAGTGTCAGGCTAGCCAAGTACATTTGCTGCTGATGAATTTTAGACATTTCTGTGTCTAAAAAAAAACATAACCCAAAAACCCCCATTCCCAGCAGCCTAACAATAAATAAGTTAGCGTGTGATGACTATGACTTCAACTTTAAAAATTTATGGTGCCTCTATTTATTCTTGTCAATTTTAAGAGTTAATGCAACTTCTTGAAAAATCGTTGAAGGTCAATGGGGTAAAACATGGGCATGTCTCATAGCCGAAATGTGAGATTTGCTCACATACAAAATCAAAACGGATCATAAAGCAGCCACTGAAACTTTTTGCCAGTTGTCTGTAAAAGGAGACCCCCAATGACCTACAGCAGGAATATAGATGCAAAGTTGTACTTTGCTTCATGCCCGAGGGAGGATTTTGGCTTTAAGGTTTTGTCTCCTTGCTGCCAAATGCTAAAGCCAAGTGCATTGTTAAAGCTTTAGACACATTTTCATCAATAAAATTTCTTATAAAACAGATCCTGCAAATGCTGAACTTATCTGCCAAATAGCCAATTAATTATTTTACATCCTTGTTGAACAATGAAATAATTTATGACGGGTAAAGGTTTTACCATCACAAATTAGTGTTCTGGAAACCACAAGGCCTAGCTTTCAATTAGCAGGAGGCATCACAATTAGGGATGAAAAGAAGTAATGCTGTGTGTTGGAAATTCTCCCTATAGAGAAATAAAACTCCCGAGGAACAATGACCCAACTAATTTGAGAGAGTTGGGTTTTTAGAAAAGCAGATCCTTGTTAAGGGAAAAAGTTCAAACACTGTTCAGATGCCTAGACCCCTGTCTTTCCCCTCGCTGATGGTTCTTTCTTTTCATAAATCATAGCTATTGAATTTGGACCCTACTTGCCCACCACACATTAATGTGTGTTAATCCTAATTCAGACAGTCAGTAAGTTCACTCTATCACTGACAGTCACAATTTCCTGCATTGGGCCAATCAGGAATGGTGCCTCCAATTCTCTGAATTTTCCAGAGACGAGGAAAATCTAAGCTGAAATAGCACTCACACAGTTACCTTATTTGTCAAATTTAGGCCAGATCTGGCATAGAAGGAGAGGCCCTATAGGAAAGCATGTTCCAGATTTCAGATGGCTGATTTGGATCTCAATGCAAGCCATTTGCTGATGACAAGTCAAACCCAATGGGCTACGTAAGTAAGTGCAGTATTTGCTTAACTAACCAGGGTGAAATCAACATCCTGCAGGGATATGTAAGTAGGCAGTTGGGGCATGGGACCAGGACCAGTCTTTCAGGTTACAGTCCAGAGAAGAGGGAAGCTGGAATGATCTTCTTTCATGGCTGAGATTCTTGAACCTTTCATTGGATGTTTAAGCAGAAAGAGGTGAAGAGAAAATGCAAAATCTCTTGGATCTATTGCAAATGATATAATTGGATGAAGATTGAAATTGGGAAGCTTGACTTGTCTTCTTGAGAGTCTCGATATCCCCAATATTGTCTGTGGGTGTCTTTACTTCCAAAACTTAACAACTTCCAGAAAGTGAACTTGGCCCCCTCGAAAACACCCACTCTTAGCTGGTTTTGCATGAACAGAAATCCCCTGAGTTGTGGATTTTGACCTTGGAGTCATAGGGGCGGCTCCTGTTGGAATTCCTGGAAGCCACATATTTACATCAGTGAAAAAAATTTGGCTTAGCCTTTTCCTCTTTACCCAGTCCAGGATGAAACCCCATCCTTTCAGAAACTTGTAAGTGAAAAATGTTGGCAGGTTTTCATGTATGTGTTCAATACTTGTACCTTCCCCTGTCCCATGTGAGTGAATGTTCAGCTCTGGTCTTGGGCATGTTTTCTATCTCTGTGTTGTTAGCCAAGGCAAAGACAGCCACGCTCCCCTTCTTCACAATAGGCCCTAACAATAAGGCTCCCCAAAGGAAATTTAGCATAGCTTTCTCTTTGGTACCAACCCACCATCTGTGATATCCTTACTTTAAGGTGGTCCAGGATATGAAAGAAATTTGTATTTGCAAGTAAGATGAATGAGGTGGGCTCTTTCTTTTTTTCTTAATTTTTAAATTTTTTAATACCTTTCTTTCTTGACAAAAAGGATTTTTGTTTTATTAGTAGAGTAACTGATGGTTTCCTTCATAGCATACCCCTTTACTGCTTAATTGCTATGATTCCGATTCCTCCAACTCTGATTTCCAGAAAAGTCTTCAGAAACACGTCTATGATGGATTGATTACTAGTAAGCATTCATTATGGAGACAGCCATAAAGTGCTTGAAACAAGTTGTTCCTAAAAAATATTATTGAAATTCAACTGTTTGACAGACAAAACCGAACAAAACAATAACTTACATATTATTAGTAGATTTTGTTCCCAGAGAAATAAAAGCATTATGAATCACCGATACGTTTCAAGAACTAGCTCCCTAGGCATCGACCCTCCCTAGGTTGATGAGAACCTTTTCTAGTGGGAGGGGCTTCTGCATGCAGGTGCTGTTTCTCCCCTGGGTCTGGGAAGTCAATCCAAGCACCTGCAAGGCAGAAGTCAGGACTCACAGTTGAACAGTGCTCTGCCTGAGTAGCCCCGCCTCCCACCTTCTGACCACCATTAAGAAGTTTGAGTGTGGTTTTAGCCCTTTGGGGCACAGAGGCCTGCTTAAGGAGGATTTCTAGCTACTGCTTGTCAGAGGGTGAGGCTTGAGCCAAGAAACCGAAGCAGAAAGGAGGTTGAGGGGACACTCGCAAGGGATTGATAACTCCATTTGTGATAAATAAGACCCTACCTTAAAAGTCCTGCTTCCTCAGTTTGCCAAGTTTGGGGTTCCCTCTTTAACACACACACACACACACACACACACACACTGTGTTTTGGTATCTTGTAAGCAGAGGCTGAAAATGAATAGGTGATTAATTATAAAATGTCTTTGTCTCCTAAAAGATCATAACCATCTTTTCTTGAAGTATGATGAAAAAGAAGGTTGAGGGCTTTATCTCTAAGAGTCGGAAAGAAGGGCAGACTCTCATGCCCAGTTGTATCATTCACTGAATTTGGTGACTCTGGGCAAGTCTTTTAATCTCTGTGAGTCCCAGTTTTCTCATCCTTATTATGAGGAAGGTCATTCCTACCTCAATGGATTGTTAAGAGATGATGTGTGGGAAAGCACCTAGTGTATGTAATTCCTGGAACACCATACAGCCTAAAAATAAATACTGAGTCTGACAAGCTTGTATTACCGAAGGGCATTTTAAAAATGGTTTCTTTTGTTCTGTTCAAGATGGTGAGTTAACTTTCAGATATTAGCTTTGTTCTATATCTTGTTGTGTGTATGTGTGCAAGGGTGGGGAATAAGGGAAAAGATGACAAAAATCTAACAATGCTTCTTGATAGACTTTTTTTTCCTTTTGGATATTTACTTTATTTCCCGAAAGCATCACATCTTTGTTTTTATCTCAACCCGTCCTACAACCTTGTATTGGAAAGGCTCTGAGAGGTAGGGACCGTTTGTTTTGAAGAAGTCTTTCCCAGTTCAGCCTACAAAGATGCATACCTCTGAGAGATACCCACAGCCTCATGGCTCTGGGAGTAGACATTTTTGAGGTAAATGCCGAGGTGGTTGGACCTGACAGAGCCTGCTCCAGGTTCCCCAAGGCCTGGGCAAGGAACAAAAGAGATCCAGAAGTTTCCAACAAGGGGCATAGAAGACTGCCATTGCTCAGAGTATTAACAAACGGGTGTGTTCTCCAGGGAGGACGCAGGGCAGTGGGAGGTGAGTCTGTGGGCAGAGAGCATGGGCTGAACCACTCGACTGCAAAGCAAGTGGGAGCTACAGTCAGGCATTGGGCAGCATCGGGAACACCGAAGCTCTGACTGGGATTAGCAAACAAGACCTGGGCCAGACAAGGATGTGAAGGTCATTAGAAGGATCAGAAAGCCCTTTCTAATTATCATAATGTCCTTCTTGAAGAGAGGGTAATTTATTATAGAACAATATCCTCTCCCTGGGCACCTAGCTGGTCTCCTGGAGTGAGGAGCTGGGGAGGCTGAGGGCTTTGTACAAGATCACAAAGAAAGGTGCCAGGACCGATCGCAATCACTTCCATTTTAAATCAGTCTGGCTCAGTCACACTGGGAAAACTGAACTCCTTTTGAGCTTCAATAACAATCGTTTATAATCAGTATCTTATTGTGATAAATCTGTACCTTTAACACAGAGGAGCTTCTCAAAGTAGAGCCACATAAAGACACCTCCACAATGAAATCATAAGCTTGTAGTGAAAAGACATACTGTTTTCTAGGACTGAATAATCTGCAAGAATCTTCTCTTTCCTGGTAATTAATTGTAAGCTTCACCAGGTAGGTTTTGTTCAGGAAATTGATCCAGTGCCTAAATAGAACCTGGAACATAGATGCTGAATAAAAATTTGTTGAATTATTAGTAAGGTCTTAGTAATTAGCAGGCTAAGGGAGAATTAAAAAAAAAAAAAAGAAATTTTTGAGAGAAGGCAAATTTAGGAAAAAATCTGAAGTAAATAGTTTTTTTTTCTTTTAAATCATTTTTATTTGGGTATAATTCATGTCGAGTAAAATGTAGCCTTCTAACGTTAATGTCTGATGAGTGTTGCCACTTAGATCCTAGTGTAACCACCAACCCGACCCGGATATAGAGCAATTTTATTTCTTCAGAAAGTTTCCTCTTGTCCCTTCTCGGTTAACACCGACAATCCCTGCCCCCAAGCAACCACCTATCCTATTTAGATTCTAATTTAAGATTAGGTTTTCTTCTTCTAGAATTTTGTATAAATGGAATCATAGCGTATGTATACTCCTTTGTGTCTGACTTTTTCACAGTATAGTATTTTTGAGCTTCATCTTTGTTGTGGCATATATCAATAATGCATTTCTTTTCAATGTGGGTAGAATTCCATTGTATGAATACACCGCAATTTGCGGAATCCACTGACATTTTGCACACTTGGTTTGTTTCCAGTTTTTACTTATATTAAAACAGGTGAACATTCATGTCCACGTTCTGGGCTGAAACACTGGCGGGCTACAAACTACTTTATCACAACCGAAGGTCACAGTCAGGCTTGAGACTCCTCGAAATTACATGTGTCTGTGCACGTTTACAAATGTGACACCGAGTATTTTTCTCCGTCTTCCTTCTTTTCAAACAGGGTTTCCCTTATAGGATTAATTTGCACAATGTTCAGGGAACAAGTTAAAAAGTTGGCAATTTTAGCTTAGCCCTTGTTCGAATAGACCAGGGTCCAGCCAGACCTCTTACCTAGTTCCTCAGCCTCCACACCCACACACTGTGCTCTGATAGCCAATCAGCACAGGCCACGGACAACGCCCCTTTGTGTCCACCAATGACTGCCCACCAGTGACTGCCCCTCCCCCCTTGCCCGGCTCTCTGCGTTAAGCTTACTTCATCTCTGACTCCTGATCGGTCCCATCAGCAGCCAAACTCTTCTCTTTGAGCGCTAGCTTAGTTTCCCCATTTTAGCCCAAGGTGTTCCCTAATGGTAGTGGATTAGAGCTACCCCATGGTCTGGGCTTTGCAAATGTTATTAAACTTATTACAAATGCAGATTTCTAGGCTTTGGCCACTAATTCTGAATCACAGGTGGTTGGAGAGGGACTCCAATAATTTGCATTTTTCCGAAGCACCTGAGCACCTGAAAAGCCTTTTGAGGAGTATGCCGGAGATGCCATGCTGGCTCCCCACCCTGGGGCCTCATGCTCTGGCGGAGCCTGACTTCACTGTTTCTCAGGGCTGCTCTGCCTTGTGCCCTGGAAGGGGACATTACTCATTGAGAGTTTAACTAATGTGATTTATGGCTATTTGAAGTGATCCCTGGCCCCTGGGGAAAAATAATCGGAGGATTATATAGAATTCTCTCCCCTAAAGACTATGAGAACATAGCCCATTATCCATGTTAGGTGGCAGTATGGCGGATTAGGTGACATTTCATCCCCGCTACTCTCTGACGCAGAATATTTAGAATGCAAAGTTTAGCTCAGAAACACCTGCCATTGATTGTCTCAACTATTCTTGGGCAGTCTGGAAAACCCTTTCTCATCTGATATACATAGTCTCCTCAATGTCTTAAGCTATTATTCAGAACGTTTCTATTCTTCATTTTGTAGTGAGGACTGTAAGCCAAGCCAAGAAGACATTTTTGTATTCCCCCGTCTCCTCCCTACCAGTACTGGAGGGATGTCAACATGAAAGAACAGGGGTATTATTTAGGGTGGCCTGAGGGCTAATAAGCAGGATTAATGGGATGAAATTGAGCAAAGGAAAATTTAAAGTGAACATCAGGAACATTTTCCGAAGATTGAGATCAATGATCCTGTGGAATTAAGATCCCAGGGGAGCTTGTGGGAGCCCTATTACTTGAATCAGTTTAAACGAGACTGGACCAAATATTTGAATATAATCCCACCTTGGCAGAGAGTAAACCTGCAATGGCTGGAAGATGGAAAAAGTGACCTAATAGGTCTTTTCCATCCCTGACTTCCATGAGTCATCCGATGTATGCTGTTGTGCGTCACACAGCCGGCCAGACCTGGGTCATTCGCTATACATTTCAGCCACAAAATCCTCGGATTCTGACTGCGCCCCAACTGACCGGCTACCTCGGCAGAGGCTGGGGGCTCCTCTGGGATTTCTGGTTAGTTTATAATCAACTAAATATCAGAAAGGAAGGCAGAAATCCGTCAGAGGAGCGGAGGGTGGTGAGTAACTGGGTTCTTTTCTTTGCCCTCTGGGAAGCTCACCCTCAGCCCTTTGCAGACAGACAGAAATCTTTCCACTGCCCTTGCTGTCTATGCCTCCGCCTCTCGGCTTGGCTGGGGCCCACCTCCTGCGGCTGCAGGCTGGCTGTGGCCTTCCAGAAGCAGGCACTCCCCGCCAGGGGGCCTTTGTGGGTGTGAGCCCCCCTCCTCACTTACCTTTTGCCTGGGAGCCCGGGGCAGGGCTGACATGAGTCCCCGAGCTGAAACATTATTGTCGTTATTAGCTGCTTCCTTTCTTCAACTACACCTTTAGGGGAACACTCAAACAGATCAAAGCAGAACTTCTTTGGTTTCCACAGGGTTGTGGGTGGCGGGGTGGGGGGCAAGACACCCAAGAACTTTCCTTCTGGCCTCTGCCCTGCCTCATCCCTCTTTCCTGAAGCTGCAGAGAAGGAAGGCAGAGAAGCCACTACCGGGCAGATTCCAAAGCGCTTTTCTAGGCCCTTCCGTGTGCTTTCTCGCCATTTTATAGTCACTTAAATCCACGAAAGGCAGATTCAAGAGCTGTCACAGCTCCAGGCCTGGCAGAGCCGGGCGTAGGGGGGTGGCGGACAAGGCACCTGCTCTAGGCCTTCATGATGTGTTCTCTCCTCCCCCAACCTCCCATGGAAGCTGGTGGCCGGGGGCTCTGTGGGGAAGACAGCAGGAAAGGAGGCATGGCCACTCGTGCTAACAAGGACTGTGCTGCTTATTAATTATGCCGGCTCTCGCCCACGGCTTTCCCTGCCATGGTGGAGAAATGGCAGTTACCTGCTCCCCCTTTTGCATTTTCCCTGTCTTGCGTGCTGCTCTCTGTCCTTCAAGCCTGCCCTCAATACACACTGCAACTCCGTTTTGCTAGGCTCGCAAGGAAGCATGGAGGAACGCATGCCAGATCAGTCCCAGCCCTGTGGCTTTAGAAAGTTCCAATGGCATCCATGGCTTCCCCCAGGGGAGGTGTTAGACCAGTCTCCTCAACTGCAACTGGCCTCAGTGTGAATCTTTCATCTTACGGTTTTTAAAACATCCTTAGCTAAAGCTCTGAGTCTTTTAGCTAGTAGGGGGAGAAGTAAATGGATTTGAACCCAAGCCTGTCTGGTATCATAACCCCCTGCATTGCACTTGCTCTCACTTAACTCGAAACCCGCACCACAGTGGGAGTTCTCAATTCTGTGTTTCTGGACTGCTGCTCTGTGTAGGGTTTCCTTGGTGAGGCCAGGGAAAGGACATGGTGGGGTTCATTTTATTTCCCACCTTCTTCCTTTGGCATTACTTCTTTGGTGCTGTCACTTCAAGCATGGGAAGGGACGGGTTGGAGGGGTACGTTTCCAGTCCCTTCCAGGGCCACTGGTTAGCCTTCTTTATCTTTACCGCCCCTCCCATTAGCCAGAGCTAAGTGCTGCCCTTAACTAGACCCTATGGTTCCTTACTTATCTTGGTTTCTTCAGTAATTTCCCACACTTAAAAGACGAAGTTTGGGGTTAGGAGCAAGTTAGAAAGCCAGTCAGCAAACCTGCAAGTCAGTGAGGCCCACCTGGGTGGGGGGCATCAGCAACCCTGACTTAGAACCTGGGGCCAGAGAGCCTTCAGGTGGCCCCCTCTCCCTCCCCACCCCTCCTCCTGAGTGAGAAAAAGAGAAAGCTAAAGAGGTTATGTTTCTGTCTCAAGTCACCGTGGTTAAAGCAGAGAATTAGGAGTGGATTATGGAGTCAACATCCATGCTTTTTTGTTTTCTCTGTATCACTCACGGAAAAGTGGGGCAAAGGGTTAGGCGCCAGGCTTGAGAAAAATGTGGCAACTCTGAGAGAAAAGGTTTGTACAGAAATTTCCTCAGAGGGCAATCTTTTATGAGCCAGTCCTCAGAGGGCCTTGTGTGAACACATCAGAGATGTATGGATTACAAACATTTAAAATCCATATGGGCTGAAGAATGGAGATGGGGGGAAGATTTTGGCAAACATATTTGCTTTTTTAATATATGTGTGTGTGCCTATATATGTATATATATTATCAAATTTAAAACATTTGAAAAGCAATCCCAGGCGTTTCAGCCTAAACCACAGAGCGGTTCATCCATCCCCACTAATAAGTTCCAATCCTTCTGTTGTGTGGTCTTTCCATTCCACGGGTTAGGACCCCACTAAGTCTGTTATACTTCAACCTAACTCTTGCCTGTTTTATACATTTTTAAGATAGGTACAGAGAAACTAAATCTCACTCTCCCGTGCAGGAACCCAACTCCCGGGAGTCAGCATTTAGCCAAATGGCTTCATTGTATTTTAAAGTGTTTTAAGTCCACTTATAAATGAATTGGGCTATATCAGGGCTTTTGTAATGCACATCATGAAAAATGAACAGTCAGCTTAAAATAGATTCTCTTTTACTGCCAAGTGCATTATGTGAAAAATGTCCTCCATCCGGCAGGACAGGCCGTGTGGTCGTGTGGATGGAGCTCAGATAAGGGAGCAGTCCTTTGTGTAAAGAGGACGCCGCTCAGACCCTGATCTCTATCAGGATGCAGGCCAGGATCCATCTAGAAGCCCATGATGTAACATGCCATCTCCTCTTCCTGACATGCACAAACTTCCCTTCCTCCAGACTACGGCGGTCGACACTCCTGAGACTGGAATGAATTACACGTGGCCTCACTATCTCTCTCAGTTTTCCATGTTCCAGCCCGAAGACCAGAACCTACGGTGGGTCAGCCTACACCCTGCCGCCCAGCACCCGCACATGTTGTTTCTCAAGAGCTGGCAGCTCCTGGAGCTTTGGACTGTTTCTTCCCTCTGGCAAAGCTGATCTCACAGGCAGCTCTTTTGATTCTTTATTTTTTGCCCTTGTCATTTTGCTCATTTGCTCTCTGACCTGATATGCTCTCCACTCTTTCCAGTGAACGCATATCCGTCACTTCCTTCAAGGTCTATAATGATGTCCCCATCCCTCAGCCCATCCCAATGTGATGATCCCATTCCTTGAATAGAAGTACCCCCATGTCCTCAAGCTTTCCTCCCCTCTGCCTTTCCTCTTTCCTTCCTTCTTCTCTAACAAACACTACCTGTGGGAAAAGCTGGTAACTTAAACCAAATAGAATACGGCTGTAATCTGAGTCCTTCAGCCTGGTGGTGCGCACTTCAAGTCCTAGTTTCCTTCTAGGGACTCTTTCTTTCTTTCTTTCTTTCTTTCTTTCTTTCTTTCTTTCTTTCTTTCTTTCTTTCTTCTTTCTTTCTTTCTTTCTTTCTTTCTTCTTTCTTTCTTTTAAAGATTTTATTTATTTATTTGGCAGAGAGGTACACAGTGAGAGAGGGAACACAAGCAGGGGGAGTGGGAGAGAGAGAAGCAGGCTTCCTGCGGAGCAGGGAGCCCAACTCGGGGCTCGATCGCAGGACCCTGGGATCATGATCTGAGCCGAAGGCAGACACTTAACGACTGAGCCACCCGGGCGCCCCTCTAGGGACACTTTCTAGGAATATCTAGGTAGCTATCTTGGTTACTGTTGCCACCAGAATTCTGCTAATTAACAATCTCATTCCTGAGAAACTGTTAACCAATAATTGGTTAGAGCTTAGATAATCTTCGAGTATTTGCATTTTAGTGGAGAATCCTTGAATAAGCCAGCACTACCTTGAGCCTTTAGCTCAAGCCCCCTCATCCGTGTACCAGGTCACCATCACCAGTTACGCCCTATTTATGGCCAAAGTCCTGGGGTCGTTCCCATTCCTGGCCAACAGTGTCCACCTGCTTCGTGCTTGTACCCCCCTAGAAGGGTGATGTGTGGTTACCAGCTCTGACTCATAAGGCAGACAGAACTGACTTTGCATCCTGAATTCAAATTCAGGCTTTGGCACTTAGGAGCTCTGTGACTTAAATCTGTCTGAGCCTTAGTTTCCTCACCTGCAAAATGGAAATAATGCTCATTATGTCTTCATAAAAATTACTTGAAGTAATGCATGCAAGATATTTAGCTCCATACCTAGTATAAAGAATCCATGAATTTTAGTTAGGATTATTATTTGTGGTTCTGAATTTTATTTTCAGTATTGTATTCACCCACCAGATATAACAAATTGGTAGGTTTTTTCATTTTGTGTTTTGACTCTAGACTTTTTTCTCTATATTTTGACCCTCTATGTATGTGGCTTTATAGCTTCTTTTGTCCTTATCTGGGTGGCTTTCCTGCCTGGTTTGTCCCAAGTGTCTGTGTCGCCCCTCGTGGTATTATTCTATGTCCACTCATGAGAAGTAAAGGTCAGGACTTAGGGAATGAACTTCTAATGGTAGAACAGAATGAATCATTATAGGTAAATGGCTAATACATTTAATAGGATGCCCTGCTCACACTCAAGAAACCATCATTTGGATCACTCTACCTACCACTCTCCTGGACAGATTTTGTTTGACCCAGTGCTACACACAATAAGCAATAATAAAAGCTCATGGAGTAAGTGAGGGAAGAGGAAATAAACTTTAAAAAAATGGTAAAAGCATTCCCATGGACCTTTCTGTCAAATGATTAGTTGAAGTGGTGAAATTTTTTTCTCCTGGGCATTTTTTTTTTTTTTTTGAGTTTCTATCACCTATTGAAAAATGAAATTTTATACCTTGTGGTTTTAACTGCTTTTTCTGTAGAAAATACTAAGGAAGAGATAGAGGTATGCCTTTCTACCCCCATCCTCTTTCAAAATAATAATTAAAAAAACTTTAAAAATTCCTATTTTAATCAGCTTTGTTTTTTTCTCTGGTTACATCCTTAGGCATATTTAGAATGCTTCTTCCAACTAATTTAGAGTCTTTGCCTTAGAGTCAAAGTCCTTATGACTTTGAAAGAATTTATAAAAACCAATCCTCTCTTCATCTCTCTAAAGGAGAAGTGTTTTTATGCTACTCAAATGACAGGCAGTGTTTTGCCATTTCTCATGACATTTTTCTTTTTTGTCTGTTTTTCAGCTTGTGAAAAGAAGACAAATAACCTGGAAATGAAAATGATAAATGGGTTGCCTTCATTTGTCTTCCCACCAGCTCCAGATTTCTGCATTTTCAGGCACCTTTAACTCTTGAGAAAGGAACTCTCTCATCCTTCCCAAATCTGTTTTTCTCTACCTGTAGTCTCAATCTTATATTCTTACTCTTCTGGAATCTTGTTCCATAAGTTAATCTTTCTATCTTCTTCCCACATCCAATAATGCAAACTAACAAACATATATAATCAATTCCTTACATGAAATTCTGTTTCTGTCTCTACATCTTCTCTTTCTTTTCTCTGTTTACTTCAATACCGGATTTCTCATTCCTTAGTTTCATTCATATTTCAATTTTAGCAACATAGATCCCATACCAGCCTCACCACTGAAATTATTTTTGTAAAGTCATAAATGACTCCTGATTGTTAAACCCCAGGAGCATTTTGAAGCTTAAAATTCCATCATGATATAACATCTTTAATCTGTAAGGACCCTTTATAGCTCAGTAAGAAAGAAGTAATAGCTGTATCCAAAGGGCAATTTATATAATCTTATAATCCAGAAAAGAAACATGGCTTGTCCATAAATATGAAAACATCCACCCTCTTTGGTATTTGACTACATTATTAGATATTTGAAAAGTGGACGCCATTTCCAGTGCTAGCGAGGCTGTGATGAGTAGGTATTCTCAGAATTGTGCACAAAATTTGTGAGGCTATCCATCCAAGTTTTTTTTTTTTTTAAAGATTTTATTTATTCGTCAGAGAGAGAGAGAGAAAACAAGCAGGGGGAGTTGCAGGCAGAGGGAGAAGCAGGCTCCCTGCTGAGCAAGGAACCCGATGCGGGACTCGATCCCAGGACCCCAAGATCATGACCTGAGCCAAAGGCAGACGCTTAACTGACTGAGCCACCCAGGCGTCCCCATCAAAACTTTTTTTAACTAATGGCAAAATTTTATAAACAAACCAAATGTCTAATAATTGAAGTGATTGATTAAATTATAATATATTTTATATACTTGAAGGCTATTTAGATAGTTTAATGACATTGAACAATAATGAAGATGTAGAAAGGAAAAAAAAATTAAAATGCACTCAACCCCTGTGGTGGGGAGAAGATAAACATTTCCTAATGTTTTAAGTGGTGATGGATGATTTAAAAAACTTTTCTCTTTGGGGGCGCCTGGGTGGCTTAGTCGTTAAGCGTCTGCCTTTGGCTCAGGTCATGATCCCAGGGTCCTGGAATCCAGCCCTGCATTGGGTTCCCTGCTTGGCGGGAAGCCTGCTTCTCCCTCTCCCACTCCCCCTGCTTATGTTCCCTCTCTCGCTGTGTCTCTCTCTCTGTCAAATAAGTAAAATCTTTAAAAGCAAAACAAAACAAAAAACAAAAAAACCCCTTTCTCTTTGTTTTTCTTTATTTTCCAAATTTCTACAAAAGGTATTGATTTCATAAGTAGAAATGACCAGAGAAATCTTTTGTTTTAAACCACAATAATTTATAAAAACAAGACAGTCTTCAATATAATTTCAAGGAATTGAGATTTTGTTCAGTCTATCGAAGGGCCATAAATTTGAGGTGATGTTATTTGAAAACAGCCAGGAGGCAGCTATTCTGTGAGGTCAGTTAAGATTCACACGCTCTAACCATCTGAAAAGCTCATGGTTGGATCACTAACCTCTAATGGGAGGAGGCTAACAAAAAAATGTGTCTGGTGAGAGAGCCACCCCATTGTACCATGGAAGAGAAAGTAGATCTGTGAGTTTAATGAGTACGAAGAACTGAATGTGGTCTACTCTTTAGTAAGAAGAGTTTGTAGGGGTTGGTGGAGGTATGATCTTGGATGGGTCTTGAGCAAGCCAGGAGTTGTTTCTGTAGGCCCAAACCACATGGGAAGTAGGTAGGAGGCCATTACACTCTTGTAGGAGTTAGGGGCTAAAGCCTGAACTAAGGTCCTGTCCAAAGCAGTGAAAAGAAAGAACCACTGTAAAGAAAGAACTTTTAGTACTTGGGGATTGTCTGAGGGCAGTTTCAAAAATGACTGCCTTTCTGAGCCAGGGTGTGTCAAGAAAAGGGTGGAGTACCTGTCAGAAATGCAGTTATGAGTTGAAGTTGGTTTTGATGGAAGATTGTGGAGTTTGCTTTTGATAGAGCATGTGAACAAAATGGCAAGATGGTTGAGTGAGTACAACATCCAGTAGGTGAATGAGAACACAGAAGAGAGGTTAGGCTTGGGTGCAGAAGATTTCATTGTAAACTTTGTGGTGAACTCTTAATACAAACTGAGACTGTGTGACTGTCTGTGAATGAAATGCACTCATGTCTCTTACGGCCAGTAAAGGCATAGATCATTTTTTATTATACGCGAATTCCATTTCACAAATGCCATCAGGTTTCTAGGCAACACAATTCAGAGTTTCTTCTCCTTGGGTGGTTAAAACCACTGACTTTGGCCTTGAACATTTACAAGTTGACCTGTGATGGGTTATCATATCCTGGAAATTAGCTTCCTATAATAAGAAAGACTTTTTACTACAGAAGAAAGCAAAATCCAACTCTCACTGAGCATCGTTGTTGTAAAACCAATTCATGCTGGTGTGGGAGAAATTTTTTTCATCAAAATCTTCAGCACAACTTCTGGTTAGGCTGCTTTTAACTCCTTATTATGCAGATCAGAGTAAGGAAGAAGTAAAGATGAAACCAAATGGATAATTCAACACTTTTAGTGCTAAGAATTGTGCAATTTCACAACGTGACAGAACAGTTGTCTGTGCTCATTTGTATGTCATGGGAAGTTTATGGCTATATTTTGTTTGCTTTAAATGGCAAGAAACCTGGCTTCTCATCCTACTTTCTCCCCCAACAAATTCTGTGTGATGGTACTTATGTTATTTATTTTCCCTGCACCTTCTTTTTCCCACAGTTAAATAGAGATTTCAATACTCTATGGTCCTCATAGTTCTAGCATAAAATAAGATAATAAATGTGAAATTACAATGAAATCAATTTTAAATGTTAGTTAAATCCAATTTTTGGCACATATTACATTTGCGAAAGACCTCCTTAAAATCATACAAGAAAGGTGTTAATGAAAAAAGTAAGTACTGGGCTGACCCATTTAGCAAAGCTTTATTTGAATGTAATGTGTTTTCTTTAAAAAGTTAACAAGCACTTTCAAAGTTTATTTTGTCACATACACATGTGCATGCATACGCATTGAATGCACACTCACGCAAGCTCACTGTGACTAGGCACATATTGTTTCCTGGTATTGGCTACCTTTTGCTGTTAGTAATCAGACAGTTGTGAAATGTGAAAGTAATTGAAAGATTATAACTAACCTTAATTAAATCAGTAAATTGAAGCTCAAGAAGTTATTAGCAATGATTTACATTTTCTTCAGGGAGTTTGCAATCAGTAATATCTCAGATCTTTCCGTGAGGCACCCTTTAGATCTTTAATGCACCTCTATCTTGAATTGACCAGAGTCAATCCTATCTAGGATCAATATTTAGAAAGTACCATCTTTTACTAAATCTTATGTGTTGAATTGTGTCCCCCTAAAATTCATATGCCGAAGTCCTAATTCCTAGTAGCTCAAGAATGTGATCTCATTTGGAGATAAGGTCTTTACAGTCCAGCTAAGATGAGGTCATGAGGGTGGACGGCAAACCAATATGGCGGGTGTCCTTATTACAAAATGGAAATATGGAGATAGACATGTACATAGGTAGAATGCCATATGAAGATGAAGGAGGGACTGGGCTCATGATTTTGAAAGCCAAGGAGAACCAAAGACTGCCAGCAAACCACCTGAAGCTGGAGAGCGGCATGGGACAGATTCTCTCTCACAGCCCTCAGAAAGAATCAACCCTGCTGACGCTTTGATCTACGACTTCCAGCATTTAGAGCTGTGAGACAATAAATTTCCACTGTTTAAGCCACCCAGTTTGTGACACTTTGTTGTGGCAGCCCTAGCAAACCAATACACCAACAAATCTCCTTCTCTTATTTACAGATTTGCTGAACAAATTAACAGAAGACTTTGAAGAGCATGTAAATGTTTATTAAGAAAAGTGATATTGTGTAGATATTCAAACCCAGTTACTGAAAAAAAAGTCCACTACCAAAGAGATATTATTTTTCTTCACAGGCTGGCAGCTAAATTATTTAGAATATTTTGGTTAGAACAGATTTCTTCTTCAACAGAATTCCAGCAAAGTAGTGTGAGTATGGGCCGTGAGCCAGGATATAGAAATGGCCTCATGATGGAGAACAGAAGCTTATAATGGGATTAAATTAAATCTACCTCCATCTTTATTTAGCTTTTAAATGTGATAATGCAGTAAAAACATCCAGTTCCATGCCTGGGACATAGTAAATGTTCAGTAAATAAATGTAAGATCCGAAACCTTTGAAGTCTAGATAAACTTACCAATTGGATTTTAAGGGGATAAATGTTTTAAAAAAGCTGTTATATGAACCCTGCTGTGATCAATATTGGCTATTAGTAGCTTCCGAACACTTACCATCCGAACGCTGAACTACATGTGTGTGTATTCTCATCCAGCTCCATGAAGACAGCATTCAAGTGGATACAACTCGGCTTTCTGGAGTTCCCAGTTCATGTACTGCTACGGATAAATTAACTCAGGGTGTTCGAGCCTCTTTTCTTTGTGTCTCCGTTGCTCACTGTGCATTAGCTCTATTAAAGTTCCTACTATAGCACAATGTAATTGTTGTGTGTGTCTATTACCCACCAACTCCAAATTCCTCCAGGCAATTTGTGTCTTTCTTCTTTGTGACTCTAGAGCTTTGCATCCTATCTGTCCAGTAGAGGCACTCAGTACATATGGCAAATATGCTTAGATGTTGAGAAATGAAGTCACACTCTCAAACCTTCTGCGGTATGAAAATAATGTCCTATAAAATTTTGACATTTAAGCTTTAATATTTTAACATCAACATAACTTTAAAATGTTAACGTTCAACATTAACGGGTAAAACTTGAAAACTGCCAACGTCTTTACATGTGGTATCTTATTTGGTTTTATAAAACAACCTCTAAAAAATAATATGATTCCCATTTGAAAAATGACAAAGCTGATCTAGAGAAGAAAAATAACTTGCACATGGTGATATGGATATTTATAAACCTAATCAGGCGCAAGGTGTAGAGTCCCAATTTAGCAGTGCTGTTTGGACCGTTGTGCTTCCTACAGCTGTCACATGATGTAATTTATTATATGGCAATTGGCATCACTGACCACGGGATTTTCTCATGCAGCCACTGAGACCACTGAACGTTCTAGATGTACTAAAGCCCACCCAAATCAGTTTTTGTTTCAGTCTATGCCAAGACTCAAGCGCTCCCAAGATGGGCGAGATAAAGGATAGTTATGGAGTGAAGACGTTGTAGGGGGCAATACTTTTAGGCACATCACACAATAGATGCAGAGTAAGCTGCGCATTGGAATAAGTTGTACACCAGGTATCCTTGGTAATAGGATTTTTTCCTCCTTACAACAGACCAGAAATAGTAGAAGTAGGACACATAGCAGTCAGACTGACACCTCTCTGCCCTTATGCACTGTACCTCCAGGTTCCCCTCAGAGTTTGTAGGTTAACCTCTAAGCAGCTGCTTGTGCTAAGCCAATATAGATGCCCACGGCTCTCGCAGCACCGTTGGGAGCATCCCTCTAAACGCTGCGATGCCTGACACTTGAACTTGACCAGCAACTACTGCCACAAGCTAATTTCTTCCTGACGTTTAGGTGAAGGGAAAGGCTTGTGTAAGCATATTTTGAGTAAGGTTAGCCCTTAAAAACAAAAACTATATTCACATATGTGGGTGCCTATGTATTTTCTTTGTATGTATATAAGTCTGTGTAAAATGTGAGGGTGAGTCAGCATTGAAAGAGACATAAATACTTCCTGTCTGTAGCTATACATGGAGGGGATGTAGAAGAAGGAGCAAGGCAACTTTTTTTGGCACTTGTGCTACGGTTGAGGTGACTGCCCCAGGGACTAAAACATGAAATCGCTCATATGGCATGATTTAACACATCCGAAAAACCCTGCCTGGCACCAAACTTCCCTAATAAGGGCACCAAACTTGCCCTTATTACCATTAGCATGGTAATAAGGGCATTGTTTCAATAGGGCCTTCGACAGATGTGGAAATCTAACAATCATTAGCCAATTCTTATGCGAGACTTAACACATGCTCTAGATTCATGACCTCATTTAATTTCAAAATCACACTTTGAAGTTAATACCATCAACACCCTCATTTTACCAACTAAAAAGAAAAACAAAACTAAGAGAGATTTGAACCCAGGGAAGCTGCCTGTGGAGCTTGTGTTCATAACCACAGTCTCCTCCCTAGCAGTGAGATTCCGGGATGGGGAACAAACCCCGCCCCCGCCCCCCCCCATCATTAACACATCCTGCCCGACACTGGATTCGGTTGTTAGTTTAGCTATCACAAAGGGCTCTGACCAAATGACAATTAAGATGAGAATATTTCAGTGGGTAAAGGGAAATTTAAAGTATTTTGTGGAATAACCAATTTACCACTCAGAGGGGACTCAGTAAATAGGGGGACATATGACAGCCCAATTTCTTTTAAAATACTTCTTGAATCCCTATGATGGGTTAGATGCCATACTATCAACTATGGAGGGACAGAGATGAATAAATTATGATTTCTGTGTTCTAGAAGTGAATTGTGCACTAAGGGGAAGTAAAATAGGCAGATGAACCAACAGCATGTACTGAACAAGATAAAAAAGTATCTCTGAAAGTCTCACGTGAAAGTATCTCTGATCAGGAGACCCTGGGTAGAGGGGACATTTGGGCTAGATGTTGGATGAAAAGGAAACATGTGTTAGGTGGGGGAGATTGGAGGAGGGCATCGCAGCAGAGGGACACCATGTTCAAAGGAGGGCAAAGTTTTGGGCAAGGACCCAGCTTTGTGAGAGGGACGGGATTCAACTGGAGAATAAGGAGCATGGGATGGGGCAGCAGGAAGCAAAGGAAGAGAGCTAACCTTGCTTCAGTTTGTGAAGGGCCTTGTAAGTCAAGCAATTTGTCCTTTGTCCTTTAGGACAGTGGTTCTCATCCAGGGGTGATTTTGCACACCCAGGAGATCTTCGGCAATGTCTGGAGACACTTTGAGTTGTTACAGCAGAGAAGGTTCTCCTGGTATTTACCGGATAACCAAGGCAGGGCGACCTTTTAGTAAGGAGTGATTATTTATTGAAGGCTCACTGTGTGTATAAGGCAAAACCCCAAGAGCATTAGGAACACCAAACTAATTCGTTCAAAATACCCCTACGAGAAGGTGTAGGTGTGGATAGATTAAGTATCTCAATCAAGGTTACCCAGTCAGTAAGCAGCCAAGTTAGATTTAAACCTTGACTCCAATGCATTGGTACCACACGCAATATCCTGCCTCCCTCGTTCCTAAGTAACACTCCATGTGGGAGATGAAGACTTAATTCTGAGAGTAAGAATTGGAATGAAAAAGAAGCCAGGGGCTCCTGGGTACTCAGTCAGTTAAGCAACCAAGTCTTGATTTCAGCTCAGGTCATGATCTCAGGGTTGTGAGATCGAGCCCCACATAGGCTCCATGCTGGGTGTGGAGCCTGCTTAAGATTGTCTTTCCCCTCTCCCTCTGCCCCTCCCCTCTCCACTCTCTCTCTCTTAAAGAAAGAAAGAAAGAAAGAAAGAAAGAAAGAAAGAAAGAAAGAAAGAAAGAAAAAGAAAGAAAGAAAAATAGAAAAGAGAAGCCAGATTTGAGAGACATTGGAGGTAGACTTAAATCAACAAGATTTGGAAACACATTTGATGTAAGGGGTAAGGGGGACCAAGGAGAGCCCTGAGGTTTCTAATGCTGATAACATTAATGGTAGGATATTTGATAACATTTCATTATTACATCCTTAATAGCATCCAGATCAGACACAATTATTCCCACGAAGTGCCTAAGAAATTCTTGAGTGGGTAGTGAGAAGTGATGATAATGGCATTCCTGGAGGGAAGGTGGTAATAAAGTCACAGACAATACTTAGAAACTTGGGGATCCATTAGCCTATAAGTAGTGGTTGAAGCGATTGTGGAAGTTATGAGAATGTCCAGGGAAGAGTGTGTAGAATAAGAAGAGAAAAGAACCAGGGCAAAATCTTGGGGAATCCTTAAGGCATACTCAAGACAGTAGAATGCTGGAGGAGTAGGGGATATATATATCTTTCAGTGGTATATAAATTCATTATTGATATAGATATTCAATCTCTATATGCCCATGTCTCTAAAGATCACATCTCCATATTTATCCAAGCTCTCCATCCTTCAATGGTAAGTCCGTGGAGGAGGGAAAGAACACAAGGCTGTAGGAATTAGGAATTTACACGTTCCTCTGAGAATGGTCTTAACTTCTGTAGTATTAAGAGTGGGTTTTCCTGGCAAAGTATATGCTTGTATACCAAGTCTCACTGCTGTATGTTACCCCACAGTATGTGGCTAACTGGGGAAGCCAGCCTGTGGGTCCCTTTACCCAAGGAAAAGAATATGTTCAAATAGGAGACCGTTTGAGGGGATTCTTATTTCTCCATGCATGGAAAGAGAATTCCTGCCCTAGAGAACTAAGTTACCCTCCAGCATTTCATTCATTTAAAATTAATAAATTCAACCCTATTTTCATTTCTAAAGCTTTAAAGGTATCAAGGTCAAACAAAATGATTTCTTTGAAGTGCCCAAGAAATTCTTGAGACACAAATCACAGACCATGTATTATGATCCCCTGCAGAGAGTAAGAGTAAGTTTTGGCTTAAAAGGAATAGACAACTGAAATCAAGGAATTGGAAGGTTTTCAGTTGGAAAATTGCTCTAAATCATAGGGGCCAAGGATTAGTTTGTGCCTCAATGTTTTATACATTTCATGTATACATAAACAGGCATTTATACATAAATACACACAAATATGTATTATTGCACAAGAGCATTTACACCAGACTTCTGCTTTTGCTTGGCATTGCATGCCAATCCAAGCCCATGTCTAGCAAAAGCCTGCACAGTTAATTTAAAAAATGAAATATTCAACAAAATAATTGTTTTTTTGGGGGGTGGGGGAGAATGGAGCGGGTGGTTTATGTTGTCAAACAATCAGCTGATTTGTTTTTTATGCATTTTTAGTGGCACATAGACAAGTCAAACCAATATATTAAACATTGAAAATTCAAACAAATACTTTTGAGCCTAATTTTGCCCAAAGAGGCCCAATTTGTTAAAAAAAACAAACAAAAACCCACTGAACTAACTTGTCTGTAAGCTCTGTGCTTCCCATCAAAGGCTTTGTCCGTTCTAAACAACGGGGTAATGAGGTTTGATATCGTTATTAGAAAGCCAAAGACCAAAAAACAAAAATACAAACCCCATGTGTATTTTCATGACATTTGAAACTTTTATGTACCCACAGCTGAGTAGACCAATAAAAGCAAGACACCCCGTAAGACCAGGCTCAAAAGGAATTCGGGTATATGAATGTCCCCAAGAAGGTGATCATCGGCAGGTGAATTCCTCTGCAGTGAAGACCATCTCTGATAAAATGAAGCCAAAATGCACACTCGTTTGTGTTATAGTCAAGAAAACATTACTAGAATTGTCATGGTCTCATAAACACAAATCTATAACTACAAAATAGTGGTATTTCGTATTTGCTAAACAGTAACAAAAGCACCTCCAAGATCATAAAAATTGGTCTTAAAATACAGGCAGCAAGTAATCTATATGTTTGTATGTTAGATGGGGAAGGAGGGGATTTCTCTTCCAGAGGAAAACAGGACCTGGGAAGAAATCTCGACCAAAATATCAATTTGCATGATAAAAGACAACAGGATTCTTGGGCTGACATTTCCTCATTCAGGCCACTTCTGGGTACTTGGGTTTTGCCCCCCAACAGTGTTGTCTGTGTTTTCCCTGCATACTAGGTGGCTAGCCTTCCTATAGAAAGGAATGGAATTCACTCACTTTTCAGAAGGCAGAAGCTGTTTCTCCTTCTTTTTTTTCCTGGAGGAATACCCTTTTCCTTTTTTTCCTGCTTGCGTATCACCAAGGTTGAAGCAAACAAGCTTACAAAGACAAAGCAGGGTTTCAGCCAGAATTGTTTTTGTTTTTGTTTTTAATTCTGGAGTCTGTTTTCTCTCTCTTCCTTCCCTGCCAGTCCAACTTTTTTTTTTTTAAGATTTATTCATTTATTTGGTGGGGAGGGAGGGGCAGAGGGAGAGAATCTCAAGCAGACTCCCTGCTGAGTGCAGAGCCCGACAGGGCGCTCAATCTCAGGACCCTGAGATCATGACCTGAGCTGAAATCAAGAGTTGGACACTTAACCCACTGAACCACCCAGGTGCCTCTGGGTTTTTATTTTGTTTTGTTTTGTTTGTTTGTTTGTTTTTAATTCTGGGGTCTGTCTTCTCCCTCTTTCCTCCCTGCCAGTCCAACTTTTTCTCTTCTTCCTCCATCTTTATCCCCTTCCTCTCTCTTCTCTCCTTTGTCCTCCTTCTTTCCCTCCTCCTCCATAATTTTTCTTTTCTTTGCTCTTCCTTCCTTCTCTCCTTTCCTCTTTCCCCCCCTCCCCCTTCTTTTTCCTTCTCTTCAGGCTTCTCCTCCTCTTGCTCTTCTACCTTTCTCCTTTTTCTCTCCTCCTGCTCCTTCTTCCTGCCATAGCAGCAGTCCTGGCTGTGTGGCCAAGGCCATCCCTTCTTGCTGAATTCCTAGGTGGATGTTGCATGGTTGGACCTTGCTGGGCCTGGTCAGAGGGGGTCTGTCACGGCCTGACTGAATATACTCCAAAGCCAAAGACTGGCTTACGCTGATTTTTTTCAGCAAGCAACACGGAGGAGTATTTGGAGCAGTTTGTCCTAAAGACAACAAAAGCAAAGCTTCGATTCTTCCAGATAATTTTTCTGGCTATCTTCTTTTACTTCTGTCCTCCTCCGTGCATGTCTGTGAACAGAACTCTTCACGCTTAGTGAGCATCTGTGTCTCTTCTTCCTCAAGTTCATCAATGGCAGGTGTATTTGACCTAACACGTATACCTGGCACAAAGCTGATACCCTATAATTAAGAAAAAATAATAAAGTAACAAAAACATTGTATTGAGTCAGCATGATAGAGAAAGAATTTCTTGGAAATTTGCGGCAGTTTACATAAGCTCAAGATTACTATTCTGTCATGTTTGAATAGGGAGGGGGTGCTGGGTATGGTTCTGGGTTTTCCCTTTTACTTCCTAGGCCAGTGATCTTTGTTGTCAGGCAATCCTGCTGCCCCCCGCCCCCCCCCACCCCCGGTGATGCTCCCAGCTGAAACTTGGCCCATCTCTACTCTGAGGTAATCGCAATGAGCACATTTGTAAATGTTTACCTTATAGGTAAATTTTATTGACCAAAGTACCAATTCTGTTTATGGTAAAAAAAAAGAAAAAGCCAGTATTAGATTACCTTCCCCCAGAAGGCCGAGCAAATCTGCAGGGTGTTGGGCTGCTATGTAGAACAACCAGAGAGAGGAATTCCAGGGATGGGTTACTTCTTCCCACTTCTGGAAAAGTATAAAAAGCAAGTCACCAAGTGACAACTCAAACATATTTAAGGAGAATACCCCTTTCTGAGAGACATTTAGCAACCCCCCCCCAAAAAAAACTACCTTTTAGAAATGTGTTTTGTCAAACAATTACTTATTTTGAATATCTGGTCATTTCTAGACTTTTGATGATCCAGCATTACTGAGTGTACTTGGAGTAGCTGTTGCTTGAATGAGTCTGTGTGTGTGTGTGTGTTTTTCCCTTCCTCCAAATTTATTTGCTCTGTAGACACAACTTTGGTGAAACCTGTCTGACTAGGTAGCTCAAAGGAAATTTTCAGATGTGGTAGAACCACCCCCACCCCCCCATCATCCTTACCCATATTTCCTAGTGGAATTTTGGAAAGCACTGATGACCTTTTGTAAATGTACCACACCTCAAATTCTCATTTTTCCGTTCGGTGGGCAGTTCTCTCTTTCTGACCCTGTTCTCCATCAAAGCAAACCAGACAACTCATGGTACTTCCCTTAAATATTTGAGCAGCTGAACTTCCGTACCTACAGCAGATCCGAGGCAGCAAGCTCACCTTTGGTGTGCTCTCATAAGCCACTGATTTTGATTAGTCTGAGGAAAAGTACAAATGACTTCCAGCTGAAGCAAGCTTCATCACTATCCAACTGGCTCAAGTCGGGGAGAGCTTCCTGTTGGCTCCCTGAACAGACCTACTGCCTTCTGACCAGGTCTTGGTTGGAGTTCAGGGAGTAGTAATTTGAGGATACGCCCTTCTTCAATCACCAGAGAGGGGATTCAGATAATTAAGTTTTCTAGTGTATTTCCAACACTAGACAGATGCGTTTTCTGTCATTGTGGGATATAAATAGAGCTGGGAATGCCTGTACAACAGGACATTACAGCTAATTTTCCCTCTCTGATGGGTTGCCAGGACTTTGAAAATAAGTTTCCTTGCTCTTCCATGAAAGAGCATCTTCAATTCAGTTGAAATTTTGGTTGAAGAATCACACTGGTCCTCATTTTACAAACTCATTGCTCCTGATTAAGAAAACCAAGGTAACCCACCAAGTGCCCGCTTCTCTGTTTTTTCGATCTGCATATCTCTCATCAAGTGAAGTCTTGCAATTTTCTCTTCCATAATTTTGCCTATGAGAAACTGGAGAGTCACTATAGACACATTCTTTTGAGGGACTCTCTTGGGTCCATTTGGGATTATTATGCAGTTCAAGGTCAAAGTAGTTGAGGTATTGTGTAGGAATTGATCATAGGATGCAGTTGTTGAGTGTGGATGGAAGTGTGACTCAGTTTGACTCATCACCCTCCCCAGAAGGTGAGTATATGGTGGGAAAAAGCAGGCCATAGGGTAACTAGAATCAATATGTTGGCATCTGAGAAATCCTCTAATCTCTTAATTTGTTTTCAGGCAGTTTCCTATTTACCCTTCCTAGATCACTTCCATGAAAAAACATATGAAGTAGTCTCATCTCCCAAACTGAGTGCATTTTTCTTATCCACTCACTGTGTTTATCAATATCATGTGCCCAGTACATTCTTGAATACACAAGTAAATTTCGGGAAAGTCTTCCACCCTACTTGATGTCAGATTTGCATTTTTTTTCCTCATAAGAGTGACTATAAGTTACATAGCTTATAACTTAAGTATGCAGTCTTTGCAAATGAAACCCACAATGAGTATACAGAAATAAAAGAACCATGGAATATCAGAGAATGAATGAAATTTAGAAGTCTACTCCAATTTCTTCACTGGTGCAGAAACTGAGTCCCAGAGAAATGACCTGACTAACAAATATCTCTGAGGGAATTAGTCATGAAGGATACCAGGCTATACCATCCCAAAATATGTCACTTTGCTGTACGGATTATTTTGAGTGGAAAGCAATTGAGGATCTGATGTATCAAAAAGACTTCTTGGAGCTTCCCTTATCTGACTAAAAGCAGAAATTTCTGAGAAATGAGAACTGCCATAAATTCCCTCTCCAGAGGAGTCTTATGGTCATGGAGATGGAAAAGTCAGCACTGAAATGAATCTGCACAAACAAATTTTGCTAAAATAACTCTTATTTTTCATTAGTCTCCCCATATATTTACCTTTTCACAATTTACTGCCCCTGGAACCCCAAAGGCCTGCTTCCTTTTGTCTAGTCACTTCTCCACAATTTATTGCCCCTTTATTAAAGTGGTATATAAACTTCCAAGTCGAACAACCTCTGTGGGTTTTCACTTCTTTTCTGTGAAGTTACAGGCATGTAAAAATATTAACATCAATAAAGAAAGATAGACCTTTTCTCCTGTTAATCCAGCTCTTGTGAATTTAATTTGCAGGCATCAGGAACTGAGTCTAAGAGGATAGAAGAAAAGTTTTATCTTCCCTTACAGTGGCAAAATTAAGACCAAGATTCCTTGGTCTTTTACTACCCTGTTTGGCACCGAAAAGAAAATGAAAGGCAAAGTCATACTCTATTTATGAAAGATTCTTAATATAGTCCAAAATTTATCACTTTGTATAATTTTTATATTTCTGTTTCTTATTGAAAAGGTTTGCAAAAATAAAGTGGAGAAATTTAATTAAAATTCGGTGTACTTGAAATTATTGAGGGCACTATTTTCATTGATTTCACTGGACAATTTTCATATAATAATCAAGTCAGAAAAAAATGCTGGTTTAACCGTCCTCCCTTTGCCCAGATGGCAAGTGTTTAGGCAAATGAGTATAGGATAGTGGATAAAAGCTCAAGTTTTAGAATCATATGGACCTGGGTCATGCAGTAAGTTATTACATAAAGGGTGGTTATGAGCGCTTTGACATTATTTTTAGTATATATTGACCCAGCAGACAATTGCTCGGGAGTCCTGAAATTTCAACCTGATATTTATCTTAGTCTTTTGAAAAGCCGTGTATTTCTGCAGCTTCATTTAAGTGATTGTTGAAAATCCAAAAGAGATAAGAGTAGGATGAGCTTCAGTGCTTGGTTTTCTGCTTTCCTAAATGAAGTCCAGCCTGTATTTTTAGAGAAAGTTCTGTATTTTTCATAACCAGAGCAAGAAGCTGATGGAATCCTTTTGGTACTGTGCATTAGAAGTGAACTGACTTGAGAAGGCCTATATGGCTTATTAATGCTAAAAAGGTGCCATCAAAGGTGAAGACCACAGCTAGGGTCAAGTAGTTAAAATCTTAAACATCCCTAATGACTTCTTTTAAGTCATTGCTATTCCTTACAAAAACAAACTAGCGCTAGATTAAGTGCGGGGCACTCACATTACAAATGATACCCGTCATCTGGATTTCTCATTATGGAGCTTCTGCCAAGTTCAGACTCTTTGCCAAGGATGATTTAACCATTCAGAGTGTCAAACTGACCTTGTACTTGAGGATGGGGGTGGGGAGAAGCTGAATTGCCTAAGCATTGTTTTCTTGAATTTTAAAATATTGAGGAGATGAAGCCATAAGTTTGACGACCTTTCTTCACCAACATAGTTAAAATCTACACCCTACATAATTATACTATTGAAACTGTGTGTGCTGGATATTAAATCAAACAAATACTTTTTAAGAAAGGTTTTAGAGGGGGCGCCTGGGTGGCTCAGTTGGCTAAGCGACTGCCTTCGGCTCAGGTCATGATCCTGGAGTCCCAGGATTGAGTCCCGCATCGGGCTCCCTGCTCAGCGGGGAGTCTGCTTCTCCCTCTGCCCCTCCTCCCTCTCATGTGCTCTCTCTCATTCTCTCTCTCTGAAATAAATAAATAAAATCTTTAAAAAAAAAGAAAGGTTTTAGAGGACAGTGGGAAAAAAACAGAGATAAATGGATTAAACCCCAGAGTTGGCAAAATTAAATACGATGATTGCTTAACTGTAGGTGTCTGCTTATGTGTGTGTGTGTTTTTTGTTTTTTTTTTAACTCTGAAAATATTAGACTTTGGTGGTAGGCTTGCAGAATGGGAATGAAAGAATGTCTGAGCTTTGAGTCTACAATTTTGAATGCATTCAAAAATAAGGTCGTAAGTCCTCTTCAACATTAGTAAGCACTAATAATTAGTTTTAAATGCTTCTTTGTCACTCTGCTATTAGACTGGTAGATATCATTGCTGTAGAGCTAATGGAACCAAACTGCCTCATTATTAAAGTAATTAGAAGTGTTACCTAATGAGGGTTGTCATCTTTAGGCTGAATAGAATGCATGTCCTGGTTAAGGTTAAAGTGTTCTTAAAATATTCTTGAAGTAGTCTGTTATTTATAGTGTCTAGATAATGCTTCTGTGGGGAAGGGAGTAAGTCTTGCTAAGTTCTACAACACACACACTGAAGTGGGCTTTCTCAAACCACAGAGGGTGGCCTAGAGTAAAGCTGCTCTCAGTGAGGACACAAAGATGGTTAAGTGAAATTCACAAGAATCTCCCTCTTACCCGAACTGTTTTAGGCCTGGCATGTGTTGATAAGGAATTATAAACCTGCTTTTGAGGTCCCAGCTTGTTGAATTACACATGATGATGGTTTCCCCACCGTTTCTGGTTTCCCTTTCGGCCCACCAAAGTCCCAGAGAGAACTTTGGGACAATTTTATCAGTAATAGCGCATCTCCTTTTCATGAGCATCTACCAGATGCCAGGAACTGTTTTGCACATTATCAAATTTATTATCACGCAAATGTTATGAGCAAGGTTTTAACCCATTTACCAATTAGGACGGAAAGAAAATTTAAGTAGAGTAACTGTCCCACTGTCCCTTATCCACGGCTTCAGTTACTTGAGGTCAGTGGTGGTCCGAATATATTAAATGGAACATTCCAGAAATAAACAACACATTGGCTTTAAATTGCCTGCTCTTCTGAGTGGTGTGATGAAACCTTACGTAATCCCACTGTCCCTTCCAGGATGTGAATCATCCCTCTGTCCAGTGTATCCTCATACTATAGGCTGTTTACCCAGTAGTCACTTAGTAGCCATCTTGGGGTTATCAGATTGGTTGTTACACTCTCACAGTGGTTGTATTCAAGTAACCTTAATTTGACTTAATTATGGCCTTGAAGTGCAAAAGTAGTCATGCTGGCAATTAGAAGATGCTCAAGAGAAGCCCATAAAGTGCTTGACTTCACTAAGGAAAGAAAAAATATTGTATGTTGAGGTTGCTGATATCTATGGTAACGTTTATTGCAGTATATTATTATAATTGTTCTATTTTGCTATTAGTTAGTGTTACTCTTACTGTACCTAATTTATAAATTAGACTTTCTCATAGGTATGTATGTATGTATAGGACAAAGCACTGTATATATAGGGTTTGGTCCTATCTGAAGTCTTTGGATCCACTGGGGGTCTTGGAACATGTTCCCTTCGGATAAGGGGAGGCTGCTGTCTATGGCCTAAGACTGCACAACTACTATTCAGTGGAAGTGAGGTTTAAATTGGGCCTGCTTCCCTCCAAAGCCCAGTTTTCTACTGCAGCCTACCGTCCATGCTTGCCCACGCTTGTTCCCATCAGTTACGCTAGCAACATAGGTAGTTACTTCCTTCACGGTGTCTTATTTATTTACTTTTGTGGTTATGAATTTAGAAGAGGCTGCAGAATCTTTGATTCAAGTTTTTTTCATTTGCTTTTAAATGAAAGCTAATTTGGAAGAACAGCTTGAATGGAGCCTTGCTCAGAAGCTGCTCTGTGAGCCTCTCATTCCAGGAACCACCAGTAAACTTGACATTCATTCATTCATTCATAAGTTGCCTGCTAAGAAAGAGGTTTGAGAACCCAGTTAAAAGCAGTCAGTGCTAGGTCACTACTGCATGCTTTTATTTACCAGACCAATTAATTGCCCTTAGATTCTAAAGGTGATTTTCAAGTGGTCTTGAGAAGGTTAAAAAGTAATTAGCTATGCTGTTTTTTTGAATAATCAGGAAGTTTCAATATCTGGATAGGACCTGAGAAGTTCAAGACGTGCACAGCCTCTGAGCCTTTCAGTTTGTGCCTTTTTCTTTTTATTCTTAATCTACATGTCCTAACACCTCTTTGTTTATTTTGGTGCTGAATAAATTTGCAACTCATTGTTTATATTGTTAAGAGTGGTTGAACTATCTTCCCCTAGTTGAAGGACACAACTCTGCTAGGGGCAAAACTGTAAAAAAGTAAAGTTTATCCTTGGCACCTTTGTAATCTGCCTCACCTCTATCTCCCAGTCTCAGCCTTTTAATTGTTTTCTATTTCCTGTGCCCAGTGGTGTCCTATTTCCCCCTCTCCTGTCCAGGATAAAATATTTAATACACTCATTCATACTCAAAGATCCTAAATTAATAATATACTTCCTAGTAGTTTGGTTTTCCTTCTGATCTACCAGAAAAACCTAGGGAGAGGATCAGTAATTGTTTCAAAGATATAAAGGACTAACTGTAGTGAGCAAAAGCTGTAAATGTTGTGTTTGTGTGTTTAAATCACCCCCGCCCCCCCCCCCCCCCCCGCTTTTGGGAAGACATGCTTCTCCCACTCAATGCCAGGGATGGGCAAGTGGCAAAATGGGCTAATTCTGGGGGCTTCATCTTCCCGGCAATAGCGACTAGCTCAGATCCTTCTGTGCTTGAGACATTAAGCCAAAAGTCCCTTATTGGAATCAGCAGAAGATAGAGGGAGAAAATTGTTCTTTCTGTTGGGGTTGCTAAAACAGATATGTGTACAAATGAAGTACCTGGGAAATCATTTTTGGACCCATGGAAGAGGCTCCTATGCAGTGGGAAAGAAGAAAGTCAGCCCACAGAAAGAAGAACCAAGACGTGGAGAGACAGCTCTGCCATTTTGAGTCCTTTTAAGCCAATCTAGCTGTACTTGAAATTAGATTCACGTGTACCACTCAAACGGTGTGTTTGTGCATATTGTATGTGTATGTTATTCACACCATCCCTCCCTTACGTGGAACCACACTTTTCCTACTCAATAGCAGGGATGGGTATATGAATCAGGATGGCTAGGCTTTCCAGTTATGGTGAGTTGCAAACCACTAATTTCCATTCCACTTTTGGGGGGGATAGGGATTGGGTCTTGAGCTAGTTTGATTCAAGTTTTTTGGTATTTGGAATTGAAAGGATCCTGACTGATACATTTTTGAGGGAAACATTTCTAGGTGAACAATGTTCCTGTTGCCTCTCTTACCTTAGGAATGTTGCTTTGCTGCTGGCTTGAATAATCATTCTATGCTGACATTGCAATCTGCAGTTCTTTGCTGGTAGACAGCTGGATGTGTTTTTCACCATTTCTTGTTGACATATTCAATATGATTTAATTCGATCTACTTCAGTTTAGTTCATTTTAATGAATGTGGACTAGGTGCTCCATGAGGTCCTTTTCTAGAAAGTAAGCAGTAGACCGTTTGGATGTCATATTAAAGTGCAACGGTTCTTCCACTTAGGGGGGTTTGGAAAGTATGAGCTCCATTTCAGATTTTGTATAGCAATCTACTACACATCTTTTAGGTCCATCTGTTGAGCATTGATAAAAATCAATGACTTACCACTGTTTTGAACTTTGATGCAACTCTGAGGTCTTTAGTAAGTAGCAGATGGGATTGGTGATTACAAGCTGATACTTGAGAAATTCACTGAAAGAAAAAAGGTCATTAACATTTATATTTCTAGTCCTGGGTGGTCATATGACTTTTTCAACATTATTGCCAACACTCCAATTAATGAAAGACTATACAAACATGAAAGTACGAATGCTCTGGTTCTTGTTTTGAATTTCTATTTATTCTGAGTGATTGTGACTGTGTATTTATTTATATGTGTGCATGTAAACTCACACAATTCTTTATACAGAATCTATAAATAGTTATATTAACCATCCAAGTTAGATATCACACGGATTCCAGTGGAAGAAAAGATCACACTGGTGGGGCTGTTATAACTTTCCTATTACTACTCACTTGCTCTTTTATTTTCTCACATGACTTTGTTGGTATTTGGAATTGAAAGGATCCTGACCCATCAATGTTGACATTGAGTGTGACTAAGTCTTTGCCTTGAGGACCTTCCATTCTCTTAGTCACTGACTTTTACTTTCCATCCGGGAGCTGGGATCCTCCTGGCTCACGGTGCAGTGAGGGGTCCTGGAAGAGAGACCCCAGTCATGACAGTAGTCCTTCCCTGTGGTTGCTGCTGCTGTGCTAGGCGCCAAAACCATGTCTGAGCTTACCAGCTGAGGACTTCCTCAAACTCACTTTTATGAGGCTCAGTCTTACATTGGCTCAAACCATACAAAATCAGTCAGTGGACAGTGAAAAACGTAGGCAAGCAGCTGGAACTTTTTTGTAAAGATTAGTAAATAATCAGTTTGGGTGCTTGTTTTTTCAACTTAATTGCGTTGGGTTAAAGCTATATCTTATACAGCAAAACCCAGCATGCCTTCTTTGGTTGACTTGACAGGTCAAGAAAGTCCTATGGAAAAAAAAAGCCTGAATTCTGTGTATTGATTCAAATTAAAATCACTGCTTCATTCTTTTGGTGACTGATTTGAGTTGAATCTTAATTTTTATGTCATGAGATAAAGTCTTCAACGATAAGAATTATTTTAGTAGTTAAGAGCCTTTAACAAGAGAAAATAGGGTCTTTTGTCATTAGCTTAAAGATTGAGTTTCTTCCTTTTTTTTTTTTTAAGGTTTCATTTATTTATTTGAGAGAGACAGAGCACGAGAGAGAGCATGAAGGAGAGCACGAGCAGGGGCAGTGGGAGAGGGAGAAGCAGACTCCCCTGCTGAGCAGGGAGCCTGACGCAGGACTCAATCCCAGGACCTTGGGATCATGGCCTGAGCCGAAGGCAGGTGCTTCTCGGACTGAGCCACCCAGGCACCTGAAGACTGAGTTTCTTAATCAGTTGTATAGTAGACTGTGACAATACATGTCAATTATACTGATTATTTTGATGATAATTATTTGCATATTTATGAGAAAAAACCCCAGGAATTAGCTTAGTTAAAAACCAACTATTTTCTTTTCTCAAAATGACATCACTTAAATTGTAACTTCTCTTTTTTAAAAAAATTGTAACTTTTCGGGGCGCCTGGGTGGCTCAGTCGTTAAGCATCTGCCTTTGGCTCAGGTCATGGTCCTAGGGTCCTGGGATCCAGCTCCGCATCAGGCTCCCTGCTGGGTGGGAAGCCTGCTCCTCCCTCTCCCACTCCCCCTGCTTGTGTTCCCTCTCTTGCTGTGTCTCTCTCTGTCAAATAAATAAATAAAATCTTAAAAAAAAATTGTAACTTTTCAATGAGTTATTTTGACTTTACAAATGTATAGGTTTATGTATAGAAATCTGTCTCTTTAAATGATTAGATCAAGTTGATCGGGGATCACCCATTATGATACTTGAAAAAAGTAATTGGTGATTATGATTCTAATACCAATTCCAATGTGTGTGTGTTTTTCCATACCACTAAGCAAATCTCCAGTATCAGCTGGGTGTCCTACAACTCAACGAAATTCTGACACTATATACCTGGAGATAGCATCAGATCTCACAGGTTAGGGGCTCAGTCTACAGGGCTGCCCCCCACTGTTAGATGTCAATTATCTGACCCATCAGCTTTAGATCAGAGGTTCCCATGACCCCTCCTTGGGTTTGATTAATTTGGTAGAACTTTCACAGAACCTAGAGAAATTTTCTTTTAAATAATTATGTTGTTTTTTGTGTTTTTTGTTTTTTGGTTTTTTTTCATACATTACAATTTTATTTTTGTGTACACATTTGTTTAACAGTCACTGAATTTCTAGTCCAGGTTCAGGTAACTGAAGGGCCTTTATAATTAGCTTATATTGTCTAGATCCAAGGTATGCTGCAAACATAGTCTGGAGCAAAATGGGAAATGACATCTTTCTAAAGACAGGCTTAGAAATTCTAGTCCAGTAAGTTAAGATGTTTCCTTTCTCTGGTAGCGGGGCTGACTCATAGCTGGCTGCGAGGCCGCCATTCACAGGTATAGCCAAGATAACAGGGTGCAGACCACCAGAAACGAGACCAACCAATCCACCCCATGTTATTGTACAGGTTTCACAATTCAAATCACCTGTATTCAAAGGTAAACTTACAAAACCTTTGTAAGATATGTGCGCAGTCAAAAATGGGATCACTGCCATTGGTAAACCAGCGTCACATTTAGGATGCGTCGAAAAAGACTATTTACTATTAGACCACGGAGACCAGCATTAAGTCCAACATATGTTGATCCATGTTCAAACGGATTCCTTTCTGCTTCTGGGAGTTGGTTAATTTTTTCTGGTTATGATATTGAAAATTAAGTCTTCCTTGACGGTATCATTTGGTTCATGATTTTCCATCTTGAGCCTTAAAATATTTTTCAATAATAGATACCTTTTTTTCCGGGATGCCAGTAACTTCTGCTCTCCTCACAGCAGGTGGTGCCTCCACCCGGCCTCGGCGACCACGACGGGGCTCACTCCAACCTTTGCTCACCTACCCTGAGAGCAGCCATCTTTGGCTCACGTTGTTTTTTTTTTTTTGAGAGAGAGAGAGCACGGGGGGTGAGGGGTAGAGGGAGACGGAGAGAGAGAATCTCAAGCAGACTCCCCACTCAGCATGGAGCCTGACTCAGAGCTCAATCTAACCACCCTGAGATCATGACCTGAGCTGAAACCAACAGTCGGATGCTCAACTGACTGAGCCACCCAAGCGCCCCAGGACTTAGAGAAAATTTAACCTACTGGTTTTATCATTGGCTTCTTATAATAGGATATAACTCAAGATAGCCATATGCACGAGTTGTATAGGACAAGTTGTGTGGGAAGGGGTGCAGAGCTTCCATGCTTCACTCTTTCAATACCACCACATGTTCATCAACCAGAGGCTCTCTGGGTCCCTGGCCTTTTGGGTTTTTAGGTAGGTCTCATTACTTAGGCTTGGCCATGGGTGAATGAACTCGATCTCCAGCCCTCTGCCCACCAGGGAGCTTAGTGGGGAGACTGAAAATTCCAGTCTTCCAAACACATGGCTGGCACCACTGGCAATCAGCCCCCATGCTTAGGTACTTTCCAAAAGTCATCTCATTAACATAACAAAAGACACCTTTGTGATTCTCATCACAGGAAATTCCAAGGTTTTAGAAGTTTCGTGCCTGGAATGAGAACAAAGACCAAATAGATATTTCTTATTTTAAGTCATGATATCAAGATAGTGTATCCAATAAATGAATCATGGAATGATGTAAAATGCAATGTAACAGTTCAATGGATATAAAGGTATAAAAACTGTGAAATGCGGTTCTTGACCCTGAAGAATTTATAATCTACTTGAGGAGGATTTGTGGACACCCATGTACACACACAAGATAGACTTTGGATGATAAATAAATGTTGTAGTGAGAAGTGTAGAGAACTATGAAATAATCCCAGAGGGCTAAAATGACCAGGGACTAGAGATGGGGCTTTTAGGATGAAATATTCATGTAATTGAAGAGGGAGAAGAAAATCCTATGGGGGGAAAGATCATAAAATGAGTTCTTACTCCTCTCACAGAGGAATAATATAGCAGTATTAGCAAAGTAAAGAAAGAAGGAAAAGATTTTAATGAAAGGTCAGAGAAGTGGCCTAACATCTTCAATTGAATCTATGTTATTTATAATTTTTTTCTATCCACATACTAGCTCAGTGTTTCTCACTAACTAAATTAACAAGCTATTTGATTAAATCAAAAGGTCAGGGGGTACTCTGAATATCTATAGGTGTATAATAAATCACCCCAAAACTTAGTGGTGTAAAACAGCAATATATATTTATAATCTCTGATGGTTTCTGTGGGCCAGGAATTTGGGAAGGGCTTGATTGGGTGGTTCTGGCTCTGGGTCTCTTATGTGATTGCAGGCAGATGTTAGCTAGGGCTGGAAGAGCAGGACAGAGGGAGGCTACAGAAGCTGGAGGGTGGCCAGGCTCCTCTTCTGGATTCTCAGAGCCGCTCCATGTGGTCTGTCCACACAGGTGAGTTTGGGCTGCCTCACAACATGGTAGCCCCGGGACAGCCAGACTCTAAACATGGCTGCCGGAAGAGGAGAATTCTAACAAATCCAAAGCATCATTGCCCATCCTCTACAGTCCAGCCCTGCAGGTCACACAGCATGACTGCCACCATATAATCACACTGCATCCAGTTTCAAGAGGAGGGAGCATAGACTCCATCTCTTCAGATCAAAGCTCGGTTGAGAGAAATGGTTATGGAATAGAAGATACTGTTTTGCCCATTTTAGAAACTATAATCTACTATGATAGATCATTTGAGGCATTTTGTTTGATTAAGCACTGTCCTCCAGGAGCAAGAAATTAGTAGAAAAACCTCAAACGTGATACTTGTGTTAGTTGGCTGAAATGTATAGATAATATGCATTCAAAAGAGTAGATAACGCTCATTTAGATGCTGATCTAATCATATATATATACTAGTGATCCAAATAACCCATCTCCCATCCCTAATTCATGGCTACTGGTCCATAAAAATAATAAAACCTTTGGAGATTGGCCCTATTGATAATAGAAATGAAAAGTCGTCTTTAATACACCTCACAGGGTTTTAACATTTCGTTTTCTTATTTATCCTTCATTTGAATCAAAGCCCAACCTGGTAGTGTTTCACAGCAATTTCCTTTAGGCTGGATTGATGTTTTTTGCTAATGAGACTGAGCAATCAAAACCATAATCTGCATTCCTGAGACTTGGCCTCATGCATTTTAAAACATAGCTAAGGGTTAAATAGACTTCTGAAACAAAATAGTCTTTTTGTTATTGTTGTTGTTATTGTTATTATTTTAAACATGAAGCTTCATGTTCCAAAAATATTTATGTCCTTTCATAAGAAAGGGCACTCCTCCTTGACGTTCTCAAACATGAGCCAGAAAAGACATTACTGAACACCATCCTTTCACCTAAATGGGGAATAGGGTTTCTCTTCATTTGCTGGTGCTTTTTGTTTTTCAAGAGAAACATTATCTTGTCTCTGCTTTGGGCTTCTTTGCCTTGTTTTCCATTCTTTCAGGATGAAATACCAGAGAAACATCAGCTACAAATGCATGTGGTTAACCAGCATTCACCCCAGTTTTTCACTTAGGACTGACTCAGATTACTCCTCCCCATGCTTCCCAGCTGTCTAAAATTATCATAAAGGTAAAACTTGGGTTTGTGCACTTTCCCTTAGTGCCCTCCCCCCCCCCCCCAGTGGGGTCCTACTTCATGAGGGATCATTAGTGTTTTAACAAGGGGGCAGTCCATATAATATGAACTATTGTTTAAACAAGACAAATCAAAGACCTTCATAGAAGGTCCATGGCACGGTGTTTGCCTGTTACAAATATCCCCTGTGTATAACAAGATTATAATTAAGTCCTTGGGGTTAATATCCAAAATCTAGATGCCATCCCTAGAGTTATGATTTGGAATGAGAGCTGCTTGATTTGACATCAAGAATAAAGAACTAAAAACACAATTTTCTAAGAAGTACTTTTTTTTTTTAAACAGTCAGCATTTCCAATCATCAGGTTAGACAAGATTGTGACAAGCTTACTATTCAACTAGTAATCCCTTTAAGTATTTCTCCTTATGTCTAGTTGCTATTAGGGTTATGACTAGCAGAGAGTAAGCAAGGAGAAGTTTTGTTTAGTTCATAAAAAGTTAATGATATGACACCTTCATTTCTGGATATTAAAAAAAGCACCAGAGCTCTTGAGAATTTCACTTCAGTTTCTACTTTCCAGATCCAGACATAAATTGAAATCCTCAATAAGGATTAAATAAAATGTCATGGAGACCTCAATGTAAAATTTAAAATTATGCAACTTGTAAAAAAAAAAAACATAAAAAAAATCTTTGGGGTCTAGTGTTAAGTGAAGAGTTTTTAGACTTGACCAAAAGCATGATCCCGAAAAATTGATAAATTTGACCTCATCAAAATTAAAAATTAAAAACTTTAGCTCTGCAGAAGACCCTGTGAGAAGGATGTAAAAAGCAAACTACACATTTGGGGGAAAACCTTTGCAAACCAAATATCCAACAAAGGCCTATATCTGGAATATGTAAAGAATGCTCAAAACTCAGTAATAACATGAACATTCAATTGGAGAGTGAGCAAAAGACATGAATAGACATTTCACAAAAAAGGACACACAGGAAGAAAATAAACACATGGAAAGATATTCAGCATCATTACCTATTAGGGAAATGAAGATTAAAACCACGAGATATCACTACCTGCGATGGTTAAAATAAAAGTAGTGACCACACCAAATGCTGGTGCGAATGCACGAGTGGATTGCTCACACATTGCTGATGGGAATGAAAATGGCGCAGCTCTAGAAAATAGTTAGGCAATTTCTTTAGAAACTCAGCATGCACTTACCATACAGTTCAGCCATTACAGCCTTGGGCATTTATCCCAGAGAAATGAACACTAATGTTAACACAAAAAGCTGTACATGAACGTTCATAGAAGCTCTATTGGTAGTAGCCCCAAAATGGAAACAACCCAAACTCCTTCACAGGTAAATAGTTATGTTACGATACATTCACATCAGGAATGCTATGTAGCAATAAAATTATTAATACAGGCAGAAACTGGGATCCTTCCTAAGGGAACTAGGCTGAGTTTGAAAAGCCAAGCTCAAAATGTTACCTTGTACGGCCCCATTTACACAGCATTCCTGAAATAATGAAAATTATAGAGATAGAAAAGAGATTAATGGTTGGCAGAGGTTAAGAATGGGAGAGGGGTCTGGAGGTGGCTGGAAAGCGTTAAGAGGAGGGATCTCTGGAGATAGAACAGTACTGTATCTTGATTTGTGGTGATGGTTACATGAATCTACACATGGGATAAAATTGCTCAGAATAGATACACAGCTATTGTGCACTCACACCCACAAATGAGTGCTTGAGTGAATATAAAACCTGCAAAACTTGAGGAAGCTCTCTAGATTTTGTCCTTGTCATTTTGGTTGTGGTTGTGATATTGCACTAATTTTGTAAGCAGTCACCATTGAGGGAAACTAGGTGAAAAGTACATGAGAACTCCCTGTAAAATGTTCCTGCAACTCTCCGTGAATATGTAATTATTTAAAAATGAGAAGTTAAAAAAAAGTAGTCCTCTGTTGGACTCAATTTAAGTTTTTTTTTTTTTTTTTAAAGATTTTATTTATTTGACAGACACAGCGAGAGAGGGAACACAAGCAGGGGGAGTGAGAGAGGGAGAAGCAGACTTCCCGTGAAGCAGGGAGCCTGATGCGGGGCTCGATCCCAAGACTCTGGGATCATGACCCGAGCCGAAGGCAGACGCTCAACGACTGAGCCACCCAGGCGCCCCCTGAATTTAAGTTCTAACCCTGTATTGCTAATAAGGATATATTTATTTCTGTTAAGAGCAAGGAATAAAAGCAATCAGCACCAAAACAATATATATAAGAACCTAAGAATATGGACAGGGCTATTGTTGAAATGTATTGGATATTCATTTAGAAATTCATGTACAGTACACGTGTTTGCTAAGTATTATGTTTGCTTATTTATCTTTTATGAATACAATTATATGAGAGTGAGAGGGAGAGCAGAGGTAAATGTTACCAAAACACATGGCAAAGCCAGACAACCTGGGCTCAAAGTCCTACTGGCTCAGTTGTTACTGAGTAGCAATTTCTTCTAGACCTGAGCCCAGAGAGGACAATAAGAACAACTGCAAGAATGCAGCAACTGCAAGTATGCAAACAACAATAAATCTGTTTCCCCAGTTTTAATCCCCAGTTTTAAAAAGGTTTCCATTTTGTATTATTCATGTTGAAATTCACTTAGACCTCAAATCAGATGTTTTTTTGGAGAAAGGAAAGCTTGGGCAGAACATGTTTCGAATGCTATATTCTCCTACTCTTCAATATAAATAGCAAATTTTGAAGTCTTTCTATGTCTTTTCAGCAAAGATAATATAGATCTTTGTATATATATATTTAATTTATATTTTATATACAAATTTACATTTATTTATTTATATTTTATTTTATATATATAAATTTTAGATGGTTCCAAAGAAAATAACATGCCTTATCAAGAACCTTCATAAAATGTGCTGAAGTTGTATAATTTATTTTTTGGAAATCAAAGTGATTTTAATTAAAAAAAATTTAGTTTGGGCACCTGGGTGGCTCAGTTGGTTAAGCGACTGCCTTCGGCTCAGGTCATGATCCTGGAGTCCCGGGATCGAGTCCCGCATCGGGCTCCCTGATCGGCAGGGAGTCTGCTTCTCCCTCTGACCCTCCTCCCTCTCATGCTCTCTGTCTCTCATTCTCTCTGTCTCAAGTGAATAAATAAAATCTTTAAAAAAAAAAAATTAGTTTAATTAAACTAAAAATAGGTTTTAATTAAACCCTATGCATTATAGCAATAGGGGACTTCTTTAAAACTTATGGATCATCCACACAAAGAGTATTATACTATGAGCAGGATATGTCATACTTCAATATATTACTATGGGGGATCACTTAAGAAATACTGTTAAGTAAAATATGCAGAATAGAGAAAAATATGTAAAGTATACACCATTTAGTAAAAATGGAGGCAAGCAAAAATATGTGTATATATTTTCTTACATTTAAAAAAAGCAAAGGAAAACATACACATTTTCAAAAGGATTACTGAAGGGAGGTAGAGAATAAGGTAAAGTCCTAGGGACAGAAACTCACCTTTCAGTCTAGCTTACTTTGTAGATCTGACACTGAAACCATATACATATTTCACATAATTTTAAAATAAAATTTAAAAAAAGCAACCCCTAAAAATGGAAAGGAAAAGGAAACATATGAACCTAAGTATGCACAGAACTGGTGACATAACCAATAGAGAAGAGCTCTCTAAATGACTTTAAAGCAAAGTTGTTTTACTGTACATTCCAAGTAGGATATAGTTTGAAGACAAGTAGAGCTGCAAAAAATTTAAACATTTTTCATATTTTTGAACCATCATATTTTTGATCTTAGTATTAGCATTATTATGAGCAATGATTAGATATTTGATATTAAAGAATTATTAGTTTTTTAAGATGTGATCATGAATATGTTGGAAAAGAGTCATTATTTTCTCGAGAGACTTGGTAAGACATTTAGAAATAACATGATGTTTATTTGTTTCAGAATCATCCAAGGGTAGGGAAGTGGGTGAAATGTATCAGAAAGGTGACCATGATTTGGTAATTACTGAAGCTGGCTGATGCCTACATGAGATTCATCATTTTATCCCCTCTACTTTTGCATAAAGTTGAAAATTTTCAAATTAAAAGTTTGAAATTAAAACTATCAATCAAATCAGAGTTGAAAAATTGTAAACAAAAGAAGATATATTGCTTCCTTCACTACTACAGAAGATGGTCTCCATAGAAATTCATTGTTGGTAAGCCCAGCATAAGTTCCAAAAAATTGCAAAAGCAGGTGCTTTTCTCTAATACTCTCCATCAGGGTTCATTATTTTACTTTATTTCAGACTCTAAGGGTACAGAAGTCTAGTATAAGCTTTTTGAAAATCATCTTCAAGTGTATAAATTTAAGAAAAGCAAATTATTTATTTTCTTGGGCATGGATGGAAATCTGGCTCCTTAGCAAGCTTTATGTGTGAGAGAAACAATCATGACTTGGCCATTAGAAGGCCTGGGTTTCAGTGCTGGCTCTAATTTTCCTGACCTTTATATATTTAACTGTAAAATGAGAGACTATACCTATTTCACAATGCATTTGTAAGGCTTAAATGAAAGAAAAAAATACTTAAGTGCTGAAGATGGAGGCTGGAAATTGTAAATGCTCAATAAATGTTAGATATAATATATGCTTTGTTTTTCCTTTTCCAAAGGAATAGTAACCACTGCATATGGTTGTTATCAGCTTCAAGTGAAATAATAATGTATGTAAAAATGGTTATTAGTTATTATTAGGTCCATGTTACCACTAGGTCACAGGGTGATGAGACTACCACTCAGTAGACTGCTTATCTCATATCAGATTTCTGAGAAGCATGGGGTTCAGAATTTAATGGACTTCTAGAGACCTAAGTAGGTTGACATTACCTATAGAAGCATGCTTACCTGGGTGAGACTGTTGCTGACTTGTTGGCACTCAGAGTGTGTTTTTCAGAGTGGGTCTACCCTTGATTATGTCCGACTTTCAGAAGGGAATTGCTGACACTTGAAAAAAGTGCTCACTGAGGTAAGTTCTTGATGGATGGAACATGTGAAAACCAGGCTCTGATGATTTTTTGTTACCAAAGCTAAGAAGGATGAACCTTTCCTGAAATTTGTGGCAACTTTTAGATTCTCAACTCTTGTTTTCAACGTATCTACCAATTTACTAAGAAGCTATCTCATCCCAAAGAAATAAATCTTATATTCCTTGATGCTGAATACCAAGCTACAGTTCCTAAGAGAAGGGAAGTAAAAACATAAAACAAACAAACAAAAAAACAATCCCCTACTAATGTTTTTAGCATGGACCAAGATGTTTCAACTTAAGGAGGAAGATTTGAAGAACTGATTTTCCATTTTGTAAATTCCTCTCATTTTGTTTCATCCACGCTCATCACCTGATTGGTTAGAGAACTGGAATTTGTTGGTGAGTAAAACAATGCAAGTGCTTAGCTAACTTACTACAATTACTCCTGGTGTGAGAAATTGATAGTCCTAAGGAGGGAAGTGGTGTGGTCACCAGTTCAACTATTTCCAAGCATATTGAGAGAGTTATCTATAAAAAGACTCATTTTCTCCAGATTGTAATTTGTTTTTCAGGTATGGAGATAGCCAAAACATTTTTTACTAGTTATTCACTGCATTCACAATTCATTACAATTCACACACAATTCATTACAATTGTGTTTGTTTTGCCTAATGACTTGTCCATTGTGTTATTTCCAAGCCAGTAAGAAGCAATGAGACTCACAGGGAGAATATGCCACACAAACCCACAAAACTCAATAAAAGCCACAGGTCAGCTAGTGACTCTAGTTATAATTTCTTACCCCTGTCTACATATCCTCCTCTTGGAGGAGTATTATTCATTATCTGCTTAACACAGCCTTCCTGAAACTAGTTCTTTCTTCAGAATAAATATGTTAAACCCTGAGCCTGGAATAAAGATGTTACCTTAATTATCAATGGCCTTCCATGGTCCATTAGACGTCAGTCTTCATCCTGGGGCTTCAACCTCGGATAGGGTTGAGCCAAGACATTTGGGCATCCTCTGGGGCAAGCTGATAATTGGTAGCTCTTAAAATGGATATCCTTTCTTGTATGTTGTTTCTTTTTATTCAACTAGAGTAGGAGTTGGACCAATTTACATGTCACCAGGTGGAATAAAGAACTTGATAATAACCCTCCCTTTAACTAACTTGTTTGATAAACTGACATCTTCCTCCTTCTGCTAAGCATGATGACTAATGTCAACAGTAGGCCAAAGCTCACAGCTGGTAGGCTGCTCTCTAGTATACAACCAACCAAGGAGCTCCCACTACTCCCAACCCAATAGTTACCAAGGTTAATTTTGTTTGTTTCCAAACATGATGTTATACAAGTTACACTTGTTATGGTGATTATGCAATTTAGTGAACTTTAATGCAAGCTGATGAAATTCAGTGCAAAAGATTGAGATTATTATTACCATGAAATTCAAATTGAATATTTTAAAAAGACTTGATAAAAACTGGGGGCTAAAATATTTCCAACCAGTTGATGTATGTGAAACAAAGTTTGGGAAAGAAATTTTAAAAAATCTTTTAAAAAATTCATACTCACATTGCTTTGCAATTGTCTTAAATTCTTGTCCCACTTTGAAGAAAGCCAAACTTAAAATTATAACCCATATATTATGAATGTGGTATGTGATTATACAAGAAAGAAGGAATAGGGCGCCTGGGTGGCTCAGTCGTTAAGCGTCTGCCTTCGGCTCAGGTTATGATCCCAGGGTCCTGGGATCGAGTCCCACATCGGGCTCCCTCCTCGGCGGGAAGCCTGCTCTCCCTCTCCCACTCCCGCTGCTTGTGTTCCTACTCTAGCTGTCTCTCTCTCTGTCAAATAAATAAAATCTTTAAAAAAAAAAAAAAGAAAGAAGGAACAGGGCAATAGACAATAGATCCATACTCTAATAAAAGCTCTTAGTCCTAGTTCAAAGACTGGTGCATTTATATTTTTTAGTTAGAATAAAATTCTAAAATAAAATTAAAACAGCTTTTTTTACTTTAATTGCCTTTTTTTTTTTGATTGAGAAATACCAATTGCATCAGATGCGAAGGTTCCTATCTGTGTAGGAGTCATCCATCGAGGGATCATAATTGTATTCTGAGGCCACAAGTTATTTATTTATTTATTAATTTATTTATTTATAAAAGATTTCATTTATTTATTTGAGAGAGAGCAAGGGGGAGGGGCAAAGGTGAGGGTGATCTAGACTCCCCACTAAGCCTGATGCAGGACTCTATCCCAGGACCCTAAGATCATGACTTGAGCCAAAGTCAGATGCTTAACCAACTGAGCCACCCAGGCACCCCAGTCACAAGTATTTAAATTCTTCTGTCTCATAATCTTTATTTTTTTTCTTGTATTGGTCCTCTGCTTTTCTGGACTCTTCCCCTTAACATATTCATCACCCATATTTCTTACTTAGTTCTAATACCAGATCTGCTCAAATACCTGGGCATTCTGCTATTCTGAATTGGACACGTCACTGCTGCTCTGTCTACCAATCCTGCCCTTCCAATATGCCATCTAATCCAGATTTTTGCCTTACCATTGTAACCTCTGTTTACCACCACCGATAGTCCAGTTCATCTAATCAATGTCATGAAACACATCTCTGCTAGTCCTGGTCTTTCTGCTGATTCTGACATGGAGTTTTAGACCCATGTTTGAATGATCCACCTGAAAATCACAATGAGAAGTTCAGGAAGAAACTTGTTGCCGGACAATATCTAATTATAATTATAATAGCAGCGTTAATAGAGCACTAGTGTTCCCTCCACCCCAACTGCTCTCAACATTATAAGTGATCGATATAGATTTGTATAATGAACTGTTGAGCAGTTCCTGCATGTCAGGAATCTTATTGACTATGTCTTATTTAATGCATCAGCTTTATGAAGATGGGGTGCCTGTGTGGCTCAGTTGGTTAAGCGACTTCTTTCGGCTCAGGTCATGATCCTGGAGTCCCAGGATAGAGTCCTGCATTGGGCTCCCTGCTCAGCGGGGAGTCTGCTTCTCCCTCTGACCCTCCCCTCTCTCATGCTCTCTCGCAAATAAATAAATAAAATCTTTAAAAAAGAAGTTGGTATTATTATTCTGTTTTAAAGGAGAAAGGTCTGAGGCACAGAGTATAGTGGTTTGCTCAATATTGGATAGCCGCAAGATGATAGTATGCAACAAAGTGGATTTGAATCCATACCTGTGTGACTACAAAGCCCAGACTTTTAGCCTACAAGAAGGTTCTGATTGCTGCCAGCTTTGTTAAAGCATATGTCCAAAATGTTACAATTTAAAGTGAAGGCTTAAAACAAATTATTCATTTATTTATTCATTCACCCATTTAACACATCTGTTGGGCCCCCATTATTTGCTAGGCACTGTTCTTGATGATTCCAAAGATACAGAGATAGAAACAAAATCAATGCCCATTTAGAACCTGCATTCTAGTGATAAAGGTTATGAGCAAATAAATATAAAATAGGCTAATGTCAGATAATGGTAAGTTATTGAAGTATCGTGGTAGAACTTGAAGAACTAAGAATTTGGTGGAAGAAACAAGGCATGAACATATAAACAGTTAAATGATTAAAAGTGTCAAGCAACCTAAATAAAATAAGAGTTGAGGCAAGGCATCAAAGATTAATTTCTATTAAGTATTGTAGAAAACAAATGATGGAAGTGTAGAAGGGGGAAGATTGCTCTGGACTGCAGTGTTTTGGGAAAATTTTGGGGAGAAGACTGAAGAGTAGATAGGATTTGGCTGGTTGGAGGAAGGGCAGTGAAAACAAGTTAATTGTCTCAATGAGACAACTGAAAGTTCATTTTTCTGCTGATAGCTGCTAAACGTGACAGATTTAAAGAGTGTAAGTTTGGCCCTCATGGCTCTTAACACTAAATCTGAAGCCCCGTTCAATTTCATCAACCTGACCTCAAAAACATGAACATAGTGCCTAGAGGTTCATGCATCAATTTCTGAACCTCGACAGATGGATGTGCTTTAAAAAAAAAAAACGCAAACAAAACACTGCATTTACCATGCCCTGTAGAGTATGAAAACCTAGCTGACATTCTCATTTACTCATCATCCATCTCCTTTAATATGTCATCCATCATTTGCTTCCATTTCCCTTAAGAGCTTGTGAAAAGTTGGAGTGCAAATGGCCGAGCAGTCAAACGCCTGCCATTATTTCTCTGATGGGAATTCGGGGGTTGGGGGGGAAGGGGAGGGGAGTCAGATTCTTTTGACAACAACGGCTGATGCACAACAGAGTCTTGAGGCAGGCTGAATTAGGAACTTGATTTTGAACTAGTGGAGCACTCCTCTGTTGGGTAGGCATTGAAAGGATGGTTGGAAGTAGGACACAGCTCTGTATCTGTCCAGGGATTGGTGTATTTGGAAATAAGGTGTTGCCAAGCAACCATTCAAAAAAGGAGCCTCTTTGTCCACACTGCCTGGAATTTGAGCTGATGTCCAAAAAAAATGGGGCCAGATCCTTTCACACATTCCCTTGGAATCCTAAAAAGGTAAACTCGAAATTAATCCTGTAGGCCAGCGTGGCTGGAACATATGTAGGGGAAGCAAGAAAGTATGTTTTCAAGTAATTTGAAAAGGAAATGGTAGGTGACTTTTTTTTTTTAATATCGACAGAAAAGTTGATTATAGAACAATGACATATTTTTAAAAATGCAACCAATAATATATCCTTATTTAACTGTTACTTAACTTCAGCAATGCCTTAGGTGTCAGGGACACATTTAGAGCAAGGGGTGTCAAATTTAATTTCCAGGGCTCAATAATTGCCCATGGAGCCTTGTAACCTGAAGACTCAATTGCCTTCTGAGTAGGCTGTTTTTCCACTTGTACTTTTTTTTAGGGACTTTTTGGGGGCTGGGAGTGGTGGCATGGGGTTGAGGTAAAGATAAAATTCACAAATGTTTGTGAGATGTGCACTTCAATTATTTAGAAATATTTGAGCTGATCTCATTAAAGGTAATGTATTCTAAAATTTAAAACTTCTCATAATTAAATATTCCAATCACCAAATAAAGAAACTTAAAATTAATTCAATCAGTTTATGTTAAATGCTGTGTTTAATATAAGTCACTGTGCTGCGTGTCACGGGGGATATGAGTAAAGACATTATATACCTCCTTTGAGAAGAGCCAATCTTACTAATGTCCAAAACAGAGTCTAAGAAAAGAAGGAAAAAAAAAATTTTAATATAAAACCTTAGTGGTTGTAATTAAACACACTTACTGGTTTCAAAAATTCTACTGATATTCAATGTTGTCAAATCAGATTTTCTAGAGTAGCTCATTTTATGAGAAATTAGATTCTAAGTCAGAGGAAAAATGAAAATGGTAAAATCTCATTTTGTCTCTAGTTGTGCATCCTGTTACTTTCTCATAATATCATCAACACCGGCAGGTTTTCCTCCAGCATTGGAAAAAGTTGGTGCTGCATGCTGTGTCCAGTAGTACAAGTCAGTTTGTGTTTTGGGGCCTTACTCAGCTCTGCCCTTGAACCTGGGCATGAGGAAGGACTTTTCCTGAAGCATGTATTTTAGACCACCTCCCTAAAAATCACAGAGTAAAAAAAAAAAAAGTAAAGAAAGATATTAAAAATACATAACTGCTTCTATCCCTTGGGATCCGAAGCTCAGTGCTGGTCCAGTATGATCCATAACCAGGGCTGGCTACATTATTTGTGGGGCCAAGAGTAACGTAAAAATGTTCCTATTTCAAAAAGCAGGAAGAAGGGCTGTGAAAGATATGCATGAAGATATTCTTTCCTTCTTCCACCAGTCTCCCTCTCTCTCTTGACTTGCAGTGGTGTTTTCAATTTGCTCCTTAACATTGTTCCAAGCAAGGAAATTTAAAATTTAAAATTATTAGCATGCATCTCACAGTTCATCTTTATATTGTGCAAGGCCGGGTGGAAATGTAAACATTGGAGCATTGAGCTTGTACGCAGAATTACTGCAGTTACACAATCTGCATTTCGTGGCTCAACCCCTGGAGCTGGCCAGGAAAGCCAAAACACAAGCCAGACTCAGAGAGATCAGAAGAAGGAAGAGAAGATTCCATCCCCCATATTTCACGCCCCAGGCTTGAAGCCAGCTGAGGGAGCGCTGGTGTGGAGATACTGGTTGGGATTGTGCAGGGATGCGAGGGAATCTTGCACAAAGAAGTCTTGTTTCCCAGCGGTGCTGAGTGTCCACAGAATCCACAGGATTTCTTCCCTTCCTGCCCCCAAGTGATGGTTCTGGAGATTTTTCAGAATTAGCGTGGTATTTGCAACCGTTGGGCACTGTAGCTGAGAAACATGTTCACATTATAAACCATTCCTTTTGATCTTAAATTTGTAAGCCATGGGCCTAGATAAAATGTGCATCAAATGACATTCCCGTTCTATTATTATTACTACACAGGCAGCTAGATAACACTAAATGCTAGAAATGTGAGTAGACTTTTTATTTAAGAAATTAATGATTTAGTTAATTGTTCAAACCTTTTCAGCTTTGCTTAAATATTTTGGTTCAGATTTTAGGTAAACATAATTATACTTTATATTTTGCCTTTTAATTGTCATGGATGACTTTTAATATAATAGGGTAACTTTTAAAACATGTATACACCAATAACTTTAACTTTTCTTACATTTAATTTATATTTGTAGATACTTGGTGTATGTTTATATTTTACTTTGTGCTAGAACAATACATATGAAAATAAACATTTTTTGAAAATCTTGTTCATAACAATATAATTAGTGATTTCACTGAAACAAAGGAAAGAATAATACATTTTTATGGGATAAATACATAATACTTTATGTATTGTGTATGTCTTTGCTTTATTACTCATCCAGACATCACGAGCCCATAAACAGGATACCCCTAGGTGCATAATAATAATTAAGTTCTGTTGTCTTTGATGTCTTGCCAACTTTCAGTCATAAAAACCATAGCTTTATTCACATTTAGTTTTTAGCTTTTGTCAATATGAAGGTATAATTTGCAAGGTTCAGGGGATAGAATTTTTTTACTTAAGTCTTTCTTAACTTGATTTGTAACTTCTAAGTGTTAGACATATGGTTTACAGGCCTCCAATTGTAGTCCTTACCCTGGGCCTCAAATGTTAGGTGAAGGCCTGTTGTTTTATGAAAATTTGTCTCTTGGTCTATAAATATCCCACTCATAGTAGAGAGTTGGCCCTTGTGAATGGGACCAAGTGAGGAACTGAAGATTCAAATGTCTCCCTTCTCAGGCTCTCTCTGGATATGGACTCTGAGCTTGAGCAGTTGGTAAAATCACTTGCATTGCCTAGGCTGACTTTTCTCTTTGGCCAAACACATATAGTCGAATATCATAAACTAAATGTAAGCATAATGCTATATCATTGTAATGCAAATGCTGACATGAGTAAATGGTTCATAATTGATTAATAAGTTGTTTAATTAAATCCGACATGTTATGGTTTTGTTATCATTTTATGATTTTAGGGTTTGCCTTCATTCATGTAGTCATTCATTCAACACAACTTGGTTGTTGGGCATGGAACTCATGAATATAAATAAGATATTTCATTTTTACTTTCGGCAAGATGCTGATATAGATACTAAAGGGGCCTTCGCTACAAAATAACTAGTCATAACTTGTAATAAATTGCTAGCTTTACAGAAAATAAGAGGACACTTCACCATGTCTTTCCCACTGTCAAGAACTGTTAAGAATCTGAGAGTTTACCCTCCTTCAAGCTAATAAGTTGCCTGCCACAGTTTCATGGATGCTGGTAGAAGACATGAGATACCTGGATCAGAGATAATGGACATTACTACTTACAACACAACAGGCAGTATGAGTTTCGTGTTCTCCTAAGTTCCCTTGTCCTGCAAACCTCACAGCATGGTGGAGAAGCCCAGGCAGATGCTCAGTATATGTAGTGGGTTTATATCATAGCTGAGGAATGCTCGGATTAGGAAAACCCAATCTTTTAAAAAGGCCATTAGCAAACTTGCTCAACTTTTGCCCCGGAGGGAGAAATTATGTTTATTATTCTGGATAAATCTGCTCTCTGCCTTAGATGAAGATAGCATCTATATCTTCCAAGGCTGTTTGCTCTACAAAAATCCTTGAAAAGATGGTTTAGAACAGACCTGTCAATGCCTCTACTCAGGGAACATGAAGAAATGAAACAGACTCATGGATAAACTTCTCCCAACACCCTCCAAAAATAACCTAATAAATAAACAAACCAACAAAAGACAGTTAAAGGTGAGTAATGAGTAGTAAACAAATGTCAAGTGGGCTTACTCTGAGGGCAAATGCCAATATAGGAATACTAAGCTTGGGGCCAGCAGAATGGTAGGAGTGTTGAAACATAGAATGTTTTGGACTCCAAAAGAAGTAACATGGTCCCAGGTCAAAAACATCCACTGATTTCCAGCATAAACAAAGGGTTCTGAACAAGAACAACAAAATGCTCTGAAAACAAAATCATTCTCTGAGTAAGTACTCTTGATTACCATATAAGACCAAATAAATAGCACACGGTTCAGAATCACCAAACACATGAGGAAATAAGCCACCATGAGTGAGAATGACTAGAAACAACAATATATTTAGACCCAAAGAACAACAATATATTTAGATCTAAAGCAATTCAGATATTGAAGATTTCAGATGCAGAATGTAAAATAATTTTGTATAGGTTGCTTAAGGAAATAAAATTTGGACTCACAAAAATTAGCATGAAATAAAAGATTATAATAAAATTATCAGATTAATCCAAATAAGAACCAAATGTGACTTTTAGAAATGAAAAGCATTGGCACAGGAGACTTCACGGATGGGTTACATGGCAGATTAGGTCAGAGTAAGAGAAAAGTGAGTAAATTCGAGAAGAGATATAAAAAGAATTATATAGAATTAAACTCAGGGGGATGTAGAGATGGAAGCATAAGAAAAATTAAGAGATATGAAAAATGAAGGAGAAGATTGAATATAAATCTAATCAGAGTCCCAAAAGGAGGTAAAAAAAGAGAGATGATTTTAAAGAGACAATGATACAATTTTTTTCTGCCCTGATAAAAGCATTATTTGCATATAAAAGAATCATTATTTATAGCAAATGATGAATAAAAAGATACTCATAAAACGTACATTGTGGTAATGCAGAATACCAAAGATGAAAAGATCTTAAAGCAGCAAGAGAGAAATGTCAGTTTGTCCTGTACAACAGGACAACAGATTTATAAGAATATTGTGAAATAATATCTTTAAAGGTACTGACACAAAATAATCTTCCACCTAGAATTCTGTACCCAGAAAAACTCTTTGAATGATACGAGTTGGCCTAAACTGTCAGTTTGCTATTATCAGATGCACCTCTTGATTTATGCTTTGAATACATCACATTCATAAGCTAATGTTTTATGTCTTCAATAAGACTATGAGTTTCTAAGACAGGGAAGTATTGTATATTTTTATATCAATAATTAGCATATTTCTCATTGGAGGAGGTCAGTAGAAGTCTTCATGAATCATTGATGGACTAATTGGTATAGCTACTATGATTATCTCCAGATACCAGGGACTATGAGTCTTTATCTTGGGTAAACCACCATTAGATGTTTATGTTAGGTTTTGGTAGCGCTAGACTTAAATGTGTAGTTTGAGGATATCTAGAAGTATTTGCATTAGGGATCTTCAATGTGATAATACAGTCTGTATGTCAACATGACATATAAAATACAGTTTCTCTTGGAGCTTACATTCTAATGGGGGTAGACAGATAAAAAAATAAATACCTAAACAAGGTTATCTCAGGTGGTTATAAATTCAGTGAAGGAAAAAATATCAGAGTATAGTATAGAGTGATTGGAGGTAGGGGTGAGAAGCCACTTTGGGCTCAGTGGTCAAGTAATTCCACTTGAGTATCTACGTGAAAGAGAAAGAGCACACCATGCAAAGTATCTGGGGAAAGCATAGTCTAGGCAGTGTGTCCAGCAAGTACAACAGACTTGAGGTTAGAGTAAATTTACACTTTTCAAGTAACAGAATGTGACTGAGCTTTAGTAAAGAAACGGAAGAGTGTGAGGGAAGATTTAGGTGAGAAAAGCAGAGCCAGATCCTGTAGGTCCACAGAGACCTTCGAAAGGAGTTTGCATTTCATTTTAAATGCAATGGGAAACCACTGGAGGGCTTTAAATTGGGGTTGTTCACGTTTTAAGAAGTCTTTCTTATTGTCGCATGGAGACTTATCTCCTTGTAGTGAAACAAGAGCATAAGAAAGGGCCACATTTTGATGACCTTGGGCTCAGGTGGTGGCCAGCCAGACTGGCTGAATGCAGGGTTTTAGAAACCAGCTGTTGGATTAGAAATCCAATGTGACTCTCCTTGGAACACACATGACTTTGAAGTTCCCAGACTTGTCACCCGGATCTGGTAGGACAATGGCAGCACAGGCCTTTTCCCCTCACTCCTGTGGTCCAGTTACTTTGATTTTCATCATTTCCTAGAACCCACCAAACTTGTTCCTTTGGACCATATACTCTCCTTTTATTCTCACCATTGCCTTTTCATCCTTCAGGTCTTAACATAAATATCACCTCTGATATCTTTCTTAACTACCCTAGATAATCACATAGTCCTCTCCTGCTCTTGTCTATTCCTTCCTATCCTTCCTGTTAATCATCATAATTGGATTTACCCATTTATTTCTTTGTCTCTGTCACTAGGATATAAGCTTCTTAACAGGGACTATGTCTTCCTTGTTCAAAATTACGTTCCCAGCACCCAAGGTGCTCAGTAAATAGGAGTAGGTAGCGCTTTGGGGCACTGAATACATGACAAAGAATATCCTAAGCGCTTTACATATATTAACTCATTCAATCCTCCCAACAATGATAAGAGGTTGAATCTATTATATTTTAGTATATGTGCTGCCGAAGCGAGCACGAAGTTGAATCTATTATAATTCATCTATTGTAGCTGAGGGAATTACAAAGAGTTGAAGGAAGTTGACCAAGTTCCTCAAGCTAGTGAAGATGTGAATCTGGGCTGTGGATCCAGGCAGCCTCTCTCCTGAGTCTGTGTTCTTGACTGTTAAATTATTCTGCCTTTAAGATAATGGATAAACCAATAACAATGATACTTGGTCCTGCCTTTAGCTCTAAATGATGCTTTCATTTTTTTTTTTTCCATTTGAATAAATAAAGGAATGTCATTATGGACAAATGAAACAAAACCTAAACAGCCTTTAAGTGACTCAGGGGAGAAAATGCCATTTTTCAGCTTCTGCTGCCTGAGATTGTTTCTTTTCTCACTCCTCAAATAATTGGAGGGGGTGCAGGAATGATCTTACTCCCACGGCTTCTCACCCCCCTGGTTTCTATAGACCACTTGATGTTTCACATTTCTATGAGTTCTGCTACTTGGAAGCTGCCAGCTTCACTGTCAAACATGTCTCTTAAATTCTTTGACTATATTTTTAAACAATTAAAAAAAGCAACGTTTAAAAATATAACAGAGTGTTCTCCACAGCCTGTTGGTTACAGACTGATTTACATGCACAGCCATGACCGGGTGAATCTAAGCCAGGTTTCCCCCATGTTTGTGGCCCCTGCATCCAGCACAGTGCTTGGCACACAGTGGGAACTCAATACCTATTTGTTTAGCGAATAATGAACACAACATATGAAACCTATTAGATAATTTTGGCCATGTGGCTCATTGGGTGAAACCACATAAAATGCATCCAACTGAGCATCCGCTACCTGCTTAGGCAATGGCTGGTAGAGAAACAACAACACTGAGGACTTAATGGCAGTTGGGGATCATGGTGTGAGTTCCTGTGTTGTCTTCCTGCCAGTCTATCAACACCATGTTTCCTCCCTGACTCCTTGGTCACCCACCTTTGCTCATTCCATGGCTGATTTCCTGCTCAGCTCCTCCAGCCTGACTCATGGTGTGACCTACTTTCCCGGCTTCGCTCCTTCCTTCCGGTTCCCATACTCTGACGGCCATTCTCCTTCCTGGCACTGAGTTTCTGTGGAGAGATATCTGGGAACAACTTCATCTTGGCATGGCTTGGGGGATCCTACCCTCTACCCCACCTCCATCCCCAGCCACTTGTCCCCCACCCTGAAATATACACTGCCAGCCCTGATAGATCTTGTCTTGGGTTAAAATTAGATCTATTTTCTTCAACTGCCAAATTCATCTTTCGTTCTTAGAACGTCTTCGGACGTATGAACTACTTTCTTTCTAATATCTCTTTTGATAACGTCGATTCTCTCTTTTCTTATCTCCAATTTCCTCGAAAATCTTGTTTCAAATATATATTCAGCCAGTCTGTGGACAGACACCAATGCCTCCCTGCTCCTTGAAACCTCAACTGTAACACACTTTGTCTGGGTTATGAGTTGTACATACAGTTGGGCACAAAACTATGATAATCAAGGCAGCTTCTGCTAATACTTCTGGGTTGCCAGCCTTGTGTTCCTGCATGGCAAGAAAAGGGCAACAAGTATACACTTTCTATACATCAAGAAAGTCCTTTAATTTTGCCAGCAGTCACATTCTGGACTATGAGATTGTTCCTGTTTATATTTCCATTCTTTGTTCTGCCAACTCTTCAAAGCCTTTTTTTTTTCTTCAAAAAGAGAATGTTTCCACTACAGTGGTGCAGTGGTATACAGTTTGGAAAAGTTCACTTTGAGTGCATTGGGCATCCGAATCAAAGTCAATGGCATTTTCTACTAAAGAAAGTCAGCTCTTCATTATCTCTGGATTATCTACTCTTTGTTCAAGATTTCCCCTCCCAAAACTCAGCATGCCCCAAGATATCTCCAAGTGCCATCAACTCCTTTAGTGAACTGTTTTTCTCAAAGATAATGAAAATTAACTCCGATGCTAACTTAAGTGAAATATAATTATGTAGGTTGCTCTATAGACAAAAATGAATTCCATGGAGCGACATGAAAAGGGAGGAATAATTTTGGAGCCTCCATTACTACTTACTATTACTACTATGACTACTACTACCACCATGACTGCTCTTATTTGGCCACATCACACTTTAAGGCACATTCCACCCTTTATTTTTCTGCAATATCCAGCTGAGCCAGGCACTGTTTTGAAACCCTCTTTTGAGTTAATTCAGAAGCCATAATTTTCTCCTAAGGTTGAAAATTCATTGGAAGAAGGCCATTTCATTAGCATTGCAAGGTTGAAAGAGATCTGAAAAGTTTACCTCATACAACCACCATCCTTTGTTCTGGTCTCTTCTCTATCATTCCTGCCAAGAGGGTGGCCTGGCCTCCGAGGCACACTCTGGGGATGGTCTGTTCTCTGAAATATCAGGACGACCCATCTTTGATCATCTTTTACCTCATTCCTGGAGCAATTGTTCATTAATTGTGGTGGAGTAGCCACGCACTCCAAGGGGGTTGCAGGTAAGACTTGTGAGACAGGCCAGCCAGGTCCGGTTGCATAAAATCAATTTGCTATCGTGGGAATTCGTTCAACACAGATACCATTCATGTTAATAGGGACCTTTTTGAATTTGAATCTTATTTACATGAGCCAGTGAGAACATCAATTGTTCTCCTATTGTAAGTTAACAGTTTTGCATACTTGAGAAGCAATGAGCCTAAAGAAAAAGGAATTTTCTTCCAGTGGTTTGTGTTAGAGCCAATAGGAGCTGCAGTGCATACCATGTGCAGAAAGGATTTACTGGATTTCAGAGCAAGTCTCCTTGTTGCTTATTGCTTATTGGGTTAGCCTGAGCTTCTCTTGTCCCAGGACTAACCCTTAACTAACGTTAACCATTAGGCAAGTTATAATTTCTTTCCTTCCTTAAGCAACAGCTCAGACTTAATACATGCCATTACAAATAACTTTGCTTTATTGTACTAATGACTAAAAGGAATAGATAGCTTTTTCATATTTTCTTGTTCCTCATCTAATTAACTTGTTAAAAACTAACCTTACCTATAACAGGATGTAGTCATTTTAGGAATAATACCTTGCATTTACAAAACATAGCTTGATATGGAACAAATCCTTTTTCCTCTCTTGTTATTTTATAGCTCACTGGTCAGAATTATAAAAGGGTACCATTCAGAAGTAGGGACGCTGATTAATGAACAGCCACTGAATTCATCTTCGGGAGGACTGAGTCTGGGAACTCTTAGCCGCTCGTGGCAACCTAACTGCGGTGGTCCCTGAGCAGGACCACAGAACCACAGGCTTCACAGAACATTAGGCAATGGGTGTGAACTGCAGCCTCATGACTCATTCAAGGCTGAGCTGGAATGGGGTGATCTAGTAGGCAGGAGAGAACTTTTATTTTTTTTTTATTTTAAAGATTTTATTTATTTATTTGAGAGAGAGAGTGAGAGAGAGAAAGAGCACAAGAGGGGGGAGCGGGAGAGGGAGAAGCAGACTCCCTGCCGAGCAGGGAGCCCGATGCGGGACTCGATCCCGGGACTCCAGGATCATGACCTGAGCCGAAGGCAGTCGCTTAACCAACTGAGCCACCCAGGCGCCCCAGGAGAGAACTTTTAAAGAGAAGCTAGACTGTAGCCAAATGCCTACCAGGGCTCTGTAGAGCTGCTAGGAAATTCAGTTGTCTGTTGCACCCCCTCTTAAAAAAAAAAAAAAAAAAAGTCTTGTTTGTTAAAAAGGCCCCAGGCATGGAGTTTAGGTACAGGATTGGACACATCTGGAAGATATAATTACTGAGCTTGCAATTAGTAAGTACAGTATTAAAACACATGGAGCAGATTCATCTATTTATCTCATACCTTTTGTGAGAGTTCAAACTTTGAAACTCATGTTTTAATTTCTCAGTTGGGAAAATTTGTAATGATTCAATTATTAGTTGGAGATAAATTCTCACTGGGGTGGTGGAACGTGGCTAGTGTGGAAATGATTTGATTCGGTCAGACCCATAAGTTTCTAACCCCTCCAAAACGTGATTTCTTTGGTCTATGAGTGTGTGCTTCGACACCATAGCACTATAATGTGAATAACTGTAATTGTATTTCAAATAATGTTAGCCTGTGAGTGAAGTAATTTCTGTTCAAAAATGTTACCCAATGAGTGGCAATCCACTGACAATTTTTCTAGAAGATGGAAAGAAAATGGAATTCAGAAGTTATATATGTATATATGTATATGTATAAATTCCGGAAATTAATATATGTAGAAATTTATATAACTGTGTATATATATATAATTACATACATTTATATGAACTTCAGAAAAACATACATGTATGTTTATCTATGTAGGTCAACCTTGAGATCTCATTCTAGATATGCTTTATTAATAGTTGACTGCCTGGGCTTTAAGTGTTTAAGAAGAGGTTAGGAAGGAGGGTATTTCTATGAAAAAAGACAGTTCTCATGTTGTTTCAGCCTGGGTGGAATTCAAAAGTATCAGAGTTTTCACAAACAGCCTTCTTCTCAAAGGTTCGTTGGCCAAGATTTGATACCCCAAGAGGCTGGGGAAAGCATCTGACCTTCTGGGCACATACCACACTGTCCAAACCTTTTTGGGCTGACCCATCACAGCTAAGGGTCTCAACAAAACGGACGGCACCTTGAGCAAACCAGACAGCTACTCTAAAGACAGGCAGCCTTATACTTGAGTTCCTGTAAGAAATGGTCAATTCAAAAATGTTTTCTTTTAACTGAGTTAAAAATAGTATAAACTGAAATAGCTCATCCTATGAAACACTTAAGAGTAAAATGTGTGTTTTACTTTTTTTTTTCCTTGCCTTAAAAATGTGTTGCATTAGGACGAATCAGGCCGCTGCAGCCAGGATGGAATGTGAACCACGCCACCGGACAGCACACTGGAGGGGAACATGCCTTTCGTCTTAATTATAGGCTGGACAAGGGAATGCACTGTATGTTCTGCTGTGTATGAGCAGGGAGAAAACTTTCCCAGGGTATTTTTCCTTTGCATTTCTGACTCTTACTGGGTTGGAAACTTGTCCATGCGACCCAGCAGGGTCCATTTTTCCATAATAAGGCTAAAAATATGCCAGAAATATTTTCTTTAGCACAGTCTATGAGTGTCAAACATGAAAGTGACAGAACTCTCTTTCCTGCTGATTCTATTTCACCTTTTCCTGGAGAAAGTTCCACTGAGATACCACCATTCTCTCTCAATGTTGTTTTTCTGATAGGCTCCATAAACTGGAGTGTAATCCAAATTGGAATAATTGTAGAAATTTATTCCATGTCCCTGTAAAACCCAAATTTTGTTCTCTCTTTATAGTTATGTTTCTAATGACTCACCTTCAGTACATCATAGCCCTTGAAATGTTTTTCCTGTAATAGGAATGCACTGTCACTGAGTCATTCATACTCTTCAGCAAGGTCAGTTACGAAATGCATCTAGAATTGCATTTAGAATTAGGGGTAGTCCATGACTGTAACGGATTATAAAGGAATGATACAGTGAACAAGAACATGTACTTTGGTGAGAAGAATCAGGTTGAACCAAGTCATACTCATATCACCTTCGGTACGCTTTATTTCCAAACCTTTATTTCTTTGTCTGTAAATTGGGTATATAAAGTTATTGCAAGGATTGAATATAATAATGTATCTGATGTATTTAGCATAGTGCTGGCTGAGGTTATTTTAAGGAGAAAAGCTGTGACCTTGATCTTATTTCTAATCAATTAAATCAACTAACCATAAATTAGATTAGATTGGATTAGATTAGATAGATTCCATAATTCCGTGGGTAAAAATACTCACCGTGATTAGGAATATTGTCCCAGCCTTCTCCTGATTCCTAGCCACTACTATCATTCAAGCTATTTAAACCAGTGGTTCTTGTCAGATGGAGGCAACTTTGTGCCCCAGTAGACATTTGTTTTTGGCTTACATACCTTCGGTGCAGTGGGTCCTACCAGCATTCACTGAGTAGAAGCCATGGATCTTGCTAAACATTCTATTAGACACAGGACAGCCCCCCACAACAAAGAATTATCTGGATTGAAATGTCAGTAGTGGAGAGATATTGATAAAACCTGGCTTAGAGTAAAAACTTTAGGGTCTGTTGTGCGGTTTGTAGTACTACCATAGGGGGCATTCAAAGAAACGAACCTATTAAACTTCTCTCCATGCCCCATTTATTCCAGGAACGGTTTTGAGTGCCTACTATGTTCAGAGCTGCATTACTGGTGGCTGAAGATAGAATCTCAGTTTCTGAAGCCAGAAGCCAATGTGCTTCTAGAAAGGCCATGATGCTGGATACTGGGGTAAGGGACAGATTGAGGAATTAGCTAAATCCTCCTGATGGTAAGTGCATGCATTTAATACTGAAGATTAAATATAAATTAGAAGCAGCTTTAGATGGTTTTGTATCATTCCTAAGACTAAAGGAGAATTTTCCAAACTAAATTCATCTTCACAGCAAGTTGATATTTTTACCGATTTAGGAGGATTTTACTAGCTTGCAGGAATACGTAGAATCCAGCCTGTCTACAGAATAGCTGCTTCTTTTCCCAATCCAGGGGTTGTCAGATGCCAGTGCCGAGAATGCCAGATTCAAGGCTTACAAAAATGATATTCATTTAAAAGAAGTTAGAAGTTTGTTTTTATTGAACTCAAAAATTAAAAGTTGAAAGTTTCTTTTTAATTCAGTAAAAGTATTTTGTTTTAGCCTCACATGTTTTAAAGCTCTCAAACTCTCTTTACTTTTCAGGAAGTGTTATCTGTCTCTGTCAACCTGCAAAGAGACTGGTTTTAATTTAGAGATCTAAATTTATAGGTAATCACATACATTAACCAATAATGATTTATAGTGTACATTTCCTTCCACATGTATGTAATAAGTGTCTTCAGGGTTATTTCACTTCTTGCTCACTTCCTGTGCTCTACGTGTGTTTGTCATAATTTGCTTGTGATGGTTTCTTTCTGATGTCTCCATGATATAAAAGTCATTTGACTTACCATAGCCAACTAAGGTGGTTCCATAATCAGAGGAATGAATGAGTCCAGGCTCCTATCACTTGAAGTCTATGTTTATGGTTCATGGCAAACTGAAAAGTTCTCAGCCACATATTATTCTATTTTTGGCACTGAGAAATTATTTTGCTTGTGTTGGCATGTTCCTTTCAGATGAAATTTTTGTCAGTACTAAAATGGTTGATGTTGTAATTGATTGACGACTGATTGATTGAGGCTAGAAAAAACTTAGGAAATCTTAGTGTAAAAATACACACTGCACTTTATTTTAATTGGGAAATTAGCTTAAGACCATGCATAGTGAATAAAGACTGTGAGTGGAAAGGACATTGTAAAGGAAATCTATAGATTCTGGCTTTACTCCCAGGCGTGAACTAGGTAAGTTCACTTAGTCCTTCTAAGGGTCCAGTAACTCATCTATAAAAATGGATGGATTGAACTTCCCCATCCCCTTTTAATGCTGTGAACTACAATTCTGTCAAAATAACACCTCATCCCAAGTAAGCGACATCTCATAGATTAGTCTGCCTCCAGACTCATAGAGAGAAGTCTATAATTTAAAGTACTGGTAGCACTTGATTCAATAGTAAATTGTTTCTTAGCAAGAAGGACTCTGTGAATATCTATCATCATCTTAGCTCTGTTTTGGAAAGCCACCCCTGATCGCTCCTTCCAGATGTACTGATAGTCTTTTTGTCACGTGAGTTCTTGCTCTGATCATAGGTGATCAGATGAGGCTGGAGAAGCACCCGATACAAAGGTAGCAATGTACATTTGGCCAATGACCCCTAAACTACCTTAATATATCTCTTCTATAATGTAAAGTAAATGGCTGAGCCGATTCTTCTTGAGAAGTCCAGTTTGAGGGCAAGTCAGCAGATAGTAGAGTGGTATGGAAACCAAGAACCGTAGGAAAAAAGCAATAAATAGAAAAGATGGGTCATCAGAAGCCATAGAAAGCAGAATCCATGGGACAATAAAAGCCTGAGACAATATTTGCTATAAGTAAGAAGAAACCCTGAGGACCTAGTACCAAATGTCTAGCTACAAGTAACATATTCAGAACAAGGACCCCCTTGGAAACATAAAATAAAAACCAACTTTTTAGGTTGTGAAATCATCATGTCTTCATGGTATCCAGGAGAAGAAAACAATGGACTTTTCTTAAGTGGGATGCATGACAAACAAATGCTCATTATGTGTCTATGAGGAAGTTTGATCCAGTGTCTCTGTTGGTCCCTATATAGTTACCTTGACTTTCACTCTGACCTGGAGTTCAATGAAGTTTGGATAGAAGTTAAAATGTAGTTGCACTGTCTCTGGGTGTAAGTACTAGAATTTTGATATCCCATATTGTTTCTCCTTCTCCCAACCACCCCCCGCCATCCTCCTCCTTTTTCATCATGATCATGTCTTTTTGAATCGATCATCCCTCTTTGAATTCCTGTTAACAGCCTGGCATGGTGCCCCACACATAGTAGGTACTCAATAAATATTTGTTAAGGTAGTGATGAGGTGACAAGCAGCAGAATTAGTTTTTCAAACACCCACACTTTAGTGAAAGCACTTTATGAAATGCTTAAGGTATTTTCTACATATCGGGAAAAAACTGAAAAAAAATATATGTGGGCTAGCCACATGAAACATTCCCTGGAATATCCTGGCTCTGGTTACCTGAAGTCACTGCTGGGTCATGCATTTACCAGAGGTCAAAGCTTAGAGAATGCAGCTTTGAAGGTTCTCTGCATAAGGGTGTAATTTCAAGTTACTAATAACTCAGGAACACTTGATCTCTTTCCTTATTCTTGCCCAGATGAGTCATTTTCTTGGTAGTTTACCTTGAGCTCCTCCTATTTATACACAGCAGACTAGCTGGCATGGAAAATTGTGTGCATCTGTCTTTCATATTGAAATATGTACCTACATATATTTTTTTCCCCTTTACTATTCTTTTTCTCATTTTCTCATTTCTCCAGTCCCATGGTTTCTGCCTAAAACTAGAGAAGTCTCTTCCAAGGTGAGTTAGTCTTAAACAGATCATGAAGATGGGGTCTCTACATTTGACTGAATTCATTATATAAGAATGGAAACCCAAAAAGACCCACTGCATTGTTTCCCAAAGAATTGTCCAGAAGAATTTCCACTTCTCAGAGCCTCATTTGTTTTCTAAATCCCCAAAGAGAGATTTGACTCAGCAAAAATGAGTTTTGAGCCTTCTTCAGCAGCAGCAACAACAGCTGAGCTGTGGATCTTGGCTCTAAGACTGGCCTAGTTATTCAGCAGATACTGTCCCAGCCAAGCCCTGAAATAGCTTTTAGCCACCACCACAAATGCTGCCTACCAACTGTTGCCTAGGTGAGGAGAGCCGTGGCCATAAATCCTGGCACCTCCCCTTCCCCAAATCTGCCTGATTCATTTGTTCACACCACACCTTCAGAGTGGAAGGTATGATTGCCTGCCTTCTTGCTTGCTTATTCTTTCCTTCTTTCTCTCTCTCTCTCTTTTTCTTTTTTGACCTGGCAAGTGATTCTGCCAAAAATGTTATTCGAGAAGGTACCCGCACCCATGGATCACCAACAGACAAAACAAGAAAAACTACTGTGGCTTATTTAAAACTATCTTTGTATTCTTTAAAATTTCTTTCATTCTCTCTCTCTTTTTTTTTTTTTCTGAGAGCATCTTGGAGCAAAAGTTGACTTTTCTGGGTTCAACTTAAAGATTTGTCCTCCCTGAGTCTAGGTAGATGCAGGAAAGGTAATTGGGTAAGAAATGGTGTGACACAGAATTCAGAAATCATTGAAAAGATTGGTAGATGTGACTACATAAAAATAAAAATGTTTTGCATACCCCTCACAAAAAAAAGAAAAAAAAAAGTGAGAAAACACCACAGGTGAAGTTGGAAGACAAACTTAATAGGGAAAAATGCTTGAAACTCACGTCACAGGCAAAGGGCTAATTTCTTAATATATAAAAATCTCCTGCAAACATCATAAAAAGGATCAATAATTCAGTTAAAGAATTGTAAAATGTGTGAATAGGAACTACAAGGAAATGAAATTAAAATGGCTTTTTAAAAAAAGATTTTATTTATTTATTTGAGAGAGAGAGAGAGAATGAGAGAAAGAGAGAGAGCAGGAGAGGGGGGAGGGTCAGAGGGAGAAGCAGACTCGCCGCTGAGCAGGGAGCCCGCTATGGGACTCAATCCTGGGACTCCAGGATCATGACCTGAGCTGAAGGCAGTCACTCAACCAACTGAGCCACCCAGGTGCCCAAAATGGCTTTTAAACATATGAAAAAATACTCAAACTTATTCATAATACAGGAAATACAAACTAAATTAAATATGAGAACCATTTTTTACTTATCATATAGGGCAAAACCCAAGTTTGAGTCTTGCTGCTAAGATTGTGGATGACCAGCCATTTCTATACCATGCTGATGAGAATATGAATGGTTCCAACTTCTAAGGAAGCAATTCGGCAAAACCTATCAAAACTATAAATGCACACATCTTTGATCCAGCAATTCTACTTCTAAAAAATTATCCCATATGTATACTCACGCTGTGTGTCAAGTGGCATATATATATATATATATATGCCACTGTATATATTTATACGCCATATATAAATAGCCATATGGCTATTTCTTGAGGCAGGGCTTATTATAGCAAAAGATTTTAGATAACACAAGTGGAATACTATTAAGCTATTAAAAATAAGCAAGGAATCTCTTTGTGTACTGACATAGAAAGCTCTCAAGAGATGCTATTAATTGGAAAAATTGAGGTACATAATATTATGTATGGTATGTTTCCATTTGTAGAAAAAGCAGGAAAAATTATAGACTGATACAGAGTACATATTTGCTTATATTTGCATAAGATATCTAAAGGCAGGAAACACAAAAATTCCCATACAAAGGGAATAAAATGGCTAGGGCATTAAAAAATGTTTATGCAATGTGAATGTCTCTCCCAATAAAAAAATGCAATGAAAAATTATTAGGAAAAAAATGTGTCATAAAATAAGGATCAAATACAGTAGAGTGGCAGGAGTAAGGAGATTATAGCATGTGTCACTAGAAACAATTGGTGCCAATTTTTTCCAGTCTCTTTTGTCCTAGTTTGGGCTGTGATAATATAATACCATAGACTGGGTAGTTTAAAGAACGTTTATTTGTCACAGTTCTTGAAACTGAAAGTCCAAGATCAAGGTACCGGCAGATCCAGTGTCTGGTGAGCACTTGCTTCCTGATTTGCAGATGGCCATGTTTTTATTGTATCCTCACTTGGCATAGAATGAGAGGGCGGAGAGAGAGAGAGAGGGAGAAAAAGAGAAAGAGAGAGAGAGAGAGAAGGTTCTCTCCTATCTCTTCTTATAAGGGCACTAATCTTATTCATGAGGACTCCACCCTCATGACTTAATTCCCATCACATTGGGGGTTAGGATTTCAACATAAGAATTTGGGGGGGACACAGACATGTAGTCCATAGCATCCTTACACATGACTTCTTTGATATTCTACTTTTCAAACTTTGCCCTTTTCTTGTCTCCAATTCTCATCAATTTTCTAAATACATTTCTGCTCTAAATCTATAATTTATATATTTAATCATATATTTACTGTATAATTATATTATATATTTACTGTAATATATAATTACAGTATTTTTTATATATTTAATATATATTTAATTATATAGTTACTGTTCTACTGATCTGTACATGCATACATTAGCTTGCTGAGTGCTTAAATGACATTAACCCTATAGGTAGACTTCATTTAAACAGACAGGAGACTGAATGAGGTTTTCTGGAGGCCTTATTCTGAGACTCGCTGGAGACAGAAGTATGATTTTGACTTATGTAGTAGAATTGAACATGAACACAAGATTTAATCAAGCTGATCCCTTACTGCCTGAGGATATTTCCTTATAAGGGACTGGGCTTAAGCCAGGTATGCTAACCAGGTCCAAGCAGATTGAGAAAACCTTTCAATCCATGTCTTAATTTTATTGCAGTTTGTGAAGAACTACCACTGAGTAATAGTAGAAGATTTATGGATGGTCAGTGAATTCCCAGTCACCATGACCAGGAAAACTCCAGCAACTAAGAACAATTTACTAGCAATGTGACCTTGTTCAAATCACCAAATCTCTCAGAATCCCAGCATCTTCATTTATCCAATGGGAATGTTTTTGAGAGACCAAATAAATTATACATAAAGATGGCAACAACACCCACTGGTTGCCAGTCTCCAAGATGGCTTCAATGATCCTTATCTCCTGGTATTTATATCCTTGTGCACCCCTCCCACCTTGTATCAGCCTTGACCTTTCACAAATGACAGAGGTGGTGGTCTGTCATTTCTGAGGTTCGGTTATAAAAGTTCTGTCTTTGTCATGCTCACTCTCTCTTCCTGTCTGTCTCCTCCTATCTGTCTGTCCCTTCCTCTCTCTCTTTAGGGGAAATCAGCTGCCATGTTGTGAGCAACCTTTGGAGAGGCTCATGTGGTGAGACACAGGAATGAGCTTGGAAGCAGCTCCTCTCCCCCTATCAAGCCTTCAGATGACTGTCGCCCAGGTCAACACTTATGAGCTCAGTCTTCTGAAGATATCTTGAACAAGAACTGTCTGGCTACACTGCCTCCAGATCCCTGATCCTCAGAGACTTTGTGACAGAACAAATGTTACTTTAAATTGCAAAGCTTTAGGGTAATTTTTTAGGCTGCAAAAGATAACTAATACAATCATATAACAATGACAATAGTAACTAATCAGTAAGGTTCCATTTATTCTTCACAGAAAGAACTTCATGGTGTTGCTAAAGTCTACTTGGGTACAGTGATTCCAATGGAATAATTGTCCTCTGACTCACCGTTTAGCTACCTGAGGCTACATTACGCACCAACTCCAACACCTGTCTCTTATGCCATGGTGTCCTGATTAACTGTCACTCCTAGCACCCAATACATAAGTCTCACTAACAGCATTCAAAAGACCAAGGCCCCTGATGGGAACAGAAGTTCTGTTCACCTTTGTTGCTGCTGATACTGAACCACTGCACCAGATTTGTTGCCTTGATTCTGATTTGAGGTGGTTTCCATGAATTATATTGTTTTAACCTGCAACAACAGTTCCTAGAACAAACACAAGGACTAGGTATGTGGAGGGCACTAAAAACTCTCATCATTCATGCCTCAGTCCTAAACCACTTCATCCAACAACCTGACTCCTTGCCTTTTTGGGCTTTTTTTTTTCTTACCATTTGGGTCCTAGTCTTGTCTCTGCTCCCTAATTCTGGTTTTCTGTCCTCTTGGTCACCTTCAATAAACATCCTACTCTATTTTACTTGGCCCTGGGATCTTTCTTTCTGGGTGCTGCCTCCAATGATAGAGATTTGACTATATTTACCTTGGCAGTATAAGCTGCACTCATAGAAATTCTAGATTTGTTGACTGTTCTTACCTTTAAAATGTTGCCTCTGAGCCCTTGGTCTGGACAACAACCCAGCTCTGCCTTTTGACTCTTCCATATGACCCACGTGGGATTATTCACCCATCATGAGTCTGGCCCAGGGTGGTTTCTGCTCCTTTCTCCATCTCCAGATCTCCCAGTTTTACCCTGTTGCTAATTACAGAGCTCCTTGTTGACGATGCTCTCAGGCCCTAAATATAGACTGCAGTGGTCCTCAGCTGTGGTTAACATGAAAATGGAGAGCTTGAAACATATTCAGATGGCCAGGTCCTACTTCAGACCAATTAAATTAGAATATCTGGGTACAGGTCTCAGGCATGAATATTAAAAGTTTCCCAGTAGCCGGATTTCAAAGCAATAACGTGCAGCTAGGGCTGAGTGAGTTCAAATACTACACTCACTAAAGGAAAGGCATCTGGGAGCCAGATTCACCTTCAGGTGGCCAGTTTGTGACCTCTGACTAGAGGGTGAGTTGACAGTCTTGCTGGGAAGCCAGGGGCTTTGTTTGTCTACTCCCACAAGATGCTCCAGATGGCTGAAGGAAACAGGGAGCACAGAATTCAGAAGCAATTAGCTAGTGCATACGCTCCCAGGGCAACCCTGCTCCAAGAGGACATCTGATAACCTGCGGATAATTATAAGTTTATGGTGAACAAACCATTGCTGAAGGATGGCATCGTGCACATCTGTTGTTTAGAAAAAAACCGTTGCAGGGTTTTTGACTTGGCGCTAGGAATCCCAAACCATGGCTAATGGCATTTTCCTCTGAGAAATTCTGTTTGTGCACATGGAGATTCAAGAAAGAATGAATGTCAAAGCCAATAGAAAGAAGAAATCAGAGGCTTGCTTTTTTGGGGTAGAATAAAAGTACTAGTGTCTCCAAATACAGTTCCTAAACTAACACGTGAATGGGCATATCCTATGGTAGTGGTTAATAATAAATAGAACATTGAGAATATGGATTTGATCTTTCAATCTTTCAATTAGTGTGAACAGCAAGATTCTCAAGATGAATAAAAGATCTATTTAATTGCTTTCAAATTGATCTCCTCTAACACATTTATAATAATAATGGCACTTTTAGGGATGCTAATATGCACAGCAAATGTTTTCTGGATTTTTAAAACATCTTGACAGAACAGTTTAAGATGTTTTAATGTAGCCATCATTACTGCTCTGCTGAGTAATTGGTAGACATGGTATTGATAACTTTTAAAAATTTTAGTTCTATCCATAAGCTAGATGCATGAGGATGGATTAAACTCCATCCATGGTCTTGATAAAGAAAATTCATGTATTGAATATATAGTGAATATACTGTATTTGAAATTGGGAGTTCCTAAACATTTCTTAGTGTTGTTCCAGACTATTCCACTTTGGAAGTCCAGGTTATTGGTGGGTGAGAGCTTCTTGCGGGGCACACAAGATCTGTCAGTCCCTAAGAAGTATGGCCCATGGAGACACACAGACCTTCTTTTGAATCTTGGTTTCGCCTCACAGAAGTTATGTGACTCTAGGCAATCACTGAGCCTCTCACACCGAGTCTCCAAAAGGATCAGAATACCTGCTTTCCCAGGTGACTGCTGTAATCAGATATTGTGAATGCAAAGCAGATACATGATATTGATTGAGTGCTCATTCCAAACAGACACTTGGTTAAGGGCTATGGGGAAGAATGAGAGTATAAAGCACAGCCTCTGTCTTCTAGCAGCTGACAAGATATTGGGGAGATAAAATACGAATAATCAAAGGTAATGAATTAAAAATACAGGGTACCCATGTTAAGTTACAAAATGTTATACTCATTAAATGCTATTAAAGTATACGAGTTCAGGTGAGGACATCTGTCTTTCACAATCTCATGTATCTTGGGTAGCATAAGCCATAAAATTTCCTTTTATTAAATAGGTCTGCAAGCCCTCACCCTTATCCTACATGTAAAGATATATGATTTAATTTCATCCTCAAAATAACCATTATGAGATATTATTTTATTGATAAAAAGCTAAAAAATTTACCTTAACTAGGAGGTGTATAATTACTGTATATAATTAGAGATTCTGAATATGAATCAACTAAATGCTATTTGTAGTATGGATGGGATAATAACTGTATCTGAATATTTAAAATATTAGGTTTGGGATATGTCAGCTGCCATCGTCAATCTGAGGCCTGCAGGTATCTAAAGGCCAAGTGAGTTGAGACTGAGCAAGTAAGCCCCAAAGGGTGAATATAAGTCAGGATTCCATGACTACCAGTGATTTGGTTGGCAGGCTGCTTTCCAAGGGCTGATCTTCAGTACATGTTGGCAAAGATGCTCCTGGGGCAAAAAGTGGGGTGAGAGTCATCCTGGGGGCTGGTCAGAGTGAAGGAAATTAGGGTAGCTGAGAACAGAGCAGGGATTCCGCATATATGGATTAAATTTTCTTTTGGGAACAAAGGGGGGAGTTTAGAGGGATTTAATTTCTCTCCTTTTCTGTGAAGTTGCTATACAATGAAGCTTTTGCATTAATGGCAGCCCAGTGCTAATAATGGATCGGTTTTATGACACTTTCACGAAGATAGACTTTGTAAAATTATTAAGCTTGATTATAACATGAGAGAATATTCAGTCACTGAGGCTGTGGTTATATGTTTCCTATACTGTTTTTGAAGATTAACCTTCAAAGACATATCTAAATCCAGGTCAAAAGTCCCTTCATGGGTAAGTGACAAGATTTGTGGTGCCCTAAATTTTTGCTGTGTCTGTCTATACAATGCAAATCTCTTTGATAAATGTAATTAAAATTATGTACAATAAAATTTTGTGGGTTGAATAAACAAAGTTTTTTGATGTAGTATAGATAAAAAAATTGATAGGATAAATGTTTCTTTCTGCCACCCAATGAAGACCTGTCTCACTATGTGAGGAATCACTTGATACTCACTAGGACATGCATAGTGGAAAACAAAGAACCTAGGACACATGGTTTATGTCCAAAGAAGTGATTTCTGAAAGCCTCGAGGTCTTTAAAGACAGTGAGAGAATCCATTAAAGTATTTTTCTCTAAAGATCTGAACAAGACACTATGTCTCTCTTAAAGGAGACAATTTTTAATGTCTGAGGGATGCATGAAACATGGCACCTTAGAATAAATTCGCATTCAGAGGGAAGATAATACTATTTGGAAATTACAGTGTCCTAAAACTCACCAAATTTGTGGAAAACAAGCACTCCTTGTTTCCTTGGAAGGCCTTGGGGAAAATTTGTCTCCAAGTGTTCCTGTGGAGAGAGGATTTCAGAGACAACATAGGAACCACATGTCCTGTTTCTTACACGTCCAGTGATGTCTGATGTGGGTGTTCATGGAGCCTGACAACCAGATTGTCCTTAAAAGCAGCTGATCTCATTCCTTGTGGGCGCTGAGTTCCTCGTTCCTGAAGTGGATGAGTTCAGAAGCTCTGGCTCTGCTCCATGACTCACCTCCCTGCCGCCTGGCTCCCTGAGAGGGCCCTCAGACCCCTGCTGCTGTCAAGCAACAGAACAGCCTCTTTTGCTCTCAGACCTCTCCAAGAATGCGGATGCAGGAGTTAGCTCTCTCTCGTAAGCCTCTTGTGGTTAACATGAATAGCATTCTTTCAATTGCTGTAGATATGAAATAGCCCAAGTCTTCAAGTCAACAATTAAAAACTCAGGGTCATAGTTTTGCAGGAGATGCTGAAAATGTTTGAGCTTGGGAATAAAGCATTTTAAACTTGAGTGGTATGTATATTTATTCTGTGTCTCCATGTTGCCAATGAAGTAGAGATTTTTCAGTTATTTGGGTTTTACTAGGATAGTGAAAGTCAAGACAGATGGCATGCTCTCCCAATAAAATATTTTTTTATTTCATTAACTGGATACTTAACAAAGAGATACTTTTGTTTGTGTAAAGTGGAGTTAGCTTCTCTGCCTCTCAGTCCCCTCATCTGTGAATTGAGGATAATAATATATACTCCACAGAGTTAGCAAACATGTCAGTTTTCATATTTGTAAAATGGGGACATTAACAATTAGGTTTGGGATATGTACCAGTGACAATGCCTTGATATGTAGGCCTGGAGCGAAGGAGGTAAGGATGCACTATTTTCTAAGTTTGTCTGGGATAGCCCCAGTTTACATGGATTGCACATAATTATTTTAGCATCCTGTTTCTGTCTTAAAAAGGTGTCCCAGGTTGGAAAATAATGAACATTAAATTGAGAAGGAAAAAAGATGGCAGCTCACATGCATATGGATGTTTCTGTCTGCTCATGAGTGTTTCATGCATTCCTCTCATCTTATTTCCTGTCCTCTGTCCACCAAGAACAGCCTCCCCACTGGTGGCTACACTAGACCATTGTGCATCAGGGGGTAGTCACTTCAGTCTTAACTAGTCAAACATCACTTCTATGATTTCTTTTATTAGATAATTTGGAATAAACTGTGTTAATTATTTCATTAATTAAATTTTATAAGTAAAACTAACAGCAATTTGACTGAACTATAACCATGGGAGTTGCGTGTCTGTGCACTTAGTCATTCAGTTCCAGCAACTGGAGCTGAATTGGAAACACACAGAGGATTCTCCGGAGATAGTTCTTCTTGCTGGATCTTTCAAAGTAATAAGTGACCACAAATTCAGAGGATAAGTGGGGCAGAATCAAGATGGGCACAAGCACAGCTTAGAATAACTCTTCTAGATGGCCGCTCCTGTCCAAATTAGAAGTTGGGTCTTCCCAGTAGAAAGAAACAGGTAATTATGGTTGGCCTCATCCATGGTCTGGGCTGGAAACTGGGAACGGATAGCCACAGCGCCTGTGAGCTCAGCAGCTAAATCAAGCCCTTTGGGTTTCGTGCACATGTACAAACCCTCCCGGGAAGATTTGAAAGTTCCAGTTGCAGAGTTTTCCCGTTTCAAGGGCAACAGTCTGTCATTGAAGTTGGAATTCAAAGGTTTGGTCAAGCAGCTGGAAGGGTTTGTCTGGGAAGTGGGAGGACAGACAGTGGCAGAAGCAGCCCAGATGAGTTTTGGAGGATCTGAAGTGTGAGGTAGTCAAATCAAAGTGTTCTATGGAAGAAAGAACGAGCTGCTGCTTCTTTCTGTCTGTCTGGTTCTGACTACAAGTCTGAATCTGAAATTCTTTACATCAGCACTGATAGCCTTTCCTTATTCCTAGTGGGACATATTTGCAGAATTTTACTTATATCCTTTAATTTAGCTGCTTCTCCTCCTTCTTCCTTATTTACATTTGAACACACATGCATGCTTGCTAATGAGCATAAAGACTAGAGACCGGAAGTTTCCAAAACTCTAATGATTTCATTTGTCTTGATCGTGTTAGTTTTCATTATCTTCTTTCTCCATTTCCCCTCACATGACCGTAATTGTAAGGCCAAAATTCAGTGCAATATTAAATAATTGCACAGATGGCTATAGCATGCAGCCAGAATGGAATGGTTTCCAAAGCAGATGATAAAGACTTCTGTGTAATAGCTTGAAATGTTTATTTGATTGATAGATGAATGAAGGTTCACATTTGGCATAGCAAAGTCTATTTATGGGTATCTGTAGGAGAGTATGGGGTGTATGATGTTAAGTGTGTGAAAGACCACCTGTACGTACACACATCTATAATTCTAGACACACGTATGCATATGGCTCCATGGATGCTCAGGAAATACATTTCTTGATTCAATCTTCAAGATCTTGCTTTTTACTATGCACAAAATCCATTATTAAAGTTGAATTGATCTAAAATGATAACCTCTCTTCAAAAGGAAAACAAAATAAAACAAAGTAAAAAGCAACAAAAGAAGTGCTACATAGAACAATTTAGCCATCCTGTTTCCCTTCAGCTTCTTTTCTCATTCTGTACATTTAAAATCTCCATGGTCTTCCAATTTCTGAGTCCACCATCCCCCTTTTCAAAAGATAATCTAACTTCCCAATTTCCTACCTCATGGAGAAGGTAGATGTACTAAGATGGGTTTTCCATCAACCTCTTCTCCCCAACCTACGGCCTTACCAAACCTATTTCCATCATTTCTCTCTCCCTCTAATTATAATGGAAAGGATGCCTCTCCTCCTGACTAAGATGAATATCTTTTGGGCGCCTGGGTGGCTCAGTTGGTTAGGCGACTGCCTTCGGCTCAGGTCGTGATCCTGGAGTCCCGGGATCGAGTCCCGCATCGGGCTCCCTGCTCGGCAGGGAGTCTGCTTCTCCCTCTCCCGCTCCCCCCTCTTGTGCTCTCTCTCTCACTCTCTCTCTAAAATAAATAATAATAAAACAAAAAACAAAAGTGATATTAAGATGAATATCTTTTTGTATACCATGGATCTCATTCTCTCTTGCCTTCTAGAGACACCTTGCTCCGCTTATTTCCTCATTTACTTTGCTGAAGAGCTTCACTATAAGGCCATCTGCACTTTCCTTTGAAACATGTATCAGTCTATCATACCTGAGTTTTCTGAAATCTTTTTTTAAGGTATATATTTTTAAAAATTTTATTCTTAAGTAATCTGTACACCTGACATGGGGTTCGAACTCACAACTCCAACATCAAGAGTCGAGTGCTCTCCCGGCTAAGCCAGCCAGGCATCCCTTAGTTCTCTGAAATTTGTGACGCTATTGATCCCTCCTACTTGAAATCCCCTCTTCTCTTGATTTTAGCGATGCCATAATCCATGCCATGTATGTATGAATGAATATGTATGAATAAATATAAACATTTATATTTATTTATATAAGCATTTTATGTGCCAGATCCTGGTGTAAGTGCTAAGGCTATTGCAGTGATCAAATACACATGGATCCTGCCCTCAGGAAGTTTATTGTTTTTTTGTAAAAGATTGAAAGTGAAAAAAAAAAGTAATGGAATTATTTGGTAGGTTTGAAGGTGATAAATGTTAAGGACAAAAATAAAGCTGGAAGTGAAGAGACTCACTTTTTTAAATGGTACTATCCTCAGGAAAGTCCTCATATTAAAAGGAGCAAGTAAAGGAGTGGCCTAGCCTGCCTCATATTTTAACAGGATCACTCTAGCTGGTTTGCTAACAGTGGATAATAGGGGGACAGAATAGAAGCTGATGGTTAATTAAAAGCTATTGTGATATGTGTTGTGAGGGAAATAATGGTGTTTTAAGTGAGGTGGTAGCAGTGAAGTATTTGGAGGTGCTCAGATTCTTTATATTTTTTGAAGGTAGAACAGGTGATGGAGGGGATATGGGGGATGAGAGAGAGAGAGAGAGAGAATATAAGTATGACACCAAAGGTTTTGTCTTGAGTAATTAGTAAGATTAGGTGAGATGAGGAATACTGAGAGTGGAAGAGACTTGAGGGAAAAGATTTTAAACAACTTGAAGGGTTCAAGATTTTTTAAAAATGTATTTATTTTTATTTATTTTTTAATTGAAGTATATGTTATGCTGTGCTCACCATAAGTCTAGCTAGTATGTGTCACCATACAAGGCTATTAAGTACCGTTGACCATATTCCCTATGCTGCTCCTTTTATCCCTGTGACTTCATTCCATAACTAGAAGCCTGTACTTCCCACTCTCCTACCCCCCATTTCGCCCATCCCTCCACCCTCCTCCCCTCTGGCAATCGCCACTTTGTTCTCTGTGCTTATGGATCTGTTTCTGCTTTGCCTTTGTTTGTTTGTGCATTTGTTTTGTTTTTTAGATTCCACATATAAGTGATATCATATGGTATTTATCTTTCTCCATCTGTCTTATTTCACTTAACATAATAGAACGTTAGCTTGGCAGAAGGCAAAGGACTTTATTACTAGGCGTAAGCGGTAGCCAAATCATGTAGTATCATGTGCTGTGGAATAAATAGTTTATTATATTTTCTTGAAGAAACCTTCAGGTAGGATTAAAATTACCAGACTGTCCTGGAACTGCTACAGGTGGGATGCTAATTTGAGGGCAGCCAGCCTGAAGTGAAAGTCACACCTAGGGGAGTGTGGAGTCTACAGAACACCAGAGGAATAGAGTAGGAACTCGGGTCAAATCATTCCTAGAGCTTACACATCTCTGGACATTTTGTTTTGCTTTGTTTTAGTAAGATTTCCGTAAGTGAATTCCCTTCATTGTTCAAGTCAGGTTGAATTGCACTTCCTATTGCTTGCCTCCCAAAGCATTCTAGCAGATCCGTATTTTGGTACCAGAAGTGGTTACTCATCCACATTTTATTGTGGAGTTTGCCGAGTGGAGGAAATAAATAGGAGAGCAGCAAGGACCTCCCCCTTCCCCGCACCCTCCACCCCATGCCAGAGGAGGAAGTTGGTAAGCTTTGTTATGTGCAAGCAAGATAAGGGCTTAGGTTGGGGCTTTTATGTGTTGTTACTCAGACCTCAGGAAGTTGTAGCATCAGGGGACTTGACAGGTTCTTTCTTCCAGCATGCAGAGAGATCTTGTATGAAAGAGACAAGCCCAGGCTGAAGGTAGCACATCTGAAAGAGTATTTATTGAATGCCTACTCTACCAAGCACTGTGCTCATCAGGGGATGAGCTAATTCATAGAGATATGCTATTGGGGAAAAAAAAAAAAAAGCAAAATGGGAGGTTAGGTAGTGACAAATTGTTTTTAAGGATAAGGCAAAATAAGGGGATAGAAAATGGTCTGCACTGTTTTTTATAGATAGGATGATCAGGACATCTGAGGGAAAGTTCCTGGGCAGAGATTTCAGCAAATGGACATTCCTTGAGGCAGAAGTATGCCTGGTATTCAAGGAATAACAAGCTAGGTGGCCAGTGTGAGTTCTGTGTTCAGTGAGCAAGAGCAGGTAGGAACAGAGAAGGTGGACCAGATCACATGTATGTAAAGTTACATCAGGAGACTATTACCATATCTACAGAGAAGATAGTGGTGGAATGATTGGACCATCTTGGGGCTGGTTGTGGATGGGGTGAGAAGTTTTCCAATTCGAGATATGTCCTGAGGGTAGAGCTGACAATTTGCCTTATGCATTAGGTGTGAAGTATAAGAGAGAAAGAAGAGCCAAGAAGATATATTGTGAGGGTCCATTGATCTAATCTGGAATCTTTCAGGATGCCATAGCCTTTACCTCAAGTCAAGGTTGGTGACAAGAGGGGCAGAAAGCTGGGGGAACTTAGGAGGAAATAAGAGTGAGACCAGGTTTCTTCCAAGCTCATCCTGCTAAGCATTCTTTGCCAAACAAAGGGAAGAGTCATGCTGTGAAGACACAGATATGGAGTAGTCGAAATATAAGGAGTATATTATTAGGGGGTCCATCCATAAAAGTAATATTCAATTGCCTTGAGGCATAGGCCAGGAATATGGTTGCAGCCATTAAACAAGGGCCTGTGAGAGGAAAAGACAACAGAGATATGTTTCTAAGAGACAAAATTTCCCAGGTTCATATAGCCATGAACTGACAAGGAAGTTGGCTTTGCTGCTGGCCCATGGGATTGATCATAAGCACACAGACCCAAAGCAAATAGACCAGCAGTCTACTAAATTTTTAAGTGAGCTGTACTGCCAAACCCCCCCAATAATTGGCCAAAAGAGCCTGTATTTCTCAAACCCTAAGATAATCTCAAGGATCCAGGAATCACATCAACAGGAAGTGGGTTACTCAAGTGGTCAGGCCCCAGAAATTGCATTCTTTCCAAAGTCTATCTCCATGGAAGACAATGGACAAGGAAAATCCATTCATAGGTTAGAACCAGGAGCGTTCTGATTAGTTGACCAAGGAATGTCTCCCACTGCCAGGGCAGGTTGTCCTTGTTATTTATGGCCAGAAGATTACATGTGCCATGTACCAGTGATTTCTGCATGTTTCCCATTGCTCTCTTTTCTAAATGGAAGTTTTGTTTTATTTATCCAGTTCTATACTAACTTTTGTTAATGGAAATGCCAGAGATCTATTACACATTGTCTTGATCTGTGCTCCCCCGAATAGAGGACCTGATACAGGCATATGTATATTACTTTACTATGATGTACAAACCATGGGTACAGGGTTGAGAGGCAAAGGGAGTGAATCAGGTAAGGAGAGAGAGACAATAAATGTTTATAGAAATGAGCTGGTTACTGCTAAGGGCATGTGTTTATTTTATCTTACAAGTTCATCCCCTGGGGAATCATATAAAGTATGTCTCCTAACTATACATAGGTGAGGAGGAGGAGTAGAATAGACAGAAGGGAAAGTTTCCCATTAGCTCTTGTCTCCCAGTAGTCAAAAGTTTTCCCTCTGGAGTTCAACATTTTTGGATCCTGAGTTTTGCATACATGGGTATCAAGTAAAGACTCATGGTATCCCACACCTAAGTATCAAGAGAGAAGCCACGGGGCAGGAGAGGAGGGGAGGAAGTGCCAGGTTGCACCTGCATGACATTGATGAAATTCTACTTACAGTATGATGTGGTGGTAGTAGGACCATTAAAAAAAAAAAAAAAAGAGGTAGGCAAAGCTAAATGCATATGAAGTGCTATATAAGAGGGATCTAAAACACTTCAGGAATAGTTTCAGGATGGTGAGCAACATACCTGGATTTGATGAAAAGGGCTACCTATTACACAGTAATCCTAGACCCAGTGTTGGATTCACTAACTAGGTGAGAATGTTGCTTGTCTCTTTATAGAGGGACTTCATGTAGTTTATGTAACTGAGAATTTTTGAAAGCATCGGTACAGAAACAGGGTATGAATGGATGCTGTGCGCCCAAAGAGAAGACTGAAGTTGTCTCCCCAGCAACCATTACATTGGCCCCCACCATCATGTAGTTCCCATGTAATTTCTGTAGGCTTGACCAACTCATCTTCTTTTAGGGGTAAGCCTCAGTTAGGGTAAGTTCACCAACATTGTCTCAACCCCTTTGGGGCCACGATGATCAATATTTGGCTCAGGAATGTTCAGTAATCGAAGCCCGAGGCAATCCAATTTAACACCAAATGAGGAGACTTTTGTTTAGTGGAGAATTGTTCTGGATTGTGTGTTTTGCAGATGTGAAGCCCAGAACTGCTATAGCCATTTTACTAACCTTGGAGGAAGACAGTGTGAAGGTTAAGCCAGCTTATGGAAAAGCACATGAGTGAGAATATAACAGAAAAAAATGGCCAATGCCTTGAACAAACTGCTTGAAAACTTAGACCAGAGGCTGCTTGAAAACTTAGACCAGAGGCTGCATGAAAGGATAAGTTTTCTTTTTTGTTTAAACTAGTTTGAGTTGGGTTTTCCTTCCCTTGTACCCAAAAACACCCTAGTTGATATACTTACTGGTGGGTCAAAGACAAGGATAATTTTGCCTGGGTTATAAACTACTAAACGGTGCATTGATGGAATGATAGTAGTAATTCAGGAGATCGTAAATGTGTGGTGGAGGACACCTGCAAACTACCAAGTTCAAATTAGGGAGACTAAGTTTGAGGTTCTAGGTAATATGGTCGCAACAAGGCAAGACCAGAATATGGTCTTAACTGGCTGAGCTAAAACTGAATCAACCAAATTGAAAATATACAAAGAAAGAATGTGTTATCAGAAGGGATTTGAGCAGCATGGGACATAGAAGGAGTGGTTCCTAAGGAAAAAGGATTTTAGTGCTTATCCACTATTGTCCATGGATCTGAAATACTGGGTTTAGGGTCATGAGCACTTTCATCCCCAGAATGACATATTAGGATTTCCAAATAGTCATCAAGCCAATCTATCTCCTGGTCAGATTATATGCTTTTCAAACAACTTTTAGAAAGATAAAGTATAAACTCACAAAAAAGGAAATATCCTCCAGTATATTTTTTTCTTCTGGAAGAGCAGCTGTAAAATGAATGCTAAAACTTAGACATATCAAAATTAAGCCAGTTATTATCTTTTCAATCAGGTAGTTTCACATAAACTGATTCCTGTGTACTAGAAGAATGATAATATTTTGGCCTCAATTTAGAAGCTAGTAATTCTACGCATTTATCATATCCCTATGAAATTTAAACTTTAACAATTTTAGCAGTGATTTGATAAATAGGACCTACATTGTTAACAACTGTGATAAGTATATTCTTCACCATCATCATCATCATCAAGCTGAGAGAGGGGTCATGATGGTGGTAGATAACACATAACTGCTTTTCTCCATCATATGGACCTATGATAAGTGCCTCATGCATATATACATCATATCACAATATAGTATAAATATTGTGCTCAACAAATATTTATCAATATTTTGGATGGATGGGTTGATGGATGAATGATCAGAATGGATGAAAGATTAAAGCAGGATCAAACCAAAGCAAAACCAAATCTTAGCACATAGAATTCTAAAGTTTACAAAGTGTCTTTACATCTATAATCATGTTTAATCAAAGCCAGTATTATAATCCACATATTATAGATAAAAGTGAGGCTTGATTAGATTAACACAAGGACACAGCTGGTGACCAAGGGTGGGTGCTGGAGTGAGACTACTTGTCCTGAAACCTAGCTCCCTCACCATCCTGTGACCAATGTCACAGCTCTCTTACCTATAAATGAGGAAAAATAATGGTATCTATCCCATAATTCTGCTTGAGAGTTAAATGAAAAAAATTCATGTAAATGCTTAAGACTGTGTCAGGGATATAATAAACATAAAATAAGTGTTGGTTATTATTGTTTTTGTTGCTGAGTACCTTGTATTATGTCACAAGCTAGTGTTCTAATCAGAGCTTAAAGACAGATATAATGAAAATTATAATGATATCTCACAAAAATAAAGCTTCATTGAATTTGGACCTGCTATAAGAAAGCCATCAGGAGTCTTTTGAAGCTCCCTCTGTGGCCACATATTCTCTAGTTTTTATTTCTCTCTGTATGTCTATTCCATTACTTTTCTCTGCAGAAGGTATGTCTCTTCATGCTCATCAGAACAAATGCCAAAGTGGCAGTCTCTCAGCCTTACTTCTATATAGTCTTTCATTCGAAGCATCTACCTTATCCGCCTATAATTTCTGTGTCTTTAGACTGAATTCTTCAACATGAGAATCCCATCAGTTTTCATCCTGCAATAGTCTCGCTACTTAGACCAATAAGAAACAGCTGAGTGGATCATAAGATTCCAGCATGAACAAAGACCCACTCCTTCTAGAGGACTTTTTTTTTTCCCTTAGGGAAAGCAATAGCAGAGAGCTGGGCAGTCACCCCAAAACATAACTTCTGTGAATTATTGGGTAATGAAAACTAGATTGACTCCAGTGGCTCATTCTGACTATTCTGACTCCGAATGACATCTGTCATCTGATCTATTCTGACTCCATGGACTCCTGCCTCACCTCATGGAATGCATTTTTGGAACTCCTTTTCTTTTTGATGGCACATAGACACAGTAAAAGATCAACCAGTTCCTTCAGTGGTCCAGATGGAATCCTGTGCTTCTGACATGGATTTCAGATCTTAGCTATTTGCACCATTACCCCCTGGATTGGTGCTGAATCAAGGCAACATCATGAAAAGCTGGTGTCTGCCCTTCTTGGACTCATCTCCAGACAAGCCTCTACAGCAGACCAACCCCTTTCTTCTCTCACTGTTACCATTGTTAGTACCATTATGATGATGCCTCTTTGAAAAAGTGATAGTGCTGGTCTATTATTATTCACGAACACGTTGTTACTAGCACTGCATGGTTTTGTCTGCCTATGAACAATATGCTTTTCTTTTTCCTTTCATATATTCCTACATTATCAATGTGCTTACACTGAGGAACTCGAGGTAGAGACTTGGGCCTATTATTATTATCATTTTAAAGTAAATATAACTCTGTTAGAACTTCAGTGAAAATATATTTGACACTCACATAGATTTGCATATGTTAATTTCATTGGAAAAAGAAGACATTAGAATCTAACTGTTAGACTCATTAACTTCAATATTTGGAGCCATATACCATGAAAACTTAGGCTGTTGATATTATTTGGGGACAAGAGTGCTATCCTTATTTAGGATCATCTTCTTGAGTTATTCTGACTGATGATTCTCTTATTCAAATGACTTGCATGACTGTGAATATTACTGGTTTGATGAATTTTCTTTCTGTGTTGACCATTTGTGCTGAAATTTGTTAGTTTTTTAGTGCTGTGTAGAGAAAAATAATGTAAAATCTTTCTGCACCTACTCTACTGGAAGAGTGAATCATCCCCCTAATCATAAACACAAGGATGTTTACTGAGATGGTGAGGAAATAGAAGAGCTTAAAAGGAGCAAAATGAGAAAAAAACAAGCCCCTTAAAATTGTTTACTTTATCCAACTAGAAATAGAAAAATAATTAAATTACATTTTTAAAAGAAAATGTACCCAAGTCGTTCTGTCTAAAGTTCCAAACTTAGGAAAACTTTGGATAAAATTAATGCACATCATAGTGTTTGAGGTGGTTAAATATGCAAGTAATTGGAAAGGCAAAAAGATGAATGAGATGCCAAACTTCCAGATGCAGTTTTAACAACGCTCTTCTGTATTCTCTGTGGCTGGCTCCAATCATAGCCCATCTCAGGCATGAATTTCAGGACAATGACATAATTGGAGTTGTTTAAATTTATCAGCTCTTCTTGCTCTTTTCAGGTTCTTTGAAACAACTCTTTGTAAAATCACCCCTATTCATTGTGTTATTAAATCTGATGCACATTTTTTATTCCTCTCATTACTTGATCTCGCCACAGCATTTGACACTGCTGTTAACATGGTTGAACATGCCCTCCTTCTTGAAACACTTCCCTTCTCTGTTTTCTATGACTCACTGTTCTTTCATTGTCCCTCCTTTTCTGGTTGCTCATTCTTGGCACCCTGTTTCAACTGAGTGGCCTCTATCAGATCTTTAAACGTTGAAATTTCTCTTTATACTGTACTCCCTTTGATGAGCATGAATTCCCTCAAATTCATAGCTTTACCTGAGATCTCTCAAGTGGACCCTAGTATCTCCATCAGTTCAGGCTGCTATCACAAATACCATAGACTGCATGGCTTGACCAACAGACATTGATTTCTCACTGTTCTGGAAGCTGGGAAGTCCAAGATCAAGATGCCTGTAAATCTCATGTCTGGTAAGGGTCTGCCCTCTGGCTTATAGATGGACACCTTTGCTTTATCCTTACATGGTGGGGAGAGAGAAAGAGAGGAAGCAGTTCTCTTGTGTCTCCCTATAACATTGCAAATCCCATCATGAGGGCTCCAACCTCATGACCTAATCACCTCCCAAAGGCTTCACCTCCAAATATCACCCTGGGGATTAAGCTTCAACACATGAAATGGGGAGGGGGGCACAAACATTCATTCCATAGCACCTTGTATATCACAATGCTTCATCAAAATTTCCACTAGGATGTCTGTCAGGCACTTTGAATTCAACTTTCTAAATCTAAACTCATAGTAAGAATTCAGGGAATATCAGGGCTGAAAGGGGCCTCCACTCTTCATTACTTTTATCATGAATTAACCCACATGTCTGCACCTAATTAGCTTCTGCATGTAACCGACCAACAGAGCTTGTGGGAGAGAATTACATCTGAGTTGGCCAGGCTCACAGGAGTCTTGAAGAAGAGATCTGGTACTTTCTCCCTTGGGTTTGGACAAAAGCTGGGGCTTCCACCAGAGAGTCCTACAGTCAGGATCAGAAGGTGATGGGCATAAATCATGGCACTGAACTCTTGGGAGGACCGATGAGGACTCCTTGAGCATAACCTGCATGGTCTACCACCCACTTTCCTGGAAAGGATGAATTTACATCATTTTACAAACCTATTTCAGCTTTTGTTTGTTTTTGTTTTTTTTTTTAAGATTTTATTTATTTATTTGACAGAGAGAGAGATAGCGAGAGCAGGAACACAAGCAGGGGGAATGGGAGAGGGAGAAGCAGGCTTCCCGCCGAGCAGGGAGCCCCATGTGGAGCTTGATCCCAGGACCCTGGGATCATGACCTGAGCTGAAGGCAGACGCTTAACGACTGAGCCACCCAGGAGCCCTCAGCTTTTGTTTTTGGTTTGTTTTTTTTTTTTTTTTGCTGCCTACAATAAAAAAAAAAATGTCAAATATAAAAAAACATAAACAGATGTGTAATAAGGGCTAGAATGCTGGTTCTGTTAGACTAAACCCCCAAGGACTGAGGCTCTTTCCATCGTGAAAAAAGGGGAAAACAAATATCAGGAGATACACATCTTGCTATAGAAATAACAAACCCTCTTTCCTTCCCTTTAAAGGGAAGGCAATGATTCTGCCCTATGGGAGACTCCAGAGGTTACCATTATTAGCAGCAAACATTTTTGTGGGCAGGTAGCATTCAGTGCCTTGTTCTAGAAATTAATTTATGGAAAAGAACAAGTTACCACTTGTAGGTGTTGAACTTAAAGTAAAAATAATGATGATAATATTATAGATTTTATAAATCTCAATCCACAATTTCAAGTATCTAACAAATACTGAATACTGAATTATATTCTAAGATTCCTGCCTTTTCTAGGGTGAAGTTTAATCCCAGCCATTCCTTCTATTTCTCTATTCGTCACCCAACCCACGGAGAACTTATTCCATCATTCTAGGATCTTCTGTGTGGCCAAAATCTTAACTGAGGAGCCCCCCTGATTGTCCTTCACTGGTCTCCTGAGTTAACCCTAAAACATGGTTTCAATTTTTTTTTGCTGCATAATAAATTTCCAAACTTAACAGTTTAAAATGACCACCATTTAATTGTATCTCATGGTTTTGTTGGTCAAGAATTTGGAAAGGTCTTATTTGAGAGATTTTTATATTTCATGGGTGATTGTCTACTGTTTTAGTCTGGGTTGTCCAGAAACAGAAACAATAGGATCTATCTATCTATCTATCTATCTATCTATCTATCTATCTATCATCTATCTATCATCTATCAAGAGATTTATTATCAATTGGCTTACATGATTATGGAGGCTAAGAAGTCCCAAGATCTACAGCTGGCAAGATGAAGATCTGGCAGAGACAATGTTACAGTTCTAGTCTGAGTACAAAAGCCTGAGAACCAGGAAAGCCCATGTTGTAAGTTCTAGTCAAAGTCTAAGTCCAAAGGCAGAAGATTGTTGTCCCAGCTCAAAGACAGGCAGAGAGTGAATTCTCTCATTCAGCCTTTTTGTTGTATTCAGGCCTTCAGCACTGGATGAGGCCCACCCACACCGGGGAGGACTATCTGCTTTTCTCAGTCTATGGATTCAAATGTTAATCTTATCCAGAAATACCTAGTATATTTGTTTTATCAAATGTCTAGGCACTCAGTGGCCTAGTCAAGTTGGCATATAAAATTAACCCTCTGAATACTTCATGGTATTCAGATAGCAATAAGGGTTGGTCAGAAGGGTATACAAGATGGCTTCAGTTACATGCCTGGCATTTTGTCAAGGATGGCTTAAAGACTGGGTTCAACAGAAACTGTTAAATAGAATATCACCATGTAGCCTCTTTAGCATAGCAGTCTCAGTGGGATCAGACTTCTCCACGGTGACTCAGAGTTCACAGAGACAGTGTTCCCAGAGGCAAAAAGTAGAATCTACCAGATTCTTAAGGTCTGGGCTGAGAAGCTGGCATAGAATCATTTCCATATTCTATTCATCAGAATAGTCACAGAGCTCACCTAATATATTAGTTCTCTAATGCTGCATAGCTATATTACCACAAATTTAGTGGCTTAAAACAACACATATTTATTATCCCACAGTTTCTGTGGGTCAAGAGTCCAAGCATGGCTTAGCCAAGTCCTCCACAAGTCTGCAATCAAGGTGTCAGCCAAGGCTGAGTTCTCATCTGAAGGCCTAACTAGAGAAGGGGCTGCTTCCAAGTTCATGGGGTTGCTGGCAGAATTCAGGTCCTTATGGGCTTTTGGATTGATGGACTGAGTTTCTTGCTGGTTGTTGGCTGGATGCCATCCGCAATTCCCTGCCACATGAGCCTCTCCAAAAAGGCTGCTTACTTTATCAAAGCCAGTGAGGGAGAGAGTCTGCTAGCAAGACCAATGTTACAATCCTATGTAACATAATCACTTTTGCTTTATTCTAATGCTTAGAAGCAAGTTACAGGTCCTGCCTACATCCAAGGGGAAGAGATCACACAGGGTATGAGTGCCAAGAAGTGGAGATAATTGGGAGCCATCTCAAAGAACGTCCACCATACACAGGTTCAAGAGGAGGGCCCTGGACTCCCACTAACCCCACTCTCCATAGGAGGATCATCAGATAATCTGTGGTCTTTACTCTTCCACAGATATTGATTGTCCTTTATTATATGGCCTCTTTAGACTCAGCTGTTCACTTTTTCCATGTCATTCTTTGAGAATCCTTTTTCAGTTTATCTATTATCCTATCTGTCCACTCAACCTTTCTTCTCTAGAATCTTAGTACTAATTCAAGTTTGTTTATTCATTTATTCAGTAAATATTTAGTAAGTGGGTATTACAGAGGTTCTAGGAATAAAGAAATGAATAAAATGAACCTTCATCCTCATAGATCTTGTAATCCAAAGGTAGGAACCAGAAAACCAAAGAATAAATGCTTAATATACAGGTGATACTGGTCAAGGAAGTAGAGAGCAACAGTGGGTAATTGCAGGGTAGTTAATGTTAGTTCATTCTTAAAAGTATCACAGTTTGGACAAAAAAATTATATGACTACCTTAGTATTGGTTGCAGAAAGAAAGTATTTTAAACAAGTTGGATACATAGGATTATTTTACAAAGCAACACCTGGGTAAAGTAAGGAGTCAATTATATGTATGTCTGGGGGCAGGAAAGTTCCAGGTAAAGGGGACAAGGGCAAAGGACCAGAAGTAGAGGCACACTAGTGTGTTTGTGCAACAGTGAGGAGGGCAAAGTGGCTGGAGGACAGTGAGGGGGGTGGGTATTAAAAGACGAAGTTGAAGAGGCAATGTGGTTCAGATCACATAAAGCCTTGTGGGCCATTATACAAGCTTTCCCTCAGAGTGACGTAGCAGCCACTGCAGGGTTTTGAGGAGGAGGAGGAGGATGCAGTCTGATTTATGTTTTAAGAGACTTACTCTGGCTGCTGGGCTGAGAATAAATCAGAGGGAGAAAAGGGCAGAAACAAGGAAGCCACTAGGACACTGCTGAAATAATTCAGGGCAGAGACAGAGGAGACCGTTGCAATCATTCAGGCTTCAACCACTATTTGCAGTTGGCAAAAATCTAGTGAGATTCTGAAGGTAGAGCCAAAAAGATAATCTGATTGACTGGATGTGGGATAGGAGCTAAAGAAGAGGGCCAAAATGACCCCAAGGTGTTTTTCCAAAAGAGAAACCATGAGAAAAACAAGTTGGTAGGAAAGATCAGGCGCTAACTTGTGCATTATTCATTTTTAGGTGTCTAATAGACTTTTCCAGTGCCCAGAAGGCTGCTCCTTTATCTTCCCAGGCCTTCAATTCACCAAAGTCTCTCCTATCATTCTTTCAGATTTTCCCATGCATGTCCCCTCAGCTCAGGTATGTCCCCCTACTGGGGAAGGTGTGGAAGAGAAAGTCTATGATCTCCCTTGCTCCACTATATATTGTCTCTCCTCACACATTTCCTATTTATCTCCCAAACCATCTAAGATCTCCTAACAGTTTAAACCTCTGGGGAGACAACCCAGAAAGACTTTCAGGTACTTGGGCTAGCACTCTGCACCTTTAATTTCTCTGGAGAAAATGAAGTGTATCATGCAAAATATTAATATTACTTAGCAGGTATTAAGGGTGTACTCTATTCCAGATGTGTGCATTACTTTATTTAATTATCTCTATAATTCCTTGATTGAATTCTGGTAGTTGCCTATCCTACTCTGTGATTCTTAGAAATTTTCTCAAGTTTATTAAACCTCAGCTGCCTGGATTATTAAATGGATGGAATATTTATTCCCTTAGGGTTCTGGTGAGAATGATGTCTGATGCTGGTCTAAAGCACCCAGCTGAGAACCTGACACTTATCAGATCCTCCTGAAATATTAATTCTGTAGCTTGTTTTCTGGCAAAGGTTGTGTTTCTTACATGAAGTGATGTATGTAGATAGCACTTTTAATTCATAAAAAGGTAATTATACAACATGAATTCTCAATGTCCTCCTCATTTCAGTATAGTTTGAGAAACAACAGACAGTATCACAATAGGTCAGGTGATAAGTGAGAGTTTAATGCAATAGTCCAAAGAGGACATCAGTCAGCCTCGAACAGACAAGAGGGGTAAAATTGAGGTAGGCAAAGGAAACATGAAGGACCTTTAGACATAGGGCATTGAGTGAACCAAGACATGGAGAGCAAATTGTGGATGATTTATTTGTAAACAATAATAACTAACTTGACTGGAGTGGTGTTTTCAAAGAAGGGAATAATGGGACATGAAGTTTAAAAATCAGGGGGTACAGAATGGGAGGCATCTAATAATCCTAGATGAAAGGTTTTGGACTTTCCTTAATGGGCAGTAGGGTAGTCATTAAAGGCTCTTGAATTGAGGATTAATGATGATTTAGAGAACGTGTATTTGTGAAGTAACTACCAGACTCAAAGCTCTGTATTAATCATGCAAAGAGGCATCATAAACATTCAATTTGGATATTTCAGTTTGATTGGCTGGAGAAAAGAAGGGAACTAGGGATCCCAGTCAGGAAACGAATACAAGAGGTGAGGTTGGAGCTGACTGGCGCTGAGCTAGGACGTTGGCAGTCACGGCCGAAAGAGCAGAAGAGCTGTTGGAGGAAATAAAGAGCAAGGAATGAAGTTTGGAGGAAAAACTGGCTCTGAGGGGGAGATAATGAACTACTTTTGAGTTGATGGCTGTCTGCTGTAGATGATGATCATGAAGAGGAGTAAAGAGTTGTCTTCCTATCCCTACACAGAATGCTTTTGGTAACAGAGGAAAGAATGGGCTTATGAATTAACAAGGAAAACAATGTATGTGTTACTTGGCTTGCTTGTAAGTTAAAATTAGGATTTGTATTATTACTTAAATTTGTGACTTCAAAACACTACATTTATTTTCAAAGCACATTCTCTCCCCTCCCCAGATTTAGCTAATCTAAATCTTGAAAATGCCACTGCAGCACTCCCTTGCCCACCCTCCCTTGCCCACCCTCACCTCCATAGGTCAGATCTGCTCAGACAGTAGACACTTCAAACATGCAGATATTTAATTAAAAATGCAAATCACTGGGAAGGAAATCTGGGGATCAGGTGTGAGCTGGAGGGACACTCATGATTATCCAGTGTTGGTCCACACCAGAAGCTTTGGGTTTTTTGTTGTGTACATTATATTGCTTGCTCATTTGTTTGTTTTGTGTCTAGATGGGCTTCGGTGATGGAATTCCCTTCTGGGCAGATCCCCATTCGACTGATTAGGGCTTGCCCTTCCTCAGACTTTCTGCTCCCTATACGTGGCCTCCGTCTGTTTCTACTCTGCAGTTTTTTTATGAACCGAGCCTCCCCAGATTGCAATTCTCCCTCTACACATGCCTGGTGAACTGTTCCGTTATTACTTTTCCAATATAGAAATAGCCTTCACTTAGAAGATTATGCCCTGTTAAAAGGGAGGGAGGAAAAGTAAGATAAAGGAAATAAAATCTTTATCCCTTTCAGAGGCATTTTCATAGCTTTTAAAAAATCTTCAGTCTTTTCTTAACATATGGGTAGCATTCAGTTTTGCCCTTAGTTCTCACATACATTTGGAGAAAAGAAAATACATTTCTTGTTTGTGAAAAACTACAAAGAGCAAAATACATTTGCATTCTGCTATCTTGCCTCTAGATTCTCCAAAAAGTTGGGGTATAAATAACACAATAATTTTAGTACTGGGGGTGGACTGAGTTTGTTATAAGTCACAACAGGTGGAAAGCATGCTCTAGCAACTGAACTGGGTATAACCATGTCCCTTAAATTTCTAATGAAAATTCCATATGCATATTTGATCATTGTAAATGTGGTGGAATTTTCGACTGGCTCGGAGACAGGTTGAGAGAAGAGATAAATTATGTGTCTTATGATTTTTTTTAAAAAAGATAGAATTTAGTATTAATTTGATTCAGAGTAAGAAATGGGATGAGGAAAATACTAAGTGTTTTTCAGCTTCATGGTCATATTACTTAGAAATGCCATGTGATGCGAATCTAAAATCTCTCTCAAAGTGATTATTTCACTTCTTAAATGTGGGTTAACTTGGGCTGAATAGCTTTTTTGTTGGCTCCTGCCTTCCCCCTTTCCTAGGATTCTAGGGCCAAATATAAAATGAAAACTAAGTTCAGAATTAGGATATAAAAGAGGAAAAAATGCAGATAGGTTTCTGGCACCAGCTGCTTCAGAAATGCAAGCCAGGGAGTGCTTTGCATTTTGTTCAGAATACTTGGAAGTGGACCTAAATTTCAGAGATGTCTACCTCTGGGAACCAAAGCACCAGGCAAAGGAATCTGCCAATACTTGAGAAAGACTATGAGTGAAGTCAGCAATGCTCTTCCTGTGCGATGGTGCAGGGTTGCTCAGTGTTGCCCACCCACATTTCTACTGCCCCCCCCCATCCCCCGCCCGACCCGCAACACCATTGCAAACTTCTCTGGGACCTGAACAGAATCAAAACTGGGAAGGTCCCTTTTCGTTGGCAGAGCTGAAAACACAAGATGAGGTGCTTTCTGGCTTTTGGAAACTGCAAAGCTTGGTGATTTGCAGCTGATCTAGGATTTGAACTGGACTCATCTTTTAAATGGAAGGCATAAACTGTGTGCCCTGTGTAACAGGGAGGGCTGATGGCTGATGTTAAGGGCATCACACAGCAGGCAAGAAACGTGCTGTCTTGGTTCCTTGGCTTAGATGCAAACTTGCCCTGAAACCTTGAGAACATTTCATCATTCAGTGCCTCAGTTTCCCAATGCATAATGTTCCTGGCTTCTCTGAAAGAAGCCTGGGGACTAAAGCATGGCTTAAAGTGTTACCTCCATTCATTGTTTATATTCTCTTCCTGTTTGCTGTTTTACCCTGCATCCTAGCCTGGCTTTAGGGGTTTGGTTTTGGGAGGAAGACAGGAAACCACATTAAACAAAGGGATGGGAAAAGGTGTGGTGCCAAGTTTAGAACCCACTCAACCTTGTGGGTTCAGAGTTTTCAAGCAACCTCCTGCCTCTGGAGGCTTCAGTTTGTTTATTCTTGGCAAAATGAAGCTTCCTGTTTTTAAGAAAAACAGCTTATAAAAATGCTTGAAAAGTTTTCTTGGACATCAAAACACTCTTCTCAAATAATGGGATTTAACATGTAAATGAATCAAAACAATGTGAGCAACATTTCCTATAAAGTACATGTGGGTTTTAAAAATTAAGGGGATAGTGCTTAGCTAAACATACTTGGGTTATAGAAGATCAAAAGCATTTGAAAACTAGTTTGAGATGTTTGCTAAATCTCAAATGAGGCCAATCCAACCACTCTCAGCTGAAATGCAAGCAATTTATTATTAAAAGAGCTCATGGATGTGATTACTCTTCAATCTCTGGGCTTGTGACTCTTGTAGCTAAAATAATCCCCATAGAATGATTGTAATAATGCTCATGAGTGATTTTGAGACCAGAGTGCTCAGTCTATCCATGGAGGGGAGTGGTGACCCAATGCCAGGCACCTCAACTTCTTGGCCCACTCATTTTCACGTCAAGGGCCTGGCTCAGGAGATGTGATATTTCCCATTACTTTTCAATGGATGGGTGGGTTGTGTGTGTGTGTGTGTGTGTGTGTGTGTGTTTTGTCAGATGGGAACAATATCTATCAACTGTCAAACTCCTATGTTCCAATCTCAAAGTCTATGTCTGGATTCAGAAGCTGAGAAGGATAATAGTGCTGCTTAGAAGTGTACTTTCTTACCCTCGGGGGTCTGTATGCCCACGGATGTATTGGGAAGTACACCAATTCCATATTACCCCCAAATAATCTATAGAGCACCCATAGTGACAACTGAGAGGTCAACAGATCTAGGTTCTAGATCTAGGCTTATCTGCAGATAAGTAGCAATAACCTACTATGAGTAAGTTATTATAATGAGTAAAATTCTGAATAAAAGTGTGGATAAGAGATAGTCATTTGGGGGCGCCTGGGTGGCTCAGTTGGTTAAGCGACTGCCTTCGGCTCAGGTCATGATCCTGGAGTCTCGGGATCGAGTCCCGCATCGGGCTCCCTGCTCAGCAGGGAATCTGCTTCTTCCTCTGACCCTCCCCCCTCTTGCGCTCTCTCTCTCTCACTCTCTCTCTCTCTCAAAGAAATAAAATCTTAAAAAAAAAAAAAAAAGAGATAGTCATTTGACCTTAAAAAACTTTGAATCTAGCTGAGGGAATTCTGTGACAACAAATATGAGACTGTGTGTGATAGAATCTTAGGGAGGAAATCTAGATTTTTCAGATAGAAATTCCTCTCTTGAGGATAATTATAATTTTGGTGGAATATATGGCACTTAAATTAGGAAAGAAGGGTCAAATTTATAGACATAGATGTGGGAGGATGATGGAGGCATTCAGGTGAAATGGAATCACTACAAAGTCCTAGAGAAGGGAAGCACATGGTAGTCAGCGAAAAGGTCTGGAAAAACTGGAATAAAGGGTCAGCACAGTGTTTTCCATCTGTATTCCTCAGAATAATGCATGATCCTTGAGGAAAGGAGTTATATGATTAAATTTATTGGGAAGTTTTGTGTCAAAAGTGTTAAAATCTGAAAAATTGTAGGATTTTCTGGAATGTTTAACCAGCTTTTCTCCAGAGGGAAGGCATACAAATATAATATTTATTTAATCCACTTGACAAAAAAATAGGTAGCAAAAAAATGATATTACATTTTTTTTAGATTAACAGATTAACAGATTAGAAAAATACTGTAGCTGTAGGAATTGCTGTAAAGACTTAATGAGCTTTAATATGCAAATTGATGTGATTGTGCACTCACAATACCTGCTGTTTATTTTTGTTAGAGTTGTCCTTACTTAGACCAGGCATTTGACAAGGATTTTTGTGATATCTTTGCAGAGAAACTGAATACATATCATCTGAATGATAAAGAGTTGGATGGCCTGGCTTGGAGTGTGCTCACTAACAGTTAAGTGACAACCTAAAAGGGAATTTTTAAAGTTGTGTGGACAACTTCAGTTATAATCTTTAACCTGGTCAATGAACCAACTAATGACTTGAATTAATTTATACAAGTGTGCAAATCAAATTTGTGCATCATGGGCAGCTGGGAAGGAGAGTTATATTGATTCACAGGATCTTAATATAATAGTCTCAACAGACCGAATGAATGATAGTCTAAATATATATAAAAAGGAAAAATAACCAGTCTTAACATAAACTATACACATAAAAAAATGGCAGAGAGGGGCTTTGGCATGAATAAATTAGAAAAAGAATTAAGGATTTATAGGGGCACCTTGGTGGCTCAGTTGGTTAAGTGGCTGCCTTCAGCTCAGGTCATGATCTCAGAGTCCTGAGATAGAGCCCCATGTAGGGATCCCTGCTCAGCAGGGATTCTGTTTCTCCCTCTGCCCCTCCCCCTGCTCATGCTCTCTCTCTCTCTCAAATGAAATCTTAAAAAAAAAGAATTAAGGATTTATAGAAGACTACAAGCTAAATATGTGACAATAGGAAAAGGTGACTTGTAGAAAATGTAATTTTGGGTTAGATCAATAGACATACGTTATCTTGATTAGGGAGGTAGAGAAGCTCTATTTGATCTGCACAGGTCAGATCACATGGTATAACATTTTATCTAGTATTTGTGAGAGATGAAGACTTACTAGTACTAACTGGAGGTCTGTGATCAAGACAGTGAGTAGACTAAAAATGACCCACAAATAACAGGTGCACTGGGAATTTTTAGTCTAGTGAAGAGAAGAATCAAGAGTGGGTATGGCAAGTATATTCAAATATTTGGTAGTTTTTCATTTAAAAGGGGACTGAATTTGATTTCGGTAATACCCTATGGTAGAATTAGGGCTCATAATTCTATAGCGATCTTTTCATAATTATTTGTTTAATGTCAACTCTGTCAGGCATCATGCTAAACAAGAAGACAAACATGAATGAGAGGAGTTCCTGCCCTAAAAGAACTCAGGATCTATTGGATAATAGAAACACGGGCAGCCATAATCCAGCATAACACGTGTGACCCTCGTCAAGCAGTGCCCTATGTACAGTAACGTGGAACGAGCAGTGATTTTTGCCTGATAGTGATTTGTTTTGACCAATATTATGTATCACATAATTTAAGATTTATTTATTTATTTATTAGAGAGAGAGAGCATGAGAGGGGGGAAGGGCAGAGGGAGAAGCAGACTCCCCGCCGAGCAAGGAGCCAGATGTGGGACTCGATCCCGGGACTCCAGGATCATGACCTGAGCCAAAGGCAGTCGCTTAACCAACTGAGCCACCCAGGTGCCCGTGTATCACATAATTTAAACATTCACATAATTTTGCAAGATTTACAATTTTTTTTTAAAACAGCACATTGTAGCTCTTGCCCTGCAGTTTTTCTTTCCCCAGCAGCAATCATCATCCCCTCTTTTAGCTGATTATTGTGTTATTTACCTCCATGTCTCTAAATGGCATGGTTGTATTGCTACTTCTTGATTTTTCAGTTTTAACTTTAGCTATCAATTTTCCCTTATGGAAGATGAGAAGTTAGCTCTATGTGCTTTCACCATACATGTGTATCCTCCCATCCTCCATCCTCCATGATGTATTTTTGGTTAAGGCAAATACTCTGTTATCATGTCTATGAAAACTATTCACAGCTGAGTCATGTAAAATATACCTACTTTTCCTTCCCTGCATAATTTTTATTTTCCCAAGAATTTTTTTCTCATTTTAAAATTTATTTCTTATGTCTTTGATCATTAATTCAACCTCAAACACAACAGCATTTGTCTAAATCTTTTCTTAAGACATTCAAGCCTTTTTATTGTTATTGAGTTTTATCTTCCAGAATTTCTCCCAAAGCCTCTGAGCTGCTCAGACTGGACTGGAAATGGCTCTGTACCTGGGGTACATTCCTTCCTGGGATCTCCTTGCACAGTCTTGGCCTTGCTCCTATTGCCCAGATCCTGTGTCTTCCCTTAGTTTACAAACTCTCTTCTGAATGAGGACATGCTCTAGTAGTTTTTCATGTGAGAGAAACTGAGAAAGAAACTTCTGAGAAATTGTAGATTTACCCTCATATTTGATGGATAGTGTATCAGGGTCTAGACATCTAGATTGGAAATCCTTGCCTATAGAAGTTTGAAGGCATTGCTTTATTGCCGTTCGGGGATGCTGAGAAGTCCAAAGTCTTTCTGATTCTTGATCCTTTGAGTGTGACCTTTTTACAAATTTTTATCTTTGAAAACTTTGAGGACCTTCTCTTTGTTGAATTTCAGAGTGATTTACCTTCATACAAGCCTGTGTCTGTTTAGTTTATTGGGCACTTTGTAGGCCATTTCAATCTCGTCCTTCCATTTTGGGAACCTTTCTTGAATAATTTTATTGATGTTTCCCTCTCTTCATTTCACTGCTCTTTCTGGAACCCCTATTCTTTTGATGTTGGACCACTTATATTGGTCCTGCTATATTCACATTTTTCTCTTCTATTTACAACTTCTTCCTTCCTTTTTTTAAAAACCTCTGATTCTTATTACATGGCTGCATTTATTTTATCTTCTTGCTAATATTATTAAAAATTTGTTGATATTAAAGTTTTTTCTTCTCTGCCAATCATCATCTCAGCCAAGTTGCTTTGTGTGATAAGGAGGGAGGCATGGGGGTTCTTTTCTGCTTTGTATATTTCATATTGGACTCTTTCCTCCAAGGTCTGTTAATTTTTATATTTAAGGATAGGGCACTCCTAAGCTGATTTGCTGTTCTGAGTACGTGAACAGGGGCTGTTAGCTGTCAGGTTCCTTGAAGAGTGATTTGGCTGGGCTGTTTTAATGGAGAAATCTCCACTGTCAATATCTTTACATCCTTCTTTTCAGCAAGGAGATATTTCCCATGGAAGATTTTTTTTCAATGTCCTGCCTAGTAGCTAGTGTTCTGAGAGCCAGGTAGATGCAGAGAGTGGTGGGTGTTTGCTTTCACTATGCATAGGATTACTCCTTTCAGTAAGAAATCTGCACCATCAACTGTGCCTGCTCTTACTTAAGATCCTGTGTTTTGTGCTTTCTAGACAATAAACTGGGGAGGGATAGTCTGGCATAGTGAGCTAGGAAACTGGTGAGCTGCCCATTTCTTTAAAAATACTTTCAACTAATTAAAAAAAAATTGTCCACTCCCCTTCACTCCAATTTCTCAAGGTACCTGATGAGGCCAAATTGTGATCCTTTGGGGATTATGTAGTATGAATCTGGGTTTTCCCTACTGCTGGCTAAGTCTTCCCTACTGCTGGCTAAGTACTTCACTTCCTTGGGTGTCTACCATTCATCCATCTGCTTTCTAGCTTCCAAAATTTTTTATTCTCTCTTGTTCTCCTTCTCCTTGAAAGTGTGTGTGTGTGTGTGTGTGTGTGTGTGTGTGTGTGTATAATCACGGATCAATTTTTGTGCATGATCTGGGATGTTTGCAGGGAAAGTGGACATTTCTGGAGGACTCTGAACAATAAATAAGAGTTTTTCTAGCGACCGAGGCATCAAGAAAGAACAACCCAAACAACAAAAGAGATGTGCGAACTTTAGCAAAGAATTCAGGAAATGGTGAATGTGGCTAGGACACTGCCTGGGAGTAGGCTGAGGCTGTAATCAGCAACACTGAAAGCAAAGAGTAAGAGTACACTGTAACTGGATAGAGAAAGGGAGAGAAGAAGAGGAGTCAAAGATGATTCTGTAGTTTCTAGATTGGAAAAATGGTTGTCTCACAATTAGTGAAACCCCTAGGATGTGTATTATAAGTCATATGTATTCCACAATGGACAAGGTTGCCTCGTGATATGATACATTGTCTTCCTATATAGCCCTTAAGCCCCTAGGTGGACAGTGGTAGGAAAGGTTTCAGATTGCTTTGTCTATGAGAAATGGCAACATTTTCCAGTATGGTATGTACCCCTTTTAAGCTACTTGGTCTCAGGTAGGGTTTGAGAAGCACAGAAAGGAGTAGGAGTAGAGGGGAGGGAGAAATAGAGAGGCAGAGAAAAAAGAGACACAAAGAAAAAAACACTTACAGTGATGACATCATTGCCGAATTATAAAACTGAGCTTTAAATCTGCAAGAATCATTTCTGTTCTATCTCAATAGGGAGAAGTGTGCTGAGCTCTTGGGGTCGTTGACTAACATGTCTACCAGATGGATCCTGAGTTTGGCTGTTTGAGGAGAACATTCCATCTCAGGGTTTAAGATGCAACAATGCATTATTAAACCCGTTTGTAACACAATGTGCAAGATGACATCATATCCCTGGGTGTGTGTGACCTCACCAAAAATGTGTGCCCTGCTGTGTAGGCAAAGTGGAACTCCAGGATACAGACTGTTAGGTCTATTTATAAATAGCTGCCCTTCCCCCAGTCTTCTCTCTCTCCTCTCAAATCCAAAATGTTCTTTAAAAGAGGAAGAAAAAAATATTTTATGCACTCCTGCATCAAAGAGATATAATAAAAATGTTGAGAAATAAGCCTCTGAAATGAATGAAAAATGGATATAGCCTCAGGAGATTGTGAATTTTTGTCTGGTATCTCAGTAATGGTCTGCCAGGAAATAAAAACCACTGAATGTTTAGAACAGTAGGACTTTAATACAGGGAGCTGGTTACACTGGTGATAGAAGAGCTAAGAAGCCTAACGGGACAGTGACGCAACACAGAAATGAGGACAGGCAAGATGACCTGTTGCCTCTGAGCTACATGCGGGGATAGGGCGAGCCTAGTAGTTGGGCAGAGGGCAGGCAGCTTCTTCAGAGATGCTACCAGGGGCAGAGAGAGGGGTGTCCTGGCCTTCTCCTTACTTCCTTGCACCATCCTGTCTCCTACCTCTGTTTCTTTTTCAAGGGCTGAATCCAAGGGAGAGCCAATGGACATGGGAGCCTGGGAAACCCTGCACAGAGGGGTCAGTCCCCTGCAAAGCAAAGCAGAGCACAGGGAAAGGAATAATAGATCCAAGGAGGAAGAGGTTCAGAACCAGCACAGCTAGAAACCAGCACATCCTGCTGCCCTAAAGGAAAGATGGTCAGTGTCAATAAAACCATGATTATCCATCAGATCCAAAATTAGATGTGGGAGACTTAGGAGCTAACTTTAGCTGAACATTATAGAAGGTTCTATATTCATATAGAAGCCTCTACCACCTTCATAGCCGGGACTTTGGACTGGATTTTAGTGATGGGCTTTACCCGATATGCGTCATTATCTTTTAATTATTATACACTGATTTTATCAGCTTAATTTAGCATGGACTAATGGAAAACATTATTTTGGTAGGAAACACCAAAGTTTGTGTTTTATAGATTTATTGATGTCATTGTTATTGCTAATGATACTGATATCCAATACACAAGCATTCATTTATAATTCAATAACCCAGTGCTGGGTAATCATACTGTTTTCACAGGTCAATCTTGTTCCCAGACATTCCTACTGCAAAACTGAAGTAATTTCTTTAAAAGTGATATTTGACAGTTAACTGTTGATGCAATGTTCTACTATTAACTAACATGTAATTAGTTCATTAAAAAATACCTCAACTGAATAGCGTGTAACTTAATACAATCTACTAAAGTGGAGAAATCCACAGTTTCTCACAAATGGGAGCAAAATTATAGTGCAGGGAAACTGGACACGAGAAGACGCCAGCTGGCAGGACACTAAGTGTTTCAGATCACTGTGTTTATGATCTCTATGTTCTAGAAAAAAAAATTAATTAGATTATGCTATTTGAGAATCTTGGAATGTTATGGCTCTGTGCCAGGCTTATCAGAACCGTGCATCTGAAGTTTAATTGGGATGTTTTAAATTTCACTTGTATTTCTAAGCTTTGAAAAAGCAATAAATGTAGGAACTAATAAATAATGGTGGAAGAATGCTGAGATTCCCTCAGATGGCAGCATTCAGAATAAAATTATGGGCTGTCCCGAAGTCTAGGATATACTCATTTTATTGAACATGATATGAAGCACGACTCTCTGTTCAGGAGCATTTGGAAAATTGATGTTTGCAATGTGGGAACTATAACTGTCTACTTATCAAGCTATTTTTGAAAATTCAAATCATTCTCTAGCATTTCAGATTGGGATCTAAACGGGGAAAGGCATATGAGCTCCAGGATGGAGAAATATCCTCTGCTTCCCACTCACCTTGATGAGAGAATTGTACTGACTGACCTTCTAGCTAGTCATAATATGGATAGGCTTAATGTTTTTTAATTCACTTTTTCCTCATTTACTTTTTAATTGGAGTAAAATGTACATAACATGCAGTTTGCCAGTTTACCCATTATTTAAGTGTATAGCTCAGCGGCATTAGAAACAACCATCACCACCATGCATCTCTAGAACTTGGCTGAAAGTTCCTTTGTTAACTGCTTTCTAAAAATTAAAAAAATAAAATCCTTTTCAAATTTCTAGGAACATTTGGTCACTTTAGTCAAGGGCTGAAAATATGCAGGACACTGCATTTGTGTTCACACATGTAGGAGCCATTATGCCCAACCAGACTTATGGAAGGAGAATATTGACTTTTTTTTGAGAAAACAAATGACATGACATGAAAGAAATGGAAATGGATACTACTAACCACTTTGATTGAACTATTTCATTCATTCATTCAACAAATACTTACTAAGCATCTACCTGTGCTAGATATTGTTCTAGGCAGTGTGGGGTTTGTGGTGAATAAAGACTAAGTCTTCACTCTCATATGCCTTCTATTCTAATAGGAGAGACAGTCTATACACTGATAAATATTCAATAGAAGGTGGAAATAAGTATGGATAAGACCAACAAAAGCAAGTTTGGTTTCCTTTTTCCAATTTCTCTTATAATATTGCAGATATAGAAGGAGGAGACCTTCTTCAAATGGAAACCCTACTTACCAAACAAGCCATTGGATCTCATTCCTTGCTGTGCCCTCTCCTTGGTGCACGAGGCCATGAGGTAGTATGCTCTGAAGATGAGGCACTGTGTGTCAGAGTGTGGAGAACTTCTTTCTCTTTGCTCTCCTCTCTGTTTCTCAGCATCTTGGTTCCTTTTCCTCTTCTTCTTTCATTTCATTGACCGAATGACTAATGATACCTACTCATTCATTTCTCCAACAAATTGGAACTGGAAATCTGCCATTTTGGGGCATGATGCTGATGGGTGCAGGGAGTAAGAAAAGTGTAATGCACAGTTCTGACCCCCCAGAATTCCTTGGCATATAGAGATGTAGTTGCAGAAGGGGACAATAATGCCATATCTCCCATGACTAGCAGAGATGACATGTGCTTTGAGGATTTCAGGAGATGCCAAGATAACTTCTGTTAAGGCAATTAGGGAAGAATTCACAGAAAAGGTAACTCTAAAGATGGACCTTGGTAGATGAGCAGTGCAGAATCATGAAGTTAAGAGAGGAGAGGATCTCAACACAGAAGAAGTGACCAATACGGCCACCACTGCAGAGATGTCCAGAAGAAAGGAGACTTTCAAGGTTTGATCACATCAGTTCCCTTTGAAATGGTATCTACATGGGGGAAAAAAAATGCCTGGCAGAAAATTAAAATTTGGTAAATCAATTGTTTTATTCAAATAACACCAACTCACATTTCTGTCTGACCTCATCACTATTAAGTGCATTCATTCATTCATTCATTCAACAGATATTAACAGATTGTCTAACTTATGTATGCACTGGAGATACATATAGCCGTGAACAAAACAGAAGCACTCCCTGCTCTTATGGGGCTTTACATTCTAGAAGAGATAGATTTTGGACATAGCAGTAAGTAAACATGGAGTATTTTAAGTGGCTACAGGTGCTATGAAGAAAGGAAAATCAAACCAGGGAATAATGTCTTAGCCCTGAATAACAAGTGTGCCTGGCATCTGTGAGAGACAGAAAAACCCAGTGTGGCAGAAGCATGGGAGCAAGAGGGTGAAGGCAAGTGACATGGTTTAAGGAATCAGGGCTCAGATCTTGTGGGTTTGTAGGCTGACATAAAGACCTTGACATTGCCTATCAGTGGGGGTTTTAAACAGTGGAGGGAGATGATCTAACCCATGTTGTCATAGGATAGCTTTGGCTTCTGTGTTGAGAATAGATTGAAAATTTTATGTAGTTGTGGTATAGACATACTCTGAAGGTCACTGCTAATCTTACATGCTATCTTTGGGCACTGGCATTTGATTTGGTCAAAAAAAAAATCATCAAGCTGTCTGTTTGTTACCTCTAGGCTAATGATAAAAATCAGTCAAGGTAACAGAACCGGTAGGAGATATACGAATACATATCTACATGTAAATAATATTAATTATATGCATTAATAATATTAATGATATGTACTATGATACATTATTATCAATTATATATGAATATATATTAATTATATGTGTTATCTATATATATATACACACACATATATGACATAGAGAGAGAGAGAGAGAGAGAGAGAGATTGCAAGGAATTGTTTTTTTGTGATTGTGAGGCTGTCTGGGCAAATCCAAAATCTGCAGGGTAGGCTGTCAGGAAGGGCAGAGTAGAAACTCTCAGGCAGGAACTGATGCTCTGGTCCACAGGTAGAATTTCTTCTTCCAGAGGGAAATCTCAGTTCTGTTATCAAGGCCATTCAAAGGATTGGACCGTATCCACACAGATTATCTAGGAATCTCCTTTATATAAAGTCAACTGCTTGTAGATGTTAATCATATCTACAGAATACCTTCACGGCAATACTTCGATGAGTACTTGATCGAATAACTTAGTACTATAAGCATAGCCAAGTTGACACATTAGAGTGATCATCACAGATGACTGACCAATTGACTGACTTTACACAGACGAGGACAACTCTTTCCTCTACCCTCTGTTTTGTAACTGGCTCTTTTAAATTATGCAGACAGCCTCAGAGTTGAAGTTCCTTTCTGATAGGCTGTTGTCAGTTTCCACACGACAAAATACTAATTAGGAGGACTGGACGTGGTCTTGTTTACAAACTCATTAGCCCTGGGAGCCTGGCTTCTCCAACTAGATGTTCCAGTGACAAGAGGGTACATTTCAGCCCTAAACAGGAGCCACGTGGATCTCACGTCCAACTCTGTTGACGCTCTCATTGCCAACGCTTTAATGTCAAAGGAGCAGTACTGCCTCTATGCTGTCCACAATTCAATATTGAAATGCCTCTCTACGAACAAAATAAAGCCTGTGTGACTTTGTGTGAATCATGGTAAATTCTTAGGATGAAGGATAAACCATCCAATTCATCTTACTGACCTCAATGAACTCCGCTCCATCAATATTTGCCGTGTAACTAAATGCCAAAGCATGCCTTGAGTCCATGCAATTTGGTGACACTTCTACTGCTAAAAGTGCTACTACAAACTTTATCTTGGAGAACTCATGATAAATGGTGAAGTTGCTCTGAGTCTAGGAAGCTGTTATTGGCCAAATTATGTGCTCTTGGAGAGGAATATTTCCTGTGTATTTAAAAAAGAAAAAAAAGAAGAAGCAGCAGAAGAAAAAGGCCCAGCGTGACTAATCCGGTCAGAATGTTCTCATCTTCTCTAGGAGAAGAAAGGAGTCAGGTAGAGCTTTGCAACAATCCGTGGTCGCAAACCTCAGTAGACACCCAGGTCATTAACTAACCACATGGAGTGGACCATCCCAGGGCTCTGAAACCACAGGCATCTATCTGCTGGATGAAAGGAAGCTGTGTCACAGGCCTGGACAGAAAAAGGATGTGGTGAATTTTCAAACGTCTCTGATTTATGGGCAATAAGGTGCAAGGTTATGGCATACAGAAAAACGAATCATTTATGCTTCTCCTCAGCATCCCCTTCCAGAAACCCTGGCTGTGGCTGGTTTCTAGGATGACATGGATGGTGTTGCCCTGACAGTTGCCATGCTGGGTCCTTGTTCCCATCACCTAGCCCCACGTCTGCGAAGTGATCCTTCAGGAATAGCTACGAAACCCCTGCCTTTGGGAACCAGCCAAGCCAGGGTGTGATATTTTTTCCTGTTTAATTAAAAAGAAAAAGGAAAAAGAAAAAAGAAAAAAGCTTGCCCGTGTGCTTTCGCCAGCTATCTGAAAGTTCAAAAGGTAAAGAACATTTCCCTCCACAAATAAGCTGTGGAATGTATTTGGAAGTTGGGATTTCATCAGCAACTGCTGTTTTTCAGCCACTCATTCCACTGCTAAGGAAGGTGAAATCGGGAGTTCTTTCCTGAAAGGAAAAAAAAAAAAAGCAACTTCATAATTTGATATCTATGGGATGTCATCTCGGAATGTAGGGTCATCTTTCAGATGTTAATAGAGGCTACTGACCCCTTCTCAGAGAGGAGGCAGTTGTCATGCCCCTGGGCACAGGAACAGTTCAAATTTCCCTTTAAAGGAAATACTAAAACGAATCCGAGCTCGCTTCGCGGCCTTCTGAGGATAGACCACGATGGCACTTTGTAAACCAACCTGTCCTTACTGAAATACTCTTTTCATAAAATTATATTTTGAATTTATAATGATGCAAAGCTGAATGTCATATTTTCTACTTGGGGCCCCTTACAAGGTCCACTAGAGACCAGGGCTCCTGTCCATGGAACTTTGCAGAATACTCCCAAAGCATCCCCTCTCACGCTGACCCGAGGGTGGAGATGGGTTTGTGGAGGAAATGACATTTGAATTGGACCTTGAAAGACAGAGGATGTGAACAAGAGAGCAGGACATCACCTAAGTGCCTGCTGGCATCTTCCAACTGGCTGGGGTTATTTTTTAGTTCCTGAAGAGACTTGGCTTGAGTCTCCATCCTCCATACTGTGGGGAGCCTGGTACCCTCCTCACGGTACCTCAGAGGTTTTCCAGGGGCTTAGCTTTCTTCTGGTCACCTTCCTACAATTTCTCAATCTCTCCTCTGTGTCTCATCTTCTCAAGCCATTTTTTCCATCTCTCTCTGCCCCACATCACTCCTATCTTTAGTTTCTCAAAACATTCCTGACATAAGGCTGCTCAGAGTCTGGATTTGCAGATAACCAAGGAGACTGCAGCATGGCAGACAATTGGCAACACCCTAACGTTTGTATCACGTATCCCCCATCCAATTTCCCTGCTCATCTCAGAGATGGGAAATACCTTACCAGTCATCCTATCTGGGCTGCCACATGTAATGCGTCTGGAATTATAGCTACAGTAAGGCAAGGTGGATGTATAAAGAGATCCCCTGATAGGATGACTCAAAGAGCTAAAAATCTTTCTTTTTGACATAGCAGTCTGAAGTAGGATTTCCAGGCTAGCTTTTGGCTCTTCTCCAAGTGATGGGTCACGAGCTGTTGCTCCGTTGTCCTCCCCAGGTCCTGCGTTGCTCCCGTGGCTAAGGCTGCCACACTTCCGGTAGAGCCCGCCGGAAAGGGGAACAGAGTGGAAGAGAATGCCTACCACCCGCGGCGCTCGCCAGGAGTGGTGCGGCCCACTTCCGCTCGGGGCGCTGGGTGAGAAGTCAGTCCTGAGACCACACCCACTGCAGGCGGTTGGGAAGTGTAGTTGCTCCCCAGGTAGCCATGGGCCAGGCCCTGTCTCCTCTACCACGAAAGGAGGTGAGCACACATGTCCACGGAAAACTAGCAGTCCCGGCCACATCCTTCCCCTTATCTGCCACAGCCTTTTTCCTTACACCCGCCTTTTTTCTCCAATTTTCGGCAGCCAAGTTTAGATTCTTGCTACATTTTTATTAAAAACCAATTTGGTTCCTCATGTTTTAATGCCTTCGTCCCAAACACGACTCCGTGGCCTCAAGTTTTCATGCTAACACTGCCCGGTAAAGCTGTCTTTCTACGCCTCAGACTCGGCGGCTTCTGACACGAGCGTCCGCTGTTCCTCTGACGGGGCAGCAAGCGGTCGGGTCACCCTGTGTGCGCATGCGCGTGCCCATGGAGGAGCAGGCAGGGACGTGGGGATTTTGTCTTTCTGCTACAGGATCGAGGACAGGGTGGGCGAAGGAAGGGAGTATTCCCTGAGAAGAAAAGGCCGCAACAAAGCAGTGACAAGAGAAAAGCGTGGGATAACTTCAGGGGTAATCGATGGGTCTAGTTGGCCTGGCTCATAGGTTACATGAAAAGCGACTGGGGGCATTAGCAAGGACTCTTGCCTGCCGCCAAGTAACAGAAACCAAATGCAAACCAGCAGAGGCTAAAAAGGATGATTAGAGGAGAAGTTGTAGAGGTAGTTCTAGTTCCAAGTTCTAAATTTCGAAGTCTAAGTCCAGGGCTCCAGAAAGCATCAAAGTCTTTGCCTCTATCTCTGAGCCATTTGGCCTCTGTCTTCCCAGATAGGCTCTCTCCACAGGGACCCTCTGTGGATATCTCTAGGCCCCATGTTATCAGGAAAATGTTTTACGTTAATGTTTCCAGTGAGTCGCCAAGGTAAAGTAAAGGTGAAATTCCAGAGCCAGGTCATCCCATGCAGAATATGCAAAGAAATGGATAGAGAGCCATTCCAGGAGCTCTTCCTGTGGGCCACCTCTTAAAACTCCAAGCCTACTGAGGATTTATCTATGGGACCCCTCAGAACTGGAAGACAGGGACAGCTGATGTCTGAGTCACAGCTGAACAAGCTAAAGCTGCCACGGCTGCAACATAGAGGGAGGGCCTTTGGAACAGCTGATCCACCCAGAGTTTGCTGAGACAGGAGATGTGTGAGGCTTTCTGAGAGACTAGAGATAGGCCAGGTGCGAGAAGAGCGGGTGTGGGCTCAGCCTGGGTCTTACCCAATAAGGCCACTGGGAAGGATGGAGGAAACCTCAACAACGTGAAACTGGAGGTGAATTGTTTATTTTCTGCAGAAGGACTCACAAGAAATCGATCTAAATGGGTCAGGGGAACTGCAGGAAATAAGTTTCCAGTAATGGGAACATGTAAAGAACCCATGAAAGTACCTGCAAGAGGGAGGGATGGTTTTTAAACATTTGCCACCCAGATGGCATGAAGTCAGCTTAGTAAAAGAACATTTTAAGAAAGAATTTTCTTGGGGCGCCTGGGTGGCTCAGTCGTTAAGCGTCTGCCTTCGGCTCAGGTCATGATTCCAGGTCCTGGGATCGAGCCCCGCATCGGGCTCCCTGCTCCGCGGGAAGTCTGCTTCTCCCTCTCCCATTCCTCCTGCTTGTGTTCCCTCTCTCGCTGTGTCTCTCTCTCTGTCAAATAAATAAATAAAATCTTTAAAAAAAAAAAAAAAAGAAAGAATTTTCTTCACTCTTTAATGTTCCTCTTTCCCCACCCAAAAGGATCCCAAAAGGATCAGGAATTAGTTAACAAGCTTGGGAAGTGGACAGTTAGAGGTTTAAGGTAGAGAAATACAGGAAAAAGTCAATGATGCCATTCCTCCCCACCCCTCTCCCTCACTGCCTCCCAGTTTGAAGCAAGCCTAAGTCAAGAAGTGGGAGAATGTTTTACTTTAAATCAAGTTCAAAGTTTTCATTAACATCTTGGACTCAATGTTGCAATTTCTAAAGTGGAACTGTATTTGTGACTTAAAGTGACTTTAGGATCTAAGCATGACTAGAAATTTGGTCTATAGGTGTTTTTATGTAGATAAGACAAAATTTCAAAGGGTAGTGGAAAACAAATAATTTCATTTGATTACATTATAAAATCTTCTAGTTCAATTTACTGTTTACAACTCCCTACAAATCATGACTCCCGAGGGAAAAAAACACACTCACTCCTCCAGAGTGCATAAAATCCCCTGAAAAAGACTCCTAATATCCCTTCTTGAGTCAGCGTCTTCCCTACCACCCACCAAATCTGTGAAAAGGGAGTCATATGGTTATTAACAGCCCCATCTGGGTCACGGAAAAAGCAAGGGTTCTAGAAGGGGAGGAGGCTGGCGGCTCATAGATACTCACTATAACAGGAGACAATGGTGTAGGGATTCTGTAGGATTGTAGGAAGAGTCACTCCTAATGAAAAGGAAGGCCCATGTTCCAAGCAGAACCTCAAATTCCATGGGGAGGGCTGGGGTATGGCATGTTGGGAACAGTCTTCTGGAATGTTAGGAACCTTGCAACATGGAAAAGTGCCCTCTTGGGGCCTCGCTGTGACCTTTGTCATTCCCATGCCACCTGGGTCTACATTCATGCCACTGCTCATGGGGGGGTGTACTGCCCTCCCTGATATGCTTACTGGTGAGGGTGATGGGCTGAAGCCACAGTCAGCCCTGTGGGTTGACTTAAACCCCACGGCACTCCTTGGTGGAACCTTCAGTAGTCAGCAGATAGGTGTGAAGACCATAATACTTTCAGAGAGTATTACAGGAAAATCTGGAATCACTTAATCTACATTTCAAAGGCACATCATCCTTCATTCACCTTGAAGTTACAGATCCTTTCGTTTATTTAAAAAATATATATATACATACATATACACACACATATATGTGTATTTTTATATATATACATACATATATACATATATGTATATATATATCTGAGAACATAAAAGTATTTAGAAAAATGTCTATATGTTTGTCTTCTTGCCAGAAGTTCCACTAGAACAGGATCTTGTCTGCCTTGTTCACTGTTAAACCTTCAGTGTCTGGAAAAATGCCTGGTATATAGTAGGATATAGTAATTATATAGAATATATATATGTATATAGTATATACATATATATATATAGTATATAATATAGTAAATATTACTTGATGGGATAAAGCAGCATAGTCACTGTTTTCAAGAAGTTGAAAGTCTAGTGGAAGAGAAAGACATGTAAGATCATACGGAATAGTAAATTCAATGACACAGGAAGTCATAAAACTGTGTAACAGCAAACAGAGGGTGGGGGTGAGGGAGGGGCGGATAAGGCTTCCAAGAGATGATGCAATGTGGGACATGAAAGGATGAACAGAGCATTTCCTCTTTGGGCTGTTGTTCCCCACTCCTCCCCTCCTCTTTGAGGGTTCTTGATTTCATGTCTCCTTTGATGGGAAGGGATAACAGGCATAGTGGAGCTCTCTGGCTCTGCTCTTTCTGGGGTGTGGTCCATTCTCTAGCTATGCCAGTGGTATGACTTTACAGGATCTCAGCAAGATGCCTGTGGGACTGCAGCTCTGTGGGATCTTGGCAGAACCTCTCCCACTGTTAAGGTCAGAACTTGGGAAAGATGTAGTAATCACCATAAAGGCACAAGAGCTGAAAGACAAAACTGGCACTGAGCAGAGCTCTTGCAAACTGTGTTTGTAGGGAAGTGATGGAGAGCTTTTCCTGAGTGTGGCCAATTCGATGGGGTTAAAATATGATTAAGCCTGAACATGTAAACAGCAAGTTCCCAAGTTAATGATGATATAACATTCTGTTAGGGTCAGGCTGGATTATAGCTGATTGTGTTGTCTCATATTGGAATCTGGTCCAACATGTTGATTCCTTTTATAAATTCTGTAGTCATCCCCAGGAATAGCATGACCCACCAAAAAGAAGTCTTTCTGGAGTGTCAAGGAGACATTTCTTAGCACCACCTGGAAGAACACAAACAACACTGACCGGATTTAGGGGCCTCAGGAAAATGGCACACCTCTAGAGTAAGAGACCCACTGCTGCCCCTTGCACACACACCCACAGTGCAGGCCTGGGCTAAGTGTGCTCTACTTCACCTCCTAACAGAGAAGAAAAGCAACAGGTAGTTATACATAAAGGAAAAATAGTACCACCTTTGGTTGAAATCACATTCAACTAGGGCCAGGGCCCAACTGATAACCCTCTATCCTTTCTGATATTCACTCGGCCACCTTGGACACCCCCACTGGATGGGTGATCCTTTTTCCAGGGCAACAGATGCTCCATTCATTAGGGGCCAGAAACCCTGCCCCTGTGCTATCCCTCCAGGATCTTCCAAGGGTTTGAATATAAATGGAAACCAAAGATGTTTCCATCCTACTTTAACCATTTGATCCTTATCTTCTCCTTTCCACATGAACAGTGTCCATGTTCTGCACCATGTTCCTAGTGACTTCAAAGGGAGCCTGGAAGGAGCCCCTGAAAATGGGCCACTGTGCTCTGTTCCAACCACAGTGTTTCTAACAGCACTTAAGTGCAAAAGCAAATATTTCATCTAGGTAAGAACGCATGAAACTAAAAGAATGAAACTCTTCTTTTTTTTTTTTCAAAGATTAGCTACAAGAAATAAAAATGCTGCATGAAGTCCTAACAGTAACGGTTATCATGATATTAATATGCAACATCTGGGCTTCTAGGGATTATTCCAGTAGGTACACTCAGGATGCTAAGGCCCTAGGCACAATTAAATCTCAACTTTGGGTTAGTGAAAAAAGCTGAAGGTTCTTTAGGTTGGAATCTGAGTCTATTTTAGAAAACTGCTGGGATTGAAGCAAAGTGGGCTCACTGTTCCATGTTAAAAGGGGAGATGTTTTCCTGTTGGATAAAATCATCCAATAGACTCTTAACAGTCAAACTAAATATGACAAAGCCTTCAGAATAAAAATGCTTGTCGTGGCCCACATCATTCCCAGACTCAACTGGGAAATTCCCATCCACATAATTTCTCCCATGACCTTGCTCATGTAGCTAAGCTGTGTCCCAGCTGCCCCAGGGCTATCATCTGCCTGGCCTACTATCAGTGGAATAATGGGAAAAACAGGGGTCTGTAAAATGGCGCTCCAGTCACCCTCTTCCCTCTGCTGATTACCTGGTGACAGGTTAGTTGGCTTCTTCAACCTCAATGACTTCATGGGAATAATAATATTTGACCTGTCTAAAGGCAGGAGGCCAGACAAGATGATGTATCTCAACTTTATATATACTTTATCTACTCTACCTTAAAACAGTGCCATGAATCAGCCAAAATGTTATGCTGTCAACACAGAACTTACATACACACACAGAAAGAATTTGAAAAAAATGTTATAACTCATGTGATGTTGCTTATAGCCACTTATTCTCATTTGAGCAACTTGATATTTTCTCAGTTTTGAGCAACTTGATGTTTTCTCAGTTTATGGTGAGGCCTTTATATTATCAGATGATTCCTTCAGGTTTCATCCAGCTGGAGAGTCCACAATTCTATTGTTTTTTGAAAGGAACTTATGAAATCAAATGGGCCCAAAAGTCAGGCTGGTCACTGGAATATGGCCGGTAACCACCTCTTCTTTTCCGTTTTTATAACACTTCTGGCCCTGATAATCACAATAGCTCCCTTATTGGTTTCCCCTGTTGTAGGACAGCCTCCCTGTAGTCCATTTCATACTTTCCCTGTGTATGTTTCTCAACATAGATCTAATTATCCATCTGTGCCCAAGCCCAGTTCACCTCCGTAGTATGAACCTACAGAAAGTAGCTCCAACTTGACTTCCTTATCTCACTTCCTGTCATTCCTCCACATGAGATGTCTGACCGGCCTCAGGGGACACCAGCCATTCCACCACATTCCACGTACCTTCCCTCATACAAGGAAGCTCATGCTATTACTGCCCTTTCTGTATTCGTTTTTTATTGCTGTAAAGGTTTAAAACAGTAAGAGGCTTAGGGGCTAAAACAAGAGCCACGGATTACTCCGTGAAGGTCAGAGGTCCAGGCCCTGCAGAGCTAGGTCCTTTGCTCAGTGTCTCACAAGGCTGGAATCAGGTGGCATCCTCAGCTGGAGGCTCAACTAGGGAGAGGTCTGTTTTTAAGCTTCTTTAGGTTGTTGGCAGAATAAACTTCCTTGTAGCTGGAGGACCCAGCCCCCCGGGGTCTTGCTGGTTGTTGTCTGGGGACCACAGGTGGCTCCAAGAGGCCACTCTCAGGTCCTTGTACATTTCCAAACTCTCTGACTCCAGAAAGGACCCAGTCCCTTTTAAAGTCTCATCTGATTAGATCAGGCCCACCCAGGTAATCTCCTTTTGATTAATACAACTAGTAGGGACCCCGATTCCTTCTACAAAATCTCTTTTGTCATATAATCCAGTCATGGGAGTAATAACTCATTATATTCACAAGTTCTACCCATACTTCCTGGGATGGAATTATACAAGGGTAAAGATCACTGGAGTCCTTCAAATTCTGCCATACCTTCCTTTCCTTCTCTGCTGGGCAAACAGTGATTCATCACCCAGGAGCTCCTTCAGTGCACCTTCTGTGCCAAGTAATCCTGATATCCTCAGGTTGAGGTGCTGGTCCTGTGCTCACTATGACTTCTTATTTATCTCAGTATCATTATATTTACCACATCATATTTATCTAGTTTTGTCTCTGAGTTAAGATGTAAGAAATTGGAATATTGTGGAATTCTGTTTCATTTTACAACCTGCAAATCCCATATATGTTGGGGCTGTGTTCTGTCTGTGAGTTAAAACCCCTTTCTAAACATTGTTTGCACTACCTGAAAGGGAAGTGTGTGAGGTTGTCTAGCAGGAAATATTTTCCTAAGGAAGAATGGAGGCTTAATGCTAAGTGAATCACAAATCCCCTTTATCTTGCACACTACCCTTGCACATTCAATAACTCATGCCCTTCATGCCAGTGGTACAGGCATAAGGCTTCAAACATAAGAGTAGAACTACTATTCATGTTCATTACACATTCACATTTGCTCATAAAGGACTAGATTACAGGAGAAAACATTCTCAACAAATTGAGTGGAAAGATACTGAAGAAGAGGTACGATTTTTTTTTTAATTTACAATTTAACAGTTATTTTGCATCTGTTGTCCAAATGAACAGGCTGGTGTTGGTCATAAATGGAATAAAATAATGAACCAAGAGCACCACTTGCATCCATATAAGATCAAGAACTTCAGAATGGCAATTAGTTATACATTCTGTTTTCCCCTGGGAAAGTTTCTTCCACAAAGGAAGTAGAAGGAATTCACATTTAATGGGCTTGATTCTTCCACCTGGGAGCCAGTTCAGGTCTCATCCAGGGTTTCCGGGTCTAGTGAATCCAGTTTTTTGGGTACCATTCACTCTGGGTGTACTCAGTACAGATGAAAACCACAAAAGGTTATTGGACGTAGACAACAATGTGCATTCAAGATTTGGAAGAAGCAATTGCCTTTGCCTAGTTAGCAATGCAAAATATATCCTGCTCTGTCAAGTTTCTGGAAAGAAAACTGGAATTTGAGTAATTTTATACTATAGGCTGAATTTCAGGATTCCTCATTCTGAAAAGAATGAACATGGGAAAGCTTCCAGAACCGCAGCTCTTTGCTAAGACTCTGAGAAAAGCAGCTAAAACTTACTTTCCTCTATTCTTTCATGGGGGACAGCGCCACTCGGCAGCTACTCTGAGTTCCGAACTTCCCAGATAACAGCCAGGGGGTAAAGAAAAAAATAATTATTCCTTAGCTTTAAACATGTCTGCAGAAAATTGGGTACTAAACACTGTGCCAATGGACCGCTAGAAATAAAGGCACCAGCTAGGATAATATTCAACAAAGCATTTTGACCTGGCACCAAGCTTCTATTAATGGAATTGAGAAATATCTGCCAGTGTTCTGGGGAAGATGATTCCCACAGTTCCCCTCCAAAATGTTTTCAAATATGCAGGAAAAAAAAAAGAAAAGAAAAGATGAATCAAGCAGAATACCTTGTGGCCGATTTTTCTAAGCTGGGATGAATTATGTTAGCTTCTGTTCCCTGATCAATACCTTCTCCAAGAAATGGATGGATACTTCCATTGCCCTAATCAGCAGAGACAGTTTAAAAATTGATCTGAAAAATTGGCACTTGACCTTGTGACCCTGCTTTTTGTCAACACATTCGACCACATCTGGTCTTGAACTGTAAAATTGTTGGCCTCTTCTAGAGCATACTGCTCTGACAGCTGCATGCATTTTGTCCACAGAGTAAATCCTCTCCCAGAGACTTAGAAAACCAGGAAAACAGCTTTCACTGCTAGATCCCCTAACCACGAAGAGAATTCTAATAAGTTTCCATGAAAAGGCACTTTGGCCTAAGATATTCAAAAGGAAGAAGAGAGTACTGGCAAGAGCATACACTTGAATGTGGGAAGACCTGGATTTAAATTTGAACTCTACCTTTGACCCTCAGTTATCCAAAAAGGAGTAAGACATTCACATTCTGTCCTCTGAAAAAGAAAGTAAGTATTGTGGGCATTGAAATAAAGTGTCACTAACTTTTTTTTTAAGATTTTATTTTATTTATTTGACACAGAGAGAGAGAGCACAAGCAGGGGGAGCAGCAGGCAGAGGGAGAGGGAGAAGCAGGCTCCCCGCTGAGCATAGAGTTGGACAATGGGAGGCGGGACTCCATCCCAGGACCCTGGGATCATGACCTGAGCCGAAGGCAGATGCTTAACCGACTGAACCACCAGGTGCCCCAAAGTGCCACTATCTTGAAAACACTTTATCACATGTCACACTATTTAACTCATCAATGTCATACCGGCCCTCTAGTCCAGGATAGTTTGATATTTTATAACAAAATATATATGTTCATTAATTCAACAAGGGTTTACTGATTGCCTACAGTGTATCAAACTCATTTCTAAAAATATGTGATATGAATCACCCATATAAGAGAATAAAGTAATAATTTAGCTGACTAGGAAATCAGCCTTTTGATTTGAAACTATCACAAGTAATACACCAAAGGGTTCTCTCTTTAAAATTTTTACAATTATTGAACATATATTAGACTATCTCATTGAAACCATATCATATACACATGAGGTAAAGTATCACTATATAAGTAAATGAAAGACAGAGGTCTTTAACAATTTGCCCAAGGTCATGTAGCTTGTTAACTAAGTGAATCAGCCAGAATTCAAAACCCAGGTCTGTCCTACTGCACAGGGTATATTCTTAGCACCCCATCGTGTTGACCTCTTCAGGATGCTGATTACGTCAAAGAGTTCACAGCTTTAAGTTCCTCCCTGACTTTCAAAAGATTGACCTCAGGGAAGCACTAGAATAATCTGGTGGATTTAGGTCATCTAAAAAAACATAACAATTTTAAGGCTTCCTGTAACTTAGGCTAGGAGTTCCATATGAATTGCTTATGATGGCATCTTTGTCCTCTGACCCCAGACTAAGTCTTGGGCTTCCCAAGGAGCTACTGTCCCCTCCTTCCTGGCCTCCTTGCACTCTGTGCTCTGGCCACATCGTGTGACTCACGGTTCCCCACACAGTCTGAGCCTTTAAAGGACTCCATGGTTCTCTTTCCAGAGAAGTTTTTTCGACCACAGTAGCAGTAACTGGGGACTTTAAAAAGTTTGTTCTCATAGCATTCTGTGCCTCTCTTTATTATTTTATAGATCACATTTATTTTAATGATAGATTCATATTCAGCTATAAATTCACTATATTTTACTCATGTTTGTCATTGGGGGGTCTACTATAGTATGAGCAGATGACTTAATACATGTTCATTAAATGAACAGAATGTAACGTTTTTATGTTTCCCATCACTCTGCTTTTTCTTTTTGTTCATACAAAAATGACGTTGAAAGTTAAATGACTTCTTATTGTAGTTTGAATGATATTTTCAAGGCAATACTTAGAGGGGTTTTCTTAACACCTCTTGTGGTCACACATGGAACTGGCCAGTCACACACGGAACTCCCTAAGCATACACCATGAGCACTCACAACAATACCACCCCCCGCACATGCCAATGCAAAAATCCAAACACGCACACACTTCATTCATTCATTCATTTAACTAATACTTATTTAATTTGTAAGGCATTTCAGTCACATGGGACGTCGGAAGATTCGTGCTCCTTAAGTGAAGATTTAGTACTCTCAGTTCTCATGACTATGATTAGTAGCGGTGATTTCTGATATTTTTTTTTTAAAGATTTTATTTATTTATCCGAGAGAGAGAGAGATCACGAGCAGGCGGAAGGGGTAGAGGGAGAAGCAGATTATCCGCTGAGCAGGGAGCCCGATGTGGGACTCGATCCCAGGACCCTGGGATCATGACCTGAGCCAAAGGCAGACCCTTAACTGACTAAGCCACCCAGGCGCTCCATTTCTGATATTTCTAAGACACTGCTCATCTAAAACTGTTATGGAGACTTTCCGTTCCTGTCAAGAGGTTTCTCCACTCCCTCAAATCCAGTCCTGGGTGTGCCAAAAGTGTGAGAAAGAGGTGAAGTTGATCAGTCTGAGAACATAGTACCATGATTTTGAGAAACTCCTAGAAAGAGAGAGGATGAATGGATTTTGAAGTAGGAGAGAACAGTGGTTCAGAGAAGATGAATGAGTATGCTCTGTACTCACTACAGTGTTGCCCTGACAGGACCACTGTCCATTCAATCATCACAGCAAAGTGCAGTTCTATGCTGGGTCTGCCCAAACTGGAGGGTAGCATGCTAGTGCATCTAGAGGTGCGTGAGGTGGGAAGCTAATGGTTGCAGGAGGATTAGCTAGAACATTTCTCCCTCCTCCCTCCTTATTTCATGAACTCAGTTATCACAATCAAGGAAAAGAACTCTTACATAAGAATGGTACTAAGCGTGAAGGAACAGGATGTTTTATTGAGGGGCAGGATTTACTGGTTGGGAAGGTGGCCAACAGGCAATGGTCCAGCCTAGATTTAATACCAATGTTGTCCATTCTAAGGCAAATCTCCCCACCCCCATTAAATATTTCAGAAGAGGCAGAAGTCAGGGCTTAGGGCTTAGTTTCTCTCATTGGGCACCCAATTAACCAGGGTAGTTGATGCTTCCAGAGAAATATGAGCTCTTTTATGAGTTACCTGCTATAAAAAAAAGTAATACTTTGAACAATCTTCTGGAGGACCAGAATGAATGTATTAGATAGAAAACTAAACCAAGCATAATAACTATGCTCAAAAAGATATGGAAAGATACAATAATTTGAAATAGGGACAACAAGTTTTAAAAAAGAGCTATTTGAGTATTGCCAGAACTTGGAAGGAACCAAGATGTTTTTCAGTAAGTGAATGGATAAATAAATGTGGTATATCCAGACAATGGAGTATTATTCAGTGCTAAAAAGAAATGAGTTATCAAGCCATAAAAAGACATGGAGGAACTTTAAATGCATATTACTAAGTGAAAAAGCCAATTTGAAAAGGCTACATACTGTATGGTTCCAACTATTTGACATTCTGGAAAAGGCAAAACTATGGAGACAGTAAAAAGATCAGTGGTTGCTAGGGGTTATGGTGAGGGGGGGAAAACACAAAATAAAAAAATTAAAACTTACTGAATCAAAATAAGATCACATAGGAACAAGAATCAGATCAGAGAGCAGACTTTTACTGATTTACAGATTTTCCTTTACAACATTTGAGGTAAAAAGATAATAAATTATGTTTCAAAATGTTTAAGAAAAATAATTTGAAACTAGAATCGTATACGCAGAAAAATCTATTTTAAATGCAGACCTGAAATAAAGAGCTTCTCAAACATAGATACAATCGGAGTGTTTCCTGCGCAAAGACCCTCTTTGAGAACACTTCGGAGAAAGTAGTATGATGAAAAAAAGAAAAAACATCCAGGGAGATACCACAAGAAAAGGCACAAAACTATTAGTAAAGTTAGAATTTCAGAACTGAAATTCTAGGTGAAGGGAATTGAAGGATGTGATATATTGTGCTAAGGTACTTCTTCAGGGAGAAGATATAAATATATTTAACTTTAAGAAATTAGAAAAGAAAATAATCTTAACTGTTTTAATATATTTGGAGTAATCAAGAAAAGAATTAAAATATTTGAAATGTAATCTTCAGACAAAATTAAGAAATTAAATATTTTCAATGAAAAGCAAGAAAGAAGAAAATAAACTATAAAATGTGCAATAAATAGAAAATACTAAATAAGAATGCAAAAATAATATAAGGTTTATTTTAATATATCTAAATAAATTAAACTAATCAAAAGATAGATTACAATACCTGGAAATTACATTATCAGAGTATTGGACTATAATATTTTCTTTTCTTCTTTTTTTAAGATCTTATTTATTTATTTGAGAGTGAGAGAGCATGAGAGCGGGGTGAGGGGCAGAGGGAGAAGCAGACTCCTTGATGAACAGGGAGCCCGATGCAGGGTTCAATCCTGATCCCAGGACTCCGGGATCATGATGTGAGCTGAAGGCAGATGCTTAACTGACTGAGCCACCCAGGCGCCCTGGATTATAATATTTTCACTACTAACGATACACTTATAACACAAGAATGTAGAAAGACTGGAAATAAAGAAATGAGAAACTATAGTTAGGGGAAAAAGTCAAAAGAAAGCCAGATAACAATTTTAGTATCAGAAAAAAAAATTAAGGTGAAAGAACAACCAAGGACAAATAGGAACTACATACAACTAAAAATAATGAGGCTAAATGACCTCAAATGACCCGGGACCATATATATAGCCTCAAAATATATAAAGCAACACCTGGCGGAATTACAGTGAAAACTAAAAAATATATAATTTTAGTTGGGCATTTAAATATAACCACTTCAGTTTTAATGATCAGTAAAGGAGTATAGATATAGAAAATCTGAATAATATAAGGGGCGCCTGGGTGGCTTAGTCCGTTAAGAGTCTGACTTTTAATTTTTGCTCAGGTCATAATCTTGTGGTCAGTGGATCAAACCCTGTGTCAGGCTCTGTGCTCAGCAAAGGAGTCTGCTTGAGATTCTCTCTCTCTCTCCCGCTGCCCCTCTCAAATAAATACATCTTCAAAAAAAAAAATGAATGAAATAAAAATTTTTTTTCAAAGGGTTACTAAGGTTTTAGGACATAAATATTTATTAAGTTCTTTCAACCTAACTACTTAATAAACAGACTGCTAAGTGTTTTGCGGAGTCTGGAAATGCCGTGGAAAATTATGGAGACATTAAGGGTGCTATGGACCGAGAACTTTGATAACCTCTGTCTCCGTATTATTATGAAAAAAAATTGGACTTTCAGGTCCCCTGAAAAAGTCTCAGGAAATTTCAGGGATCTTTAGACTACACTTTGAGAACAATGTATTAGCTCAATTCTTGGCTTTTTAAGTGTCAAAAGAAATTTTTAAAAGTTATATGAATTACCTGTCATCAAAAAATGGGCAATCTCTCTATCATGGCTTATTCTGTCGAATGCCTGTCTGCTTGTCCAGGGTCTGGCCACAGGCTGCTGGCTTAAAGTGCATTTGTTCATTGAACAGAATAAGAGATTGAGTACATACTTCATGCCAAGCTCACTACTCTGCTTTGGAGATTATTATACACAGAAGACCTTTCCTCTGCCTTTAAGTAACTTACAATATTGTGGGATAAGTTGGCAAAAGTATAGATTGCCAACAGTATTTTAAAAGTGCTATCATAGAGGTAAACAGTGTTTTGGAAATACATAAGCAGGTTTACTAACTTAGCTTTGGTGGATTGTGGAAGATTCTCCCAGTGATGATGGTGATATGTTGACTCATATGTTTCAAAGAACAAAGGGATGTGAGAGAGAAAGAGAGAGAGAGAGAGAGAAGGATTGTACTGGTTATGAGCCAGGGGACAGTGATAAATGAAGCTGCAGAGGAAAGCAGGGAAGTACCAGTGCTAAGCTGGGAAGTTAAGACTTTATTAACACCATAATGAGAATTCACTGAACAATTTCAAGGAGAGAACTGACAGATTTGTTGTAAAAACCTTCCTCTGATAGCAATTAAAGAATGGATTAGAAGAGGCTAAGCTTAAAAGGAGACCAGTTAGGAGCTGGTTGTAAAATTAAAGTGAGAAATGATGAGCACATGAACTACCTTATGGGGACATTGAAGAAAACATGCCCAGTTAGAGAGACTAAGGAGGTTGCATCGATTTGGCAGCTAGTGAGTGGAAGGGGGTGAGTGTGGGGAATGAATGACAAACAAGGGTCATTTTACTTTTTATTTTTTTAAGAGGGAGGCAGTACAAGTTTGCAGGGGGAAGATAGTAAGTTAATTTCCCATCACCTTGAAGTGTCTGTTGAAAATACTGCAGATAGGTACTTATATTAGAGTAGAGCTAACATTGTTTTGGCAACCATATACAGAAGCATGACCAGGTTCGATGCTTTTCAGTTCATTAAGGAATTACTGCCTAAGTTAGATATCTGGTATACCTCTCAACTACTGAGCAAAGAACAGGAAGAGAAACCAATGGGGACTTATTTTTTACGGTAGACCAGAGTTAATATCAATAGTAGGTTCCAACGATGCCCGTAGGACTTTCCCATAACATCTATGTTGGAGACCTCTGTCTGATTTTTAGCACAGTACCAAAGAAAGGAGTCTGATCATGTGGCTATTTATTTTCTTAATGAAATTGTATTCACTTCTCAGTTCGTAACAGAGAAAAGGCAACACGGTTTTGCTTAGTTTCGCAAAATAAAATTTGCATTGATTTAGCCCCAATTCAAAGTGTCAGTAGATTCTATGAAGTAGAGAACTTCTTCAGCACTTGGGGCTCTGTTTCCTTCCGAGAAGGGATTATGTGCAGCTTACCACTCTTCCTTCCCATGCAGGGTACCCTCTTCCAGGAGAGGCTCTGTGTATCATCAGTGGGGCAAAAGGCAGGTTATTATACCTGGGCAACTCAAAGAAGCGTTGACAACTGAGGGGCAGACACTTGATCATTCAGCATGTGAACTGAACAATCTCCTCACCCTTAGGCTGCACCCACACTGCCCAATATGACTCCAAGTTAGCCAATCTCATTCATCTTTGTAAACAGCCTGGGGCTCTCTAATTTGAACTAATCCTTGAGCCAAAGATCCAGGCCATTTGCAGAGATCTTGGCAAATAGGAACCCCAGCTGTCAACAAGCAGAAGCAGGGCGTTAACATGAACACATTTAGTGAGGTGAACTTGGGGAAGTCTATTTTCTAAATCCTACATCAAAACCTCTGACATTCTTCACTGGATTCTTGATGGTGCTTTAGACAGAACCTGGCTCTCTCAAGGACAGCTTCCCCAGAGAGTAAAACATCTTTGTCTTGCACTCCATTGATTAGAAATTCAGAAAAGAGAACGACAGAGATTTACTTCTGTAGAATCTAAAAAAAAAAAAAAAAATACTTTGCTAAAAAGAGTCATGTAGTAAAAAGACCATTAGACTTAAAATCAGAAGACAGAGGCTCTGGTGCACATTCCCAACCACCTGCCTCTGCAACAGGATAGCTTTATGAGCTATTATATTTTATTGACTTTATTGTCTTCCTTGTCTCCACTTTCCAAGCTGATCCCTGGACCCTTTTTAGCTCCTTGCCTCCAGGATTTTTGCAGGACTGAAAGCAGGAGCCAGGGGCACCTGGGTGGCTCAGTCGTTAAGTGTCTGCCTTAGGCTCAGGTCATGATCCCAGGGTCCTGGGATCAAGCCCCGCATCGGCCTCCCTGCTCCTGGCTCCCTGCTCGGTGGGAAGCCTGCTTCTCTCTTTCTCCCACTCCCCCTCTTGTGTTCCTGCTCTTGCTGTGTGTGTCTCTCTCTGTCAAATAAATAAATAAAGTCTTAAAAAAAAAAAAGAAAGCAGGAGCCATATGAAGTCAATGGCACCTCCCATCTTTTGTAAAAGCTCACATTGATTGAAGAAAGGTTAGTCAAAACTTCTAGAATGCTTATGTTTTGCCTTAACAGTTAGCAAACAATCTACCTTCTTTATTTAAAAGAAATAAAACAACAGATTTAGTAAACAATAACCATGTAGTCGTGAGACTGACCATCAAGTTGGAAGATTCCTTAGCATCATAGAATGTCAGAAGTTACCACTATCACTCCCACAACTTGTTCTTGATAACCATGAAACTGGTGACCGGACACTGGAACACTGACCATTGATCACCACATCAATGGCCTCTTAAAAGACAGGAAGCTAGGGCCTGGACCCTGGACCCCTGCTGCAGAAAGTACCCACATCTCCATGATGGTGTTTGCTAGCAGAAATCAATGCAGGTTGGCCTCATTCCTGCCATTGGCCTCATTCCTGCATGCCAGATTTTATGTCTGTGCAACCCACTGGTTGAAGCAAATCTGCAGCTTGCCTTCTAGGTGCAAGTGAGTCTGGGCCATGTTACTTCTAGTATTGTAGCTTCTAAAGTACATGAAGACCAACTAGAAGGGGTGGAAATGGATGCTAATGACCATAATATCCAACTGCCACCTAGATGTCTACCTCAGACAACATTATCAATCCAAACTCATTATCTTTCTTTTCAAATATGGTCTCCCTCCTGTGTTCTATCTCCCTCCGTGGCACTAATTACATCCAGTTTTTAAGTCAAAAACCTTGAATTTATGTTTGACTTCTCCTCTCTCTCTTTCCATATCATCTAGTATGACACAAAATCTTCCTAAGTCTTTCTCACATGTGCCCCTTCTGTTTATTCGCATGGCCACTCTTAGATTTCATGTCCTCATTACTTTTCTCCTTGACAATTCCAATAATCTTTCTTACTTTATTGTGTTTCCCTTCCATGGGCCATCCAATCTCTCTGAATAGCCAAGGAATCTCTCTGAATGCAAATGGGGGGAGGTCAGTCTTTCCTTCTATTCAGACCTTCAAATGATTGGATCAAGCCCATCTACATTATGGAGGGCAATTGAAGCCCATTAATTAATTAATGAATTAAGAGAGAGGCAGTGTGTGCGTGTGTGAGCTGGGCAAGGGGAGGGGCAGAGGGAGAGGGAGAGAGAGAATCTTAAGCAGGCTCCACACCCAGTGCAGAGCCTGACATGGGGCTTGATATCAGGACCCTGAGATCATGACCTGAGCTGAAATCAAGAGTCAGACGCTTAACTGACTGAGCCACCCGGGTGCCCCAAAGAGCACCAATTTAAATTTGATCATAGAGTTTACTTAGTGAAATAAACCAGAAGGATAAAAATTAAAAAACACCACTTACATGGGTAGTGAAACTCATAGAAGGAAAGAGTAGAATGATGGTTGCCAGGAGCTAACAGAGGAGGAAATGGTGAGTTATTAGTCAAAGGTTACTAAATTTCAGTTTTACGAGATGAATAAGTCCTAAAGATGTGTACATCACAGTGCCTATTATTAACAATTTTGTATTGTATACTTAAAGTTTTGCCGAGAGTATCTTATGTTAAGTATTCTTATCACAAAAATAAAGTAAATAAAGAGGGTGGGAGGAAACTTTTGGAGGTGATGGGTATATTTATAGATTGTGGTGATGGTTTCATACATGTATACTTATCTCCAAACTCATTAGGTTCTTTTCATTAAACATGTACAGCTTTTTGTATGTAAATCAAACTTCAATAAAGTGGTTTAAACAAAACCCATAAATCTCAGTAAAAAAATCCCTCATAAAAATATTCAGAATAATATTTGGCCAAATAATATTTGACCACTATAACCCGCCCAAGTTGACACATAAAACCAACCCTCATAGGAATAAAGCTGGACTCAAGTTTAGAAGGCCCAATCGTGAATTCCATGCTTGGGAATTTGGAGATCAGATGGAATCATCAAAGAGTTGTAAGCAGGGGCGCCAGGGTGGCTCAGTCAGTTGAGCATCCAACTCTCGATTTTAGTTCAGATCATGATCTCAGGGTTGTGAGATCCAGCCTCAAATCAGGCTCTGTGCTCTGTGGGCAGTCTGCTCGGTATTCTCTCTCCCTCTCCTTCTGCCCCTCCTCCCTGTACACGTGCATGCTCTCTTATTCATCTTTGTAAATAAATAAATAAATCTTTTCTCTCTCTCTCTCTCTAAAATAAATAAATAAATCTTTTAAAAAGTTCAAAATAAATAAATAAATAAATAAATAAATAAATAAATAAGAGTTGTAAGCAGTCACTTGAACAGATCCATGCTTAACAAAATAGCTCTGCTAGGAAAGTAGACAACAGAATGGAGTGATGACGAGGGGGAATGGAGAAAGTTGTGGAGAAGGAGGGGAAAAAATTGGGAACTGGTGAATTAAAGGCAGGAAACTCTTGTAGCAATACAAGTAAGGAATCATGATGTCCACATAGCTTTGGGTATCAGCCTGTAATGTGTTTTTGCCATTGTCCACCTGAAAAAATCCTCTTTGTCTACTGAAACCTACTTGTAGTAAGCAGAATGCCAAGATGATTCCAAGAAATCACACTTTTATATAATCCCTTGCCTTTATGTGTGGTAAGACCTGTGATTATAGTGGAATATTATTCCTGTAATTAGAATATTTTATATGGCTAAGATGAAGGGATTTTATAGATGCAACTGAAGTCCTTAATCAGCTGACTATTAATGGAAAGTTAATGGAAGGGGAGATTTTCCTGGGTGGGCCTCATCTAATCAGGTGAGGCCTTTAAAAAAAGTCTAAGTGTCCGAGATGAAAAAAGGTGTAGCAGATGTTCTCCACTTGGCCTTAAAGAAGCAAACTGTTGTGAAGAGGGCCATGTGGCAAGGAACAGCAAGCAACTCCAGTAGCTGAGGGTCTTAGTCTTCTAATCAATTCTGCCAATAAAGTCTCAGATGAAGTTTCTGCCCTGGCCAACACTTTGAACACAAGGCCAGCCTTGTGAAACCCTGAACAGAGGGTCCAGTTGGACCACCCCTGGACTTGCTTCTGACCTCTAGAATTGTGAGATAAAAAATGTGTATTGTTCTAAGCCACTAAGTCTGGGGCAATTTGTCATGCAGTATGAGAAAAATAATACATCAGCTTATAAAATTCATCTCTCTCGAGAGGTTTCCATTAATTTACTTTTCCCCCTAAAAGGCATAATCATCCTTCTATACCACTGCTATCTATTGTGCATATTGATAATGCTGCATTTATATTGTGTTATCATGTATGTTTCTATTTCTTTATATTTTCCACCAGACTCTAAGTCCAAAGAGGGCAAAGATCTTCTCTATCTGGATCCACAGCAGAGTGAGTGAAACACAGATGGTGTTCAACAAATTAGGGACTTAAATTCATAATGACTTCAATAAATATTCCTTAAATAAAACAGACAATGGAATCAAATCAAGTGGTGGTTTTGTCTTTGGCATTTTTGGCAGCTCTCTCAAACACTACAGGTAAGATCTGGATGAGGAGCTCCACAAGATCAACTCTGATAGTTTTAGAAACTTGTAGACACTTTTTTTAAAACAACAACACAAAAAACTTTCTGGAAGGATCTACCTGTAATCCCTCACTGAGTCAGAGATTGATTCCGTCACTTCTTAAAATCCCTCTATTGCCACAAGGCACAATTTCCTAAGAATATAAATAAGATAACAGAAAATAGCTTCTTTTTTTTTTTTTTAAAGATTTTATTTATTTATTTGAGAGAGAGAATGAGACAGAGAGAGAGCATGAGAGGTGGGGAGGACCAGAGGGAGAAGCAGGCTCCCTGCCGAGCAGAGAGCCCGATGCGGGACTCGATCCTGGGACTCCAGGATCATGACCTGAGCCGAAGGCAGTCACTTAACCAACTAAGCCACCCAGGCGCCCCTAGAAAATAGCTTCTTAAGCTAGGAATGCAAGCTTCCTCACATTTGGTAGCAGTTTATAGAGACATTTCCCCTTTTGAATGAGAATGAGAGAGGTGGTGATAGGGACAGTGTCTGAGCAGAGTCCGGAAGAATGTGAGTAGTTGGATTTGATCCAAACAACAGATAGTCGTTTGCATCCAACATTTGGACTAGAAAATGAGAGGTGTAAGCACCGACTGCCAAAAGCCATCATCTGGGGTCTGGAACTTTTACAAGCTCCTTCAGATATCATTCAAAACTATTTTAGCTCTATGAAGGCAGGTCAAGATGGATATACGCAGTGTGCTGGTTCTCAAGTCAAATGGCGGTAAAAGGTGATTGGGTCATCCTCTCAACTCACACTACTTCTAAGAGTGGTAATAGAATAATAATGATGTCCCTGACACTGAAGGGAAAGGAGAATTGGCCCATAAATGAGTTAAATGTAAAAAAAAAAAAAAAAAAAACGATTCAGATTTTATAATCTCCATACTGCACTGTCTTGCCTATTGAACCACAAATACGAAGGGAGAAAAAGTTTCTGTATTATACCCAGTGGCTAAATGTGTGAGTAAATGGATCTAGGGACATTTACACATCCAATCAGGCTGTTGTCTAAATTCTCTAGAAGCTCTAGGAGAGCAGTACTCTGGTTTATATGCATTGCCCTGAGTCCCCAGTACCAGGTGCAATGCTTGGCAAAAAATGGGCACCCAATAAATTCATGACTGGCTGACTTTCTGGGGAAATACATCCTAAAACAGAAAATAATAGCAAACTTTTAACCAAATGAAATCACTAAAATCTACAGCTGGCAAACCTCTTCTCCCTCCCCTTTTCAGGAGATTAATTGTAGTACTTAACATTTATAAAGCATTTCTGACACATCAAAATGGTCAGAAGGGAATTTGTACTGAAAATCTAATCCATTATTATTAATAAATTGCCTTGTGGTCCCAACTGTTCCCTTGGGATTCGGGGATGGGCGAGAAAGGAAAACTCACTTTCAATGTTTTTCTCAATGTCTTAATTTGGGAAAACTCGGAGGTTTTTTCAGTGGTTCATTCTGAGGTCTGGGCAAAGGTTCAAGCCCATTCCTGAGTTATCTAAACTGATTCATCCTCCCCCTGTCCAAAGCCAACAACTGCGAAGGTTTGCAGCAGCGCTCTGCCCTAACTGTACTTAGTGCTGAGAGGTTTTTAATCTTTTTCTTGTTGGTCTCCTTATCTTCTGGTGCTTCTCTGTCTCATCCCTTTTTCCAGAGGCTCCCAACATAATCAGCATCTCCTGCAGCTGATGACAGACACAAGAAGCAGATGAACTAAAAGGTTAATGGAAGGGGAATGGTAAGTCCAGCCTGATACAGAGGAAGAAAAGGCAACTAGAAGTTTAGCTGGGTTACACGCAAGCAGAGATAGCTAGAAAAGGCTTCAAAGAGCTCAGCAACAGGGTCAGAAAAAGGCACTCGATGGGTCAGCTGGTCATTCTCCCTGCCCAAAGAAACGTTACTATCTCAGCAAGTGAAAAAAAAAGTATATATTTATATTTCCAAAAGAGCTATTGGGTCTTTCTTTTGGCTGATGTATTCCAGTAGTTTGTCAGCTCCTTCAGTTAGAAAAATTTTTCAAGTTGTGATGATCATTTGTTAGTTTCCTGCCCAGCATCCATTCTCTCTTATTCTGATAAGAGTACCCATAGTTGATTTCGGAGAGTGATTTCTCTGCCATTGCATGCTGTTTTAGTAAGACTGTCAATCAGAATATTTAGGGACAAGCACGTGACCTATGTTGATCGGATTAGACTCTTTTGGGGCTTGGAGGAAGAAGGAAAACAAATACAAAAAAAAAAAAATGATTAGAGCTATCTCAACCTCTGGTGGTGCCCAGCAAAGATTAGCAGTAATTTTTGCCGTGTAGAAAGATTCTCAGTGTTGCCCTGATTTTTGGCCTTATTGATTTTGTTTTTATGGTTTTCTCTCCAGGTATGTGCCCTACTTCCTATCCTTCCAACAAATTCCCTTTTGCTTGAGTTAGACAGAATTAGACCCTCTTCCTTGCCACCAAAAATCCCTAACAGATAAACATGTATCCATCTTATTCTTGTTATGTGATAATCTTGCAAGGAAATATGTGGTGACTGATAACACGGGTGTAAGATAAGGTGTCAGACAACAGGGTGGAGCAGATAGAAGAGTACTAAACTAAAGAATATCATGGTGGCTCAAACTCTATTTACTGACACAGTCCTGTACCATTATGAAATGTTCATAATGGCACGATTACAGCAGCGAAAACACTTCTGTCCTACATGTGTATTATTTGTGGTTCTAGTCAGTAAGTTGGGTTCTCTGTAGATTAGTATTAAATATAATTCTAGTACCAAGCCTCTTTCTAGGGGAAAAACAAGCTTACTTCTGAAAGGATAAGGAGTTCAAAATTTTTCATTGAGATACAAGTTCTAGTTGCAATGCACATTGATTTTATGCCTAGGTCTCCAACTACTCAATCTTGTCATCTCCCATAAGAAAACTGGGGGTGAAAAATAAGGATATTGGATACTGTGCGAGCGATCTTTGGGGACTGTGATGTCCTAGAAGGACTTTGCAGTCAAGGTGGGACTTGATTTGCATTTGAATGATAAATAGCATTTGAAAAGAAAGAAGTAGGAAAGCCTTCCAGGTTTTGATAGGGTGAGGGAAAGCATTTAGGTAGAAAAATACAAGTCTCACCTGGAGGACGGTGGATAGGTCAATGAGACAGAAGGGGGCAGGTAGAGGATTTATAAAAGGAAAGACAGAAAAGTATGTCCAGATTGGACTGTGGAGGGCCAGGAAGGTCAGGCTAAGGGGGCTGGGTTTCATCAACTAGGCTCTTGAAAGTTCTTTGAGTACAGAGGAAGGGGATGGAATGATGCTTAGAAAGGTCTATCAGGTGTGACATACAGGAAAGAAAAGCTTGGAGAAACTAAAAGTAGAGGCAGTTGAGAATTGTGGATATAGGGTAAAGGTTTGGAGGAAAAAATATTATGACCCCAAAATAAAACTTTTGATTGGCATTTGTTTTGTTACCAAATTCCTGACATCAATTGTTTTTCTAATGACTCTCCCATTTCTTCTTGAAACAAAAACTGGGAAATTACAGTTAATTGAGATTAGGATCCAAATAATCAAAATTTCACTTTACCTTAATTGTTTGGCCTCTTTTGAGGCATAGATAGACCCCAGGTGCTATAGTAAATGCCAGGCTAGCCCCATGGAGAAATTCCTGCCATTTACACTGAGGATTAGGGATTCACCTTTTGCTATTCTTCATTAATCTTTTCCTCCAAAACCCAGAAGGATATTCAGTAAAATTACTAAATCTCTTCAGCCGCTTAGTTTTCTTAGTCAGGTAACAGAAACTTAGGCCAACCATTCTTACTAGCCCTCCCTCTCCCAATGAAGAGGAAAATAAGTTTTGTCTTGTACGTGGCCCTCAATCCATCATACTAACTAGAGCACTAAGCTGCGAAAAATACTAACGGTGTGTCTGGGCTCAGTGGGACAGAGTCACATCTGATTAGGAGCAATGTCCACCATAAATAAAAGATGGGGCCACTCGGACTTGAAGACTCTTGTTAGTTTAACAGAATTGTACTTACACTAAGTAATACACGACTTTCTTCACAATGTGGATAGTAGGTCCTAGGGAATACTAGGGGCCCTAGTGTTCCTGAGTACCCACTCAAGTATTCCTGGGAAAACTTACAGTTGAACTAATTCATCTAAAGCACACAAAACTTGTATCCTTCTCTGCTATGTGCATAGGGTGGGAGAAAAGATCCTTGGGTCTGAGGAGGAAGATGGAATATTTATCCTAGAGAATAAAATGGAGTTTGAATTACTTTGCAAACCAATTTTTAGTATGAAAAATAGACCAAAAAATAGACACTATTTTGCAGGGAATTTTTTTAACTTAAAAATTAATTTATGTTAACATTTTACAGAATTATAACAATTAAGTTTCATTTAGTTATTAAAATAATTGAATGATAGGCAATTGAGACTGTCCATGGAAATCAAAACATCTGTTAAACAAATGACAAAGACAAACAAGATTTATTTGACAAATATAAGAGATCATGATTATTATCTGACTTGGATTTCTAAGGCATATAATGATTTTCCAGCTCATTATTTGTTATTTTCATAGATAATCTCGTTCCTACTTTAGAATTCTGAGACCAGCAAGTAAAGCCTATAATTTAAATGAAATTGCATGTGGCCAGATGGAAGTATTCAACAATACAAATGTCTTTAACTTCATCAAATGCAATATTGTAAACCTTTGTAAAAAAGGCTGATTGGAATTGGAGATTCATATTATGAAAAGTACAAATTGTTACAAAGAGAACATTTTCATCTTAGAAGATTAAGTTACAGTCAAATGATTATTTGTTTGTTAACAGGCTTTGGAAGGAGGGAGAGACATAAGAAGAACATGGTGCACATTGGAATCAATCAGAAATGAGGAACAAAATGACCTTTACAAAGATAAAATAATCCTTTGTAAATTCTGGTTCAAGTTACAGATATCCGATTAATAAAGAACACATGGACATCCTAATAGTTCAACCACAGCAGGTAATTCAACGATGAGTCACAGATATTGTCATTGTAGTAACGCAGTTTTTTCTTTTTTTTAGCAGTCTACTCCATAAGCAACACTGAATTTGGAAAGGTTCATCACAATCATGTGAAATAATAAAATATTTCAAAAATTTCATTATCATCACCATCAGCATTAAGAAACATTTATTGAACACCTATAATGGGTAAAAAATCTCCACTTAGGGCGCCTGGGTGGCTCAGTTGGTTAAGCGACTGCCTTCGGCTCAGGTCATGATCCTGGAGTCCCGGGATCGAGTCCCGCATCAGGTTCCCTGCTCGGCGGGGAGTCTGCTTCTCCCTCTGACCCTCCTCCATCTCACGCTCTCTGTCTCTCATTCTCTCTCTCAAATAAATAAATAAATAAAAATCTCCACTTAAATACAGATGAACAAGAGCCTATACACACACACACACACACACGTGTATATATATATATATATATATATATATATATATATATATATAATGCCTTGTTAATATAAGGGCAAACATGTTTTTAATGTTTGGATATAAGAGGAAGGGGAGCAACACCATAACATCTAAACCAAGATTAATCCAACAGGGGGTTCACAGAAATGCTTCTTTTAAAATGATGTATACTCTTCAGTCATGTTAAGGGCAGTCAGAATATTTCTTTTCTATGGTACAGTGGTTGGTCCACTTGGTTTTGTTACTGGAACACTTAGCCAGGATTCCGTGCCCCCCGCCCTCTTCCTCCTCGTCCCCCTGCCCAGCTGGTGTCTGGGTGTGGGGCTGAGAAGAGGCTATTGCACAATGCTGCACAGCAAGAAAGGGCCAGGCTCTGGCAACAGGGCCCCCAGAGATCCAATCCAGCTGCTGTAAAAGAATCTCATGGTATGTCCCCACCCTGTCCCTGACGAAATCACAAGTGATCTTGGAAAACTTACAAGACCACTTGCTGATTTGTACAGACATACTGAATGCAAGCAGCCCAGCCTGCAGCAAAAAGAGGGAACCAGGAGCTCTTAGGACCAATTTCACTGTTCCTGTGTTCCGTGATCGTGGGCAAGGTGTGAAACCCCTTCCACTCTTCCACCACTCAAAAGTGGACACAAAAATAATTACTCTCATTTCTAGAGAATATTATGAGAACACTCCAGGAATATGAAGGTGGTAAGAAAACACTGAATATTATTGTGAAAGAAAAATGAGAAAAATTAAAAATGATGAATATCTCATATGGATAGATTTAAAATACCAGGAAACTTTATAAATAAAGTTTAATAGGATGAATGTGGTACCAGAAATGGGACAAGGTAAAATGAAAAATTCTGTACTATTCTTGTGGCAACTAATTAAATAAGCATCCAATGTGTGTATGTGTGTGTTCTGGCAAATTTCAGATCACAGTCTCATGCATCTCTCATTTGACCAACAGCAGCTATGTGAGGTGAGCAGGGAAGTTGATGCAGTCACCACCTTGTAAATGAAAATACTGAGGTTCAGAGGGTCTTGGTGATGTGACACAGCACTGTAATACCAGGCTTAGAATTAAAGTATTAAAGGTGTTACTGGGAAAGCTATGTCAAGAATAGATTTTTATCCTGAGGAATATTCTTGAAGAATCTACCTGGCATTTCACTCACTGAAAGTGAGAGCAAGAAGCCTTATTTTAGAATTGCTCATTGTTGGGGCGCCTGGGTGGCTCAGTCGTTAAGCGTCTGCCTTCGGCTCAGGTCGTGGTCCCGGGGTCCTGGGATCGAGCCCCGCATCGGGCTCCCTGCTCGGCGGGAAGCCTGCTTCTCCTTCCCCCACTCCCCCTGCTTGTGTTCCTGCTCTCGCTGTCTCTCTCTCTGTCAAATAAATAAAATCTTTAAAAAAAAAAAAAAAGAATTGCTCATTGTTCCTCGCAATGCTTATTAGACTATACATGTCTGTAAACATGGACTGTATACAGGCATTTACTGAAAAAGAACCTCAGCAACATAAATTACAAAGCTAATGCTAATGTTTTATGTAAATCATCAAGATGCTAAGTGTTTCCTCTAGGAGAGTTGAGATTAGGTGAAAATGAATAAGGAGAAACATCTTTCCATTGAAGGCATTATTTTTCCTTGGCCTTAGTCTCCCCACCCCAATATTTTACTTTAAAATAATTTTCCAGTGTATAGAAATGTAGAAAGAAGAGTATCATGAAAGCCACTACTCATTTGTTGAACTACTTGTTTATGCAAAAATATTCCACATATGATGCTGTGTATTTTACATTGTACAATGTCAAGGGGTCCTGCTATTAATGATGCTAAAGTTGATCACATGATCTAATAGGACCATGAGATATTCCTATAATAAAGGCATATTTTTCCTTTTCGATTGGCAAGTCATGTATGGAATGACATTGGGCACCATGAGGATGTTTTGTTCCCCAGGAGTATTCAGTCAAATAGTTTTAGTAGCCCTTCTTGATCCTTGCACAATGATGATTTTCTAGTTCTATCATTCCACTTACATTTATAAGCTCACATTTTTCTTTTTTTCACACTATTCTTTATAAAGAAACACTTCCTTCCATCTACTGTAAATAAGTTTCATGTTAGAAAAACAGAACAGAACAAATGCTTAATTCTTTCCTTTAATTGTTGATTTTCAGGAAGTAGTATACAGCATAATAACAAAACGTTAAAAGTTAAAAAACACCCCTTTAAAATGTTCAGAAATGCTGAGTTTTTTAATAATCTGCAATTAGGTCAAACCAGCAGTATCACTAGGGGCATAATCCACTCTGTTGCAGATTTATAAGAGCTAAGTAGAGAATGCTCATTAACTACAATCTACTTGCTTTAGAGTCTGTTTGGATCTAGATGATCAAACAGTTTATCTTCTATTCAGGAAGATATGAAGATGAGGGGAGGTCTAAGATTATGGTTAATAATGGTGAGAATAAGACTGTTTAGACGTTATAGGGAAGTTTGGCCAAAAGTCATTGACAGGAGTTTAACTGTATCAGGTGGCAAGGAAGCTTACTAAGCAGCTGGGTATTGGGGAAGGGACTGGAGAAATATTACTCTGACGGGAGAAGAAAGGAAGTGACTTGAGAACCTTTTGACTCTTTCCACTGGACTCGGTCCTCACCATCTCCTTTGTACTATTTAAGTCATTTGGACTCATGAAAACAAAAGTTCCAGAAGTTCCATTCAAGTTCCAGAAGAATGAAATAACTACAGATTTATCCTCCCTCCTTTTTATTTATTTCTTCTGCCATAGAACATAAAAGGCGTTTATTTTCAGTGCACACCATAACCCAGTGATTCCCATGCCAAGACAAAGTCACTGCGAGTTCTGAGATGCCATAGAAGATAATCAGGGCTTTCCTTGTCCTTCTCTGGCTATCCCACTCCCTGTTGCCTCCGCCCCCTGAAGAAGTGTACTAAAAGCATTGAGAACTCATAAAACCTATTGAACATTCTGTCTTCCTTTGTGAAGTGCCAGGCATTGATTTTGTTCAAAACACCAAAGGTGGTGGCTACTCGTTCCAAGCTCTTTTCCAGTCATTAGAATGGAAAATAGTGTGAGAAGTGGAGAATCCCGGAGACTACAGTGGAGGGAGGGAAGGAGAGAGGGACAGAGGAGGTGGAAGCCTGTTGTTTGACTAGAATCTCGTCTGCTCCATTACAAAAAAGGGAGCCAGAACTGTGGTTTTCAAATTTATGGTTTAAAAAAAAAAAAAAAAGCATACTGTAGAGAGAGTGCCATAACATTCTCTTTCTCCCTGTCTCATTTATTTTACCTTTTCCCCCAAGAAACAGTCAGTTGAAAATATCACACTATGTTGGGCCAAAGGCTCTGACCAAACCTAAGTTCCATGTATGGGGGGAATGAAGCAATGAAGGGGAAGTCCAGGCAAAGCTGAAGGGGGTCAGTCTGACCGAGGAAAGACCACCTCCAAGTCTCACTGTGGCAACCCCACTCTGGAGAACAAGGAGAAAATGAATGCCAGCACAAATGTTAATGTAACAGGATAAGTGCGGGGAAGCTGCCCTTGGCAAGAGAACTGAGCCTGTTCGTTTTTATAATATAAGAGAGTGTGAGAGGGAGATTGTGTGCTTGCTCACCAGGTGCATTTTGCAAGCTTTCCCAGTTCCGTTTTCATTAGTTCCTCTAATATTATTGCAAGAGGCTTCAAAGCTATATATAAAGAGGCTTGCCATCTTGCTGTACTCATGTTGACTTCTGTTTGTACTTCATGGTTTGCCTACTAAAAAATACCTTTTTTTTTTGGTCAGTTAGAAATTAGTGAGTCTCAGTCTGCAGTGGTTAGATCCATAAGCAAAGTTCTGGTGACATGTTTTTAGAGCCTCTTGGTCGTGAACTTGCACAATTTATGATCAAGAGCAATGTATTGGATTTGTGGCATTTATGTGATGTCATAACTTTTATTTGCTATTGTTTTAAGAATTAAATAAAAGTTTCTTGCCAGAAGGCTTAGGAGGACATCGTAAGTTCTTTTCATTTCATAGTAGTGAGATAATACTTTGTCTTATAATTTTAATTTTTTGTCTTTTTCCTAAAAAATGTGGTTTTTCTCCAGGATTTTCTGACAGTGGTACCCTCCCCACCCCCCATTTACTGGCTGAACCCCACCCCACTCTCAACTCCATCCCAAGTCAGGCAAATAATCATTCTGCTTTTATTTTCTCAGGAAAGACATGACACAAAACAAATGCAGAAAGAAAGTCACATGACTTTTGAGTTTCAAAATAAAAATTTCGAACTCATGGCAAAATATATAGTTTGAAAGTTCTAAAAGTTTGTGTTTGGGAGGGGGATATCTCAAGCATTTGCCTGAAGGGAATCAGGATGTAGAATGATCAGATATAAAAAATCAGCCATTCTTTTCTCCCTCTTGACATATATAAAGATTCCATGTACGGGGCGCCTGGGTGGCTCAGTTGGTTAAGCGACTGCCTTCGGCTCAGGTCATGATCCCGGAGTCCTGGGATCGAGTCCCGCATCGGGCTCCCGGCTCAGCGGGGAGCCTGCTTCTCCCTCTGACCCTATCCCCTCTCATGCTGTTTCTCTCTCTCTCTCTCTCAAATAAATAAATAAAATCTTGAAAAAAAAAAAGATTCCATGTACTATGAAGAGAAAAGAAGAAAAAATCAGAGGGTCTATCATAAAGTTGGAAGTTGAAATGAGTTCCTGAGAAGTAGCTTGTGTCCTGCTTTTCCCTCTTCTCCAGCAGTTTCCAGTTTGAGAGAAATGAGAATAGAGGTGTGGCTTTGACCCATCTATGGGTGGAGATACATGCAGACTCTAGAATTCTCCTTGCACACAGTGGTTTAGGAGGAATGAACATATGTAGTAGGTCTAGCCAGAGACAACTCAGACAACATTAGTCTCTTCAAAAGAGTGTGGCCTAGAGACAAATGTTTTCTACATGCTCACATGAACATGTGAGCTAAGACAGTTAAGGTCAAGAACACAGCAGTGAACTCTGTAGACCCATGACGAGTTAGACAAAGCCTGATTATATGAGCAACCTATGAAGACTGATGATATGTAGAAATGTTATGTATCTTGATAAGAATTCCATCTGTGATATTTAAAAATCAATTGGATAACAAAGAAAAAAAGCCTAAAACACTCTAAAATTTCAAAAGCTCTAAAAATGATATATTTGTTTAAACACACACACACACACACACACACATGCATGCATGCAGACTTGCACAGATTGGGATGAGAGCTAATAAAAAGGTAAACATGATTGGAAATTTTCATCCAGCCTTTTATCTACCCTGTTTTCATTTTTAAGACAAGTGGCTTTTGTGACAAGCAATTATACAACTGATATTTACATGTACTTGGAGTACCCAGTTCCGTACTTTTTTCAAAGTAGACTTCACTGCTTCTGAATGAAGAAACAAAGAAAGATTCATGTCTGGGCTTAACAGAGGCAGGACAACAAGAGAGCAATGAGAACATTTCTTCTGGAAGAAGAAGACTGTGTGGGAGGACAGTTGGGAGAAGACATAGTCAACCTTCTAGTGAAGGCATCTGGGCAGCAATTTTCATGCTGCATTTTCATTCAAAATTGAACAAGGTATCTATCTATCTATCTATCTATCTATCTATCTATCTATCTATCATCTATCTATCATCTACCATTTATTTAATAGAGCATTAAATCAGATTACCTTCCCCTGTCAATCCGTAAAATTTGGAGCTGACTTTCTCCACTGTTAGTTGGTGAACACACAGGAAAACTTGTTTCATGTTAACCTGACAAATGTATAATTTGGAATGTAAACCCACCACCAGAGGAGGGGGGAAACATTCAAAGCACTCCAAGAAAAAGTAGAGAGTTTTTTGTTTTTTAAAATCATCCCCTGTATCAAATTATCTGGATGACCACTTCATTTTAATAGTATAGAGAACAGGATGTCAACTTATAATAATGTTTATATTACTTCAACCCTGAGTGTACAGGGTAATATAACGTGAGTGACAAAATGTTATTTTTCCAATATGCGCTGTGAACCAGGAATATGGGAATGAGATTAGATTATAGCAGGATGGTTTTAGGATAAACTCTAGGATAATTTGTAAGACCCTGGAAGGCATTTTCAAACAAGGTCATGAGAATTATCAAGAAGGTAAATCTTTGAGGTGGTAACGCAAATACTAAAATTTAAACAATACTGAGAAAATGTTTAGATATACAACCCTTTGGGGTGATTGGAAAGTCATTATTCCTGGAATAAGAGAATTGAACAAATAATACCTCGAGGCTCAAAGACTTTGGAATTTCCCAGAACTAAGATCTAGTCTCTGATGTGCTAGACCAGCCTCAGTGGACGGAAGCCAATGACCGGCTGAACCTGCAAAATCTTTCCTGTCTTCAACATCTGTGATTTATAAAACAATGCCAAATATTCTCAAAATGTTTGCAATATTTGGCTATTTTTCCATCAGTGAAACTTATTGTCAATCTTTTCACTAAATGAATGTCAAGTAAGTTTACAATAATTGAGAAGTTCATGTTTTTACTCACTATCATCCTAAAACCCCTTTGAATCTGAATTCTAACTCTTCCTTATTCTTTGATTGTAGAAAAATATGATAGAGTAAAAATTTGAAAAGTAAGCCGCCCTGAGAGAGTGAAATGCTTATCCAACAAACATTTTCTTTGCTTTTTTTGTTTGTTTCTGCAGACATATTGCTAAAAATGAGGTGGCTCAAAGTGGCTGGAATTTATCATCAGACACAAATGTCAAATCTTGGTATTTCTAACTTCTGTATCAGAATTATCTGAAAAGTTTTTTAAAAATTTAGATTCCTGGGCATCCATATAGACCTTTGATCAGAAATCTCTAGAAGGCTCAAGGCTCCATCATCTGCAATTTAACCAGACTGCCAGATGGGTTTTCATACACTAAATTTATGAATGAAATGTCTAATAAAAATCAGGTCGGAAAAATTTTAATCAGTTTCAGATCACATTTTAAATGAAACATGCAGATGATAAAATTTAGTGCTTAATGTTTCAAATCACCTTAAAAATACTGGGTTGCTTATATATCGTGGCTATTGTAAATAATACTGGAATGAATATAGGGGTGCATATATCTTTTAAAATTTGTTTTTGTTTTCTTTGGATAAATACCCAGGAGTGGAATTGCTGGATCAAATGGTATTTCTATTTTTAATTTTTTGAGGAACTGCCATACTGTTTTCCACAGTGGTTGCACCCAATTTGCATTCCCACCAACAGTGCACGAGGGTTCCTTTTCTTCACATCTTCACCAACAATTGTTATTTCTTGTCTTTTTTATACTAGTCATTCTGACTGGTGTGAGGTGTTATCTCATCATGGTTTTAACGTGCATTTTTCTGATAATTAGTGATGTTAAGTAGCTTTTCATTTATCTGTTGGTTTGAATGTCTTCCTTGGAAAAACGTCTGTCCAGGTCCTCTGTTCATCCACAGATAAATGGATACAGAAGATGAAGTATTTATATATATAATGACATATTATCAGCCATGTAAAAGAATGACTTCTTGCCACTTGCAACATCATGGATGGACCTAGAGGCATTATGCTAAGTGAAATTAAGTCAGGCAGAGAAAGACAAATACCATATGATTTCACTTACATGTGAAAGCTAATAAACAAAGCAAACAAATAACAACAAACAAACAAAACAAAACAGAAACCGACTCAAACACAGAGAACAGAGTGATGGTAGCCAGAGGGATGGGCCAAATAGGTGAAGGGAATTAAGAGGTACAAACTCCCAGTTATAAAATAAATAAATCACAGGGAGGAAAAGCACAGTATAGGGAATATAGTCAATGATACTGTAATAACATCATATGGTGACATATGGTAACTACACTTGGTGAGCATTGCGTAATGTATAGAATTGTTGAATCACTACATTGTGCACCTGAAAGTAATATAACATTGTATGTCAACTCTAGTTCAATAATAAAAATTAAGAACAATACTAATAAGAAATGGTATCATAGGTTTTTGTATAAATGCAGAGTTGTCTCCAAACTATGTCTATTGTGTGAGAGTTCTATAATTGATGCCCCAATCTTTATAATTACTATGCCCACATCTAATTTGACAGCCTTTTCTTCTTTTTTTTTTTTCACTTTGTTTTTCTTACTGACTCACCTTAATGGAGTCATTCCAAAGTATTTCATTTAAATTAAAAAAATGTACAATCCTAACTTGTACTTACATTTTATTGGTTTATGTAATATTTAATTAAAAGTACATAAATACCTTAAAAACACAACTGGCATGGGGCACCTGGGTGGCTCAGTCAGTTAAGCATCTGACTCTTGAATTCAGCTCAGGTCATGATCTCAGGGTTGTGGGATCGAGCCCCGCCTTGGGCTCTGCACTGGGCATGGAACCTGCTTAAGATTCTTTCTCTCCCTCTGTCCCTCTCTCCTCCTCCCAGCCCCACTCATACTTTCTCTCTCTCTCTCTCTCTTTTCTCTCTCTAAAACCAAAAACCAAACAACCCCATGACTGGCACAAATGACTTTGGGAACAAATATAACTGACCCCTGACAACCAAACTGGTGATTAGTGGAAGCGTGTGAAACATCAGCCTTCTGGTGGCAGGTCCTCAGCTTACCAGTGAGTGTAGCTTGTGGACAGAATCCTTAGAGAATTGCTTAATGTGACCATTTAGTAGGAGAGTCCCTTCTGTGTTATTATTCCCATTTAATAAGATACTCCCAACCTCTTGTGACTTCAGAAGTCTTGCCATCTTCCCATCCAAGAAGTACCTCCTCCCGTAGGTTCTAAAATGCTGGCTTGCATCCAGTTGTCCGGTTCTGTGACTCAGGGCCTCAACCGAAATTCCAAATAACATTAGCTGAGAGAGTAAAAATACTAGATCTTCTTCAAACATAAGATGTTAGGGGAATGCTGAGTTCTATGAAAAAAAAGTATTTGTCAGCACATTCTGTTCATATCCAGCAACCCCAGAGGCACAGGTGGTTAAAACTCTGGGCCCAGAGATTGTGTGAGGAATGCAGGGACCCCAGGAGATTGATGGAAAAGGGAGGTAAAGAAACAAAATTACTTCTCCCCATTTCATGCTGAACGTACGGCCTGATTTTTCCAGCCTCAGGTACACTTGATGTCTAAGAATCCAAAACGTCTACCATTTATTTGCCAAATGACAGAAACTTTTCTTGGCATTTCTCTGTATAAAAATTCGATCCACTAGAGAATAGGCCTGATTCTTTTGAATGGTCTCAAGGATGCCTTCGTCATGTGGCCCTGTCCACCTTCCCAGCCTCATCCTTCTCAAAATTCTCACCATGGCAGAATACAACAGGGTCTTTTAGGCCCTTTGCCTGCAGTTCTAAGTGTTTCCACTCAGAAAACTCCTCTTTTCTTGTAGAACCTGGCCAAACTGTACCTTGTCTACCAATTAAGTCTTCTTGTTTGTAATCTCAACACCGCCTTGTACAGACTTCTCTTGTTGATTTATGGCATTATAGTTTAATCTACTATGTGTCTCCCTCACAAGACTGGAGTATCTATTTCATTTTTATGTATTTCATGCTACTAAGAGAGTTGCTTATAAATGAGTGAATTAACTGAAGAGAGCTCTGGGCCACCAGCACTAAACTGTGGGTGCTCAATGGGAATGGAGTTTGAGGTTGTCGGCCCAGACCCTAGATCTGTAGGGAACAGGGTTGTAGTCCCACAGTCTTACCCCTGGTAGCTCTCACAGCCATGGAGACCAAAGTAGGCTCTGAAGGCAGACATTCAAGGAGATTAGTTCCCCTGTTCAATTTTGGGCCCTGAGGCAGTCACCTTGCCTCATTGGCAAATGTATGTTCTGCTGCAATTTAGCCTGTCTCTTAGGCATTTCAAGAACTTTAACCTGGTACCACAAGTCCTTGCATCTAGAATTTTCCCATCTATTCCTTGTGGTGCTATAGGGCTTGAATCCCTCCAGGGTAAGGCCATTCTGCTCTCTGTCTCTGTTACTTGTGTATTATTCAAGGGCATCAACGGGGCTATGGCACAGGTCAATCAAAGCTTGTGCTGCACAATGTAGGTCTTTTCTAAGATGAATGCCTCATGCATGAGAACAATTATAATCTTTTCATTAGAATGTCAAATGCTGCCAGAGTATTTTTTTTAAAGACAAGTTATTCAATGTATAACAAAAAAAGTTTCTGTATTTTTTTTCTAGGCAAAGCCAAATAAATTTTCCTATAGCCAAGAAGCTACAAGGGGGATGAAGTCATGAAACTCACCCCTACTCATGTACCTTTTCTTTCATCAACAGGATTATGCACTCACCAGAACTCTCAGTACTTCTGAGGAAACTTGGTAGAGGCTGGAGTAAGGCGATCCCAAATCAAATAAAGGTAGATTTCAACACAGGGACTTCTTCAAAATTTGGTGATCTTTCACTAGAATTTTTCAGCCAATGTCTAAAAGAGTGAAATTCAAATAAACAAGCACAAATCTTTTTGTGAGGCTGCCCTATAGGAGCTCACTGAGCTTACAGAGATGACGTTGTTTCTCTACCTCTTAAATCATGCTTTGTATCTATTCCTGTGACAGTGGTCTAGTCATTGGATAAAAATATCACAACTGGTAGAGACGTTTGGGCTCAGAGGGGGCTTAGGCTGGCCTTGGCTGACACACAGAAAAGGAGAATGAGTTCACATCCCTGTATCATGTGGATTTAGGCACAGGAGCAGGAAAAGATGTCTCCGGTCAGGCCAAGGTGTACAGACCAATGCTGTGAGCAAACCAGGGTCTGTGGTAAAGCCCCAACATTTGTTGTAAGTCCTGCAGGCATACAATTGACTAAACAGTCCATGCCTTTCAAGTGGTCTTCAAAAGAAATTGTTTTAACTTCTACCAAATTGCTGTACCTTTCTAATGAACTAAAGTTAGAAGTTCTTTGAGAAGTCTTTTTTAATTTTGGGGGGCAATGCACACAAGAACTTAAACTAAAGATACTCTAAGATATTATAATGGCTCTTTACTCAAAGTTTAGCACCATGTTGAAGAAGCATGATACACTTAAGTTATGAGCTTTTGCTCTGTGCAAGGCAAACTTGTAAGCATTTTGCATGCACTTACTCTTCAGAAAAAACCCAGTGAGGAAAGTACTCCTATTATCCTCATTCTACAGGTGAGATCAGAGATGGGCTCTAGACCCGGCGCTCATAAGTGTGCTTATAACTCAAAGTGGCATTATTTATAAGACTATTATAATCTAGATCTCCAACAATAAAGGAGAGGTTGTAAGAAGATAAACCAAGGCATATTAAAGATTTTATGAGTTAACTTGGGTAAAAATCAATCCCGATCAGGCAGCACCAAACCAGAAGTCATTAAGAACATTCCTTGACAGGAGCCAAGGGAAAGACTTAGAGAAGGTGTGGAAACAAAGAAAGGATATTATTTTTTTAAAGGATATCATCGGTTGGCCTTAGCTTAAAATCTAGTTGGCTGTTTGTGACTGGTTGCCTTAGTGTTTTGATTTTATAAGCTTGAGGCATTTAGAGGCTTAGATTTGGGTTTGCTTAGGTGTACCACCATGACATTAGAGCCACCTCAGTCTAATGGCCTCCTTGTTTAATTAATCTAACAGAGTACATAAATTAGGAATCACCTAGGCAATTAAAAACCATGTAGCCATAAAGTAATGTGGTGGAAGTGTTGTTGTTCTTGATATGTAAAAACAAAAGCAAGTTTCAAACCCATATGGCAATACGCATCAATATTTATAAAAAGGACACATAAAATTGTGTAAAATACATATATTTAAATGAAAATATGGAGGTAGAACCAATTTATAAATACTATGTAAAATCTAGGAGGACAGCGGTTATATGTGGATGACAGGAAAGTGGGTGTTTTTTTCCCCTTTCAGTTTAAATGTTATTTCCCATTTTTACTAGAATAATCACAAACTGTTCAATTCAAGAAGTTATATAAGCTAAAAATAAAAAAGAGTCTCTAACAATAAGTGGTTTTATATTAAAAATGGAGTTTTTTGTCTTCAGGTGGCAGAAAACTCATGTTACAGAATTGCAAACTAGCAACCATGAGGAAAAATGCCCTTTGGGTGCCCATGGGAAAGCCTAGAGAAAGGCCCAGGAGTTGGGTGATATCCCTAGTTACAACTGAGTTTCACAGACTTGTTGGGCCCTGGTATCACATTGAGGCATTCACTTTCCTAGACATCATATCTTATAAGAGATGGAAACAATCGTTCTAAATTTAACCGATTGGAAAACAGGAAGAAACTTAGACAAGTCCATTGTATAAAGAACTGTAATCTATGAAAGGCACAAAAGCCCATTTCTTACAGAATGCCCACAATGGAATTTTTTTCAGGGCACAAAAAGTATTCTTGTCACTGACCCTTTACAATACTCTGGAAAAAGTTTTTAATTTTCTCAACCTTAAAAGAATACAATCAGTGCTTTTTATCTTGATACTTAAAGAGAGAAAAAAACCTAATTAAGAATATGAAAGAGATCTTCAATAATTAAAAAAAAATAAAGAAACATGGAAGAGAAGAGACATTCATGTTTGTCGTATATGAAAAGTTATGGTTGCTTGGCTGTGGTGGTGATGTGGTTGGTCTTTGACTTCATGAGGAAACGTGGTCATCCATAGGGTCTAAAGAAATCCTCGCCTGAGAGAAGAACAATGAGTAAAGGATCTAGACTAAGTTTGACTCTAATCCCAGTTCCGTCTATAAAAATCTTCCTTGGAAATGCTCATCCCCATTAGATCCAGACATGGCCCCATCCTGACCATCCGTTCTTTGCTGTTTGACTTTCTCTTTTGCCCATCCCTGATGGCATTTCCCAAGGCTTTCTTCTCAGCCCTCTCTATTTCTTTACTATTCTTTCACCTTCACAACTGCTCAAGTAATTGTCAAATTGATGCCCTTAGTCCTGGGACAGTCAGGGGAGGCTTCATGGATGAGGCAAGAGTTTTAGAGATAGGACAGATTTTAGTTGGAAAGATGCATACAGGGGAAAGGGAATCTCAAATAAGGGGACCAGTATTAACTAAAGTACAGAGGGAAAGAAGTCCCGGATGTATGAGGGGGACTGCTCTGTTGATAGGAAACCGTTTGAGCCATACGGAGCAAATCCTGAACTTTCTCTCCTGCCTATTCAGACAAGAGCTGATTTCATCTCCTCTTTATCCCTTATTAGCTATTATAGTTTATTCTGATGCTCAGTGTTCAGAGTGGGTTGCTCATATAACTTCTTTTACTTATGACATGGTCTTTTACTCACAATTTTAAAAACCTGAAGCTAGCAATGTTCCAGAGTTATGTCATATATGGCTTAATATTGTACTTAGCCTATTTTATCCATACTTGAACCAGCAGGATGCATACATGTCTCTTCTACTGTGTTGTTGTAGAATGTAATAGTCAAAGACCAAGTCAATTTACTTTGCTTGGAGTGGTATTCTACACAACACAGTGCAGACATAGATACTACATAGATGCTTTTTGACAACTTTTATAATGCATGATGCAATCTGCATAAAGAACTTTCAGTTCCATGGGGAAAATTTTTTCTTTGACCTAGGAATCTCACACTGGGACACACAAACACACACACACACAGCAAGAGCAAGAGGGGAAGAGAGAGAGAGAGAGGTTTCCTGAATGAAGATGTTCACTAAAGAAGTTATAAATGTCCAATAAAAACAATTTTTAAAAAATTAATACATAACGAGTTTTTCTTAAGTGCCAGACACTGTTTTAAATGCTATATACACATTAGCTCATTTAGTATTTCACAATAACCCCATGACGTAAGTATTATTACTACCATTTCACAGATGAGGTAACTGGGCACGTAAAGTTAATGTCACATGCTCAAGGTCATGCAGCTGGGAAAAGTTCAACAATAGTGAATTTTGCTACATTGACTCAATGGAACTATTTTCAAAATCATTTTAAAGACTAAAGAAAGATGAAAGAATTCTTAGAAGTTTAGTGAAAAATTCAACAATGATATTATGTACATAATGATTAACAATGTTTTAAAATTGTAGACCTAAACGATGTTAGTCTAGGAAGGAGAAAAAGATAAAGTGTTTGATATAAGGATAATGGATTTGGTGTTTTTAGTTCTTTTAGTCTAGTTTACCTTTTGTGTAATTTTATGTGCTTTTAAAAAAAGTAATTATATAAAGATAGGATAAATGTAAATGGCCATTAACATGTTCTTGTGCTTCTGTAAGAGTTTTTGAGAATCCTATGGTAGCATTCTAGATCTATCTCTTCTTAATCACTATTTGTCCACCATCCACTCTTATAGAATACCCATTCTCCCTTGGAAATTGGAAAAAGTAACCAAGAGGGCAAAGGTTAGATCCTAAAATTATATTTCATTTTTCTAATGTCTCTGAAAACTGCTTTGTTTACATAGGCTAAGAGATACAAGAAATTGAGATATAATACCCAAGAAGCCAGGGTGAAGTCGATGACCCATAGGTCTTTGTCTGAAATGGACAGAAATACTGCTTTTATCAGTTTCTTCATTTTGGTCTGCAGATGTATTGTTTGTTGTAAAGGAGCAGAGAGAAACAACTTAGCTGTTAGAGCGCCATTGTATGCTTATTGGCAAGTTCTATGTAATATATTTGACATTCTTTGGGGTAGAGATAATTATGGCTTTAGTTCCCCACTCCACCCCATACACACACACACACGCACACACACACACACACACAGCTTAAAGGGATATGGAACGACAGTATGGAAATCAATGTTACATGATCTCCGAAGTAAAATTGCCACTTATTTGTATCATGGTGAGGCATAATCCAAAACAGCAGAAAAGCAACATCCAGAAACTGAATGGGCAAAAACTCTCAAAAGGATAACAGCCAGTTAATAATAGCTTTTAAAATAATTCAAGGGGACTTCCATGCAAACACAAACCCTACACCCACAGCAGCAAATCTCTGGTTCTACGCAAGGGGCAGGCACATCTGTTTCTGCACACATCTGGACTTCACCTACCTGCCCCTCCACCCATAGATCGACACTCACACAAACTATGGGAATAACCTACCCATCTAATAGGGGGCTTTCCTACTTGCATGTAGTATGAAATCATAAATCCTACATTATTTCAGGTGAGCAGGGAAAATGGAAACCTTGAAAGTTTGTACTTTCCACAGGAAGTCTCAGTCCCCCCCAGAGCAGATGATTTTGATTTTGGAGTACACAGTGGGCCTTTAACTTCTTCAGCTTCAGGGAGATGTTAAATTCCAAGACTCCTTCACTATCCTAAAGAAACAGCAATAAAACGTGTTTCAGGATTCAATTCCTTCAGCTTCAGAAGCTGAGACAGATGAACTAGTTTGGGGGAAATGAGACATGACCCAACCCTTCACCTAAACAAAAATGACTCCAAATTGAACTTTTTGCAAAGTTCACCGTACACTGTAATAGAAATTTTCTTAAAAAGAAATCCTGATTTTATTTTATGTATTATCCTCTTCCAGTTGTGGCTTGAAGTAGGAGGCCTGACTCGAAGCCGAAGGAACAGGTAGATCCCTTTTCTCCTTCCAGGGCCAGTCAGCAGCCCTGAAGACCAGCAAGGAGGCAGAGAGCATGTTTTCCTTCTGTGTCATAGCTGAAGCCATGACCTCTGGAATGTTTAACCAGCATTAATGTAGTTAAAAACGAATCTTCAGTGAGGTTTTTATAAGCCCTTGTCTCAATGGATCCAAGATAGGTTCTGAATCAAACTATCTTAATATCAATTCATCCTAAAATTTATTTTAATCAATAAAATAAGGGGCGCCTGGGTGGCTCAGTCTGTTGAGCATCTGCCTTTGGCTCAGGTCATGATTCCAGGGTCCTGGGATTGAGCCCCGCATCGGGCTCCCTGCTCCTCGGGGCGTCTGCTTCTCTCTCTCCCTCTGTCCCCCCCTCACTCATGCTCTCTCTCTCTCTCAAATAAATAAATAAAATCTTTAAAAAATAAAATAATTCATTAAGCCTTTGAAATTGACCATATACGAATTAGAATTGATCATGTATAATCATATAGGAAGTGCCACTGTCACAAGAAAGAAATTAAACATTACACAGATTATGTCCCTCAAGTTTTTACAAGAGCGAGTGATTATTTTTATCATCTGTGCAGTCTGGCCAGTGAAATATAAGACAACTGGCCTGTGGTATTATCTTGTGGCCGTGGAAGAGGGAAAAGGCTACTGACTCTTACTAGGAGAGAAGTTATGTATTCAACCCTTTCATTGAAACAAAGACCACAGAACCCCTAGCTTCTTGGGAGTGAATGTCACTCAGCAGAAAGCACACTCAGAGGCAGCTAAAATGGGAGTCAGTTCCTGGCTACGTTTATGGGAATCTGGACAAGCTACTTAATTTTTGACACACCCCCTTTTTTAATTCATAAAGATGTCAGCTATCTCCTTTATCTCTTTGTAAAATGTCTACACATAATAGATACTCACTTACAGTGCATACTACTGTACCATTGACAGAATCAGGCAACCATTCCCAAACAGTAGTGTGCATTTTTAAGAGGATGCTTGAGCTTAATTTTAAAAGGTCTTCCTTCCCTTAGTTGTTTTTAAAAATCTATCTTGAATGTTCTTTGGCAACAAAGAATTCAAGTGTGCTCAGAAATATCAGGGATGAGAAGAAAAATGGGGCCAGGGAGTGGAAGGGAGACACTCTTCAGGAATAGGTGGGTTCACTGACAACAAGAATCTGCCTGTGAGTTACAGTCTAAAGGAGGAGAGGATGATTGAGGGCCTGCGACGGGGACACAGCAAGCGAAAGCTAGAGAGGCCAGACTTTGGTAGGCGGCAGGGCGGGTAGGGATGTATTATAGCTCTTAGTAGTCTTAGCAGTGACTATCTCATTACGGTGGGAGGAGGGTGTGGGAGAAGATGAGTGACTCATTTTAAGTAAAAGAAGATAGTGTTTGATGTAGGGAGGATCAAGGAGACAAAGATATAATACTAAGTATCTAATTCAAAGAAACCATAATACAGAAATCCCCAGTAAAACTTTCCTTCCTTTCTATTTAGAAAACAGAATGAACTCACAGTGATTGCTTTGGAAAGAGGGAATCACAGAGAGGGCAGAGGTATTACTGAAATATATATATACACATACATATATATATGTGTGTGTGTATATATATATATATATATATAAAATACACACACACACACACACACAGGCATCTCTTCAGGGTCTGGCACCAATCAGATACCTTCAGCAATTCTTATGTTAGATGATCTGATTATGAATTTGACCAAAAGTAATTTTTAATAAAGCTGCATAGTAATTACAATGCTGTTCAATAAATTATTCTCTGTACTTTTCTAAAAGTTTGAACTATTTCAGATGTTTTTAAATAAAAAGAAGAAAAGAAACTGTAAGTATAAAAGACACACATGGTCTTGCAAATTCAGATAATCCCACTGGGGAAGTGTTTAAGTAATTGATTTTGAGTAACTTTGGCCTGAAAGTGAAGTCTTACTGCTTTCCGGAGTAATCTGGGGACTGAATGGGAATGCAGATGGTGTGATGGAAAATTTTAAAGACTTGACCCAAAATGCTCTATTCTTTTATTTCACCTTGTTGACTTGAACAAAATAAATCTCCATGTCCATAATTTCAAGAAGCATCTGTTTCTTGTGGATATACAAGGTCTAAAAATGCATAGCATATGTGTTAAGTTGCACAAAGAAATATGGCCACAATGAACTCAGGTAAACCTCAGACATATCTACCTCAAAGGGCTTATGTCCGCATGTTTGAATGTAAAGGGTTTGGGAAAGACTACGTTCACACCAGATAGTGTCATCATTTCCACTCAATTGGATTTCTGTTCTATTGTCTTCTCTAGTTTTTATAAAAAACTTAGGAAGGAGGAACTCATAGCTTGCACTCAGTCAAGGCTGTTTACCCAACATGGCTCCCTTCAGCTTCAACCAAGAGTTTCACTGAGTTTCAAGTAGTTGTTTTGTTACTTTGCAGAGAATATATAGTAACTTGTTTACTGTAACTCATACCTTTTTTTCCCTAACAAGTGACTTTTTGGTTCACCCATTTCTGCACCTCATAAGAGATGACTCATATTCTCCACTGGCGACATCATCAAAAAGTCTTCATCAAAACCATGTTATTGCAATGTGAGTTTTCTGGGCTAGTTAACTTTCTCAGCTTTATACATCCCATTGGATGTAATTCTTACATAAGTCACCTACTGTTTGCTTATGTAGGGTTAACTGTACTTTTACACTGTATGCTTATATTCAACTTCCTTTAACCACAATTATATTTTACCTTTCCAGAAAACATATTCCCTTTCAGTCCCTAGATGATGAAAGTCTCTGTCTATTATTTTTTCAGAGGAAATTCTTATCTCCCCCAAGTCTTGGATGACATATTTGGAGAAAGTATTGGAAATGTATTCTAGTAGAATCTTCCTTGACATCAGATAAATTGAGGCTTACAAGTCAACTGAAAGACAGTTTCCATGCTTTAGATCTCAAGTCATTACTTAAATCTTTAACAATAACCATCCTTCATAATGTAGAACCAAAGGAATAATGTTATTTATTTAATCTTTCCTAGGATTATTTAACAATTCCCAAAGCAGATTTTTAGGAATTCTCTTTTCTTCTTATGTATTGACGCTTGATCTACTTAATGAGCAATCTTTGCTTGGGAGAGCTTTGAGTGAGAGGTGGGCACATGTAGCATGTCTTTTCTCCTTCTCTCTATTTTTCACTTCTAAATGAAGATTTGCCAACTTTCAGTTCCCAAAAGAACTGAATTTTCCAAAGGCATGGGGGTTTGATCACTGTATTTGTACCACTTTCCAGAAAGAAGAAAGTGCTTAATGGAAATATTAATCTATTGCTGCTGTCACAAATTATCACAAATTTAGCAGCTTATAGCAATACAAATTTAGTGTTTCATAGTTCTGTGGGTCAGAAGTCTGAGTGGCCTTGACAGGGTTCTCTGCTCAAGGTCTCAGAAGCCCAGAATCAAGATGTCAGGTAGGTGGACGCTTATGAGGAAGTTCTGGGAAGAATCCACTTGCAAGATCATTCAGGTTACTGGCAGATTTCAGTGCTATATGGTTGTAGGACTGAGGTCCCTAACTCCTTGTGGACTGTCAGGCAGCGATCATTCTAGAGAAGATCCATACTCCTTGGTTTATGGCCCAATTCTTCCATTTTCAAAGTCACCAGCAGTGGATGAAGACATCCTCATGCTGTGATTCTCTGTGACCTCCCTTCTGCCCCATCTTTCCTGCATCTCTCTGATACTAGCAGAAGAAAGTTCTTTGCTTTGAAGAGCTCATGTGATTGCTTAGGTCCGTCTGAAGAGTCCAAGATAATCTCCCTATTTTAAGGTCCATAGTCCTAATGACACTGGCAAATTTCCTTTGGCCATTAAACAGCATATTCACAAGTTCCAGGGATTAGGAAGTGGACATTTTGGATGGGGGCATTATTCTGCTCAATACATTGTGAGATGCAACTGAGTAAACCCCTGCCTCATGTCCCTCATGTGGATGTGTCCAGGGTGGAGAGAATGATCAGCAGTCCTGAGGGGCAGGAATTTGCCAGTTTAGAGAAGGGGTCTGGAACTAGGAGCTCCCCCTGGCATTTAGCTTCCCCTCGTCCTCCTCCCTATTGGGTATGCCTGCACAGCAAGGACTCAGGTTCAGGTTCCCGATCTTGACATCTGTATTGTTCATACTTATGTAACTCCCCTTTATCTGCAGGGCTTAAGACTTTTCTATTTATGTTCATTTTGGGCTTCCCATGGCATGGCTTACTGTAAGTACTGGAAATGGAACTAGCAATTATGTAGAACCTACTAGATGTCATGCAGTGTTAACATACATTATAGAATTTCATTTAGTCTTTAAAACCATCTTATAAGGCTATGAGAAAGGTATTTTTAATTTCCTCACAATGAAATTGAGATTCAGAGGATCAGCATTCTGTTCAAAGTCACATAAATGTCAAATAGAATTGGTATGATTTGAACCCAGAAATGTAAATGGTATGAGATTGCCTGGCAACTTTGACATCATCGATATTAGGATAAACTATAAGCTTCAGGTAAAGAGACCATTAAAGACATTCCTCATCTCAGGCATAACTGATATTTTTGTCAAATGGGCAGATTACAGCAGATCTCTTCCTACTTAACTGGTTCCTTAGACTCAGGCTTTTGAGTCATTTCTAAGATTTTGAACTTATTTTTTCCTCATGAATTTTAAGATATTGATTCTAGCTATTTGCAATAACTGGTTTCTCCACTACTCTAGTTGACTTATTTTCCTGGGCAACTTTGGAACACCAGGGGTTAATCTACTCCTCAGTTTGCCCGTACACCTTTCTGCACAGCAGAGAACCTATGCCCCATCCCCGCAGGAGACAGGCTCAGCAGCATTGAGATTAACTGGGAGCCAAATGCAGGCAAGTAGCCAAACCAGAGTGATAAGCATCCTGGTTTTGATGGAACACTTAAAAATCATTTTAACTTTCCCAGACCTAATGCAGTTAAAGATGTGGGGGTGGGAGGTTTTCTTGTGGGTTATACAAATAGCTTCACTCCAGCAACTCCGCTTCATCTAAGATTAGAAAGAGTTGCACTAATTGGGGGGAGGGGTCCCAGTCATATCAAACTGACTATCACATGACCTGCCTTTACTCTTAAACATGGTGGGGTTTTTTTGTTTGTTTTGGTGACTGCATGACTTGGCTTATTATTGTCAGTCAGAAAATACTCCATCTCTCACAGAAAGGCTATGTAGGTACAGTCTGCCCTGATTTACTGCACAATCCTTGGCTACTTTGTTAGGACACCATCTTACATCAGTCTTTCTGTTTACATGGGGCCATGATAAGAAGTGAGGCTGACAAACTCCAGTTCATTTCTGCAGATGAGGATGCTGAGCACGTTTTAGAGGACTTCATGACAGGAATTTTCTCAGAAAGCTATTCTGATTGTATATATTACAAAAAAAGATTATTGGCTTTTGTTGCTGTTGCTTTTGTTAGAATAAGTTATGGCTAATGATGTCTGAAGGTACAAGGCTATTCAAGATCTGTGAATGAGAATTTGAAGAGAGTGGGAGACCAAAGCCCCCATTTTGGATCATTACCCAAGCTCCATCCATTACTAGCAGGTTTGAGGAAAACTATGATGTTCTTCACACACAGGGAAAGTCCAGGCGTGATTGTGGTCAAAGCGATCCTAACAGTGCTTGGTATTCCCAAACTTCCAGAGGGCCCAGCGGTACAGGCATTTCTAAGAGAATGGGGAAGGCGGGGAGGAGGGTAGAAATGACATTCAGCTGCTACATACTAGGAGAGCCACAGGCCTGTTAAAACGCTGAAATGCTCTTGTAACAGCAGGTAAATAGTTTCTAGGATGGGCCCTCCAATTACCTTCCCTGGGCACCCTGGATCCTCTACAGTGCAGCCATTAGCCAGCACTGGTGTTAACTATTTTAAATATTGTCACTGGAGAAGGGGAAAGCCTTTCAAGACTTTCCATAGTTGTGGGCAGGGATTTGGGAAGAAGAGTTTCAAACTATTTCATCCAAAGGAAAAAGTCTGGGTCTGGGCCCTGCAGAAGACCACAGAATGCCTTTCCAATGGTCCACTGAGCCACTCCCATGATAATTCATGAATGTGTACTCACTGTGTTAGAAAGAATTCAAGGGGAACAGGGCATCTCCATGAAGTGCTTTAAACCTCTGCCACTTCTCATCACTCTGAGGTGGTTGCAGAATTCTGAGTCCTTTTATTTTATTAGCAGTTGGGAAGGCCTAGTAGGTGGATAAAGCAGGTTTCAAGGAAAATTCCATTATGAAATTCAACGAGGTGGCCCAATATTACGCCAACAATTCGCGTACAGGCATCTGAAGTCATGTGACTGGTTCAAATGTCCAAATGACTGCATAGAGTTATTCTCTTGAGTCTAAAGTGTATATGTTTTGGAATTGGGCAGACTTCAGGAGAAATTTTGTAAATTCTGTAAATTATGTAATTTCTCTGAGTCTCAGTCTCAGAATATGGATAATGAGAATAATATACCACTCTTAGGGTTGTTCTGACAATGCTGGTTTTCCTTCTGTTCAAAATGTAAGAATCATCCTAGAATTGGGCCATGCAACACTCCGGTACTTCAGCATTGTACAGGACAAGTGACAGTACCCAAAGGTAAGGTAAATGGCCTGTCTAACCCTCCTGCCTCTTAAACTCTTGCCCACCTTAGACCAGTCCTACTGGGATCATATCACTCCCTCACTCCCACCTTCTTCTTGGCACTTATGCGTTTAGCTTTACAATGAGCTAGTGGCTCTACTTGATTACGTATCTCTTCAAGCCTTCTTCAATCTTTCATGTGTTTGAGCTTTCTTGCCTTTTATGTTGGAAACTACTTAAGGCTGGGAGCATGAGGCTTCTAGAGAAGGACAAGAGCCCTTGGCCATTAGTGTGGGTGACTGATAGAGTGACCCATGTGCTATGGTCTGAATATTTGTGTCCTCGCCCAAATTCATATGTTGAAATCCTAACCTCCCACAGGATGGTATGAGGGGTGAAAACTTGGGAGATTCTTAGGTGCTTTGAGGCCTCTGCCTTTATAAAGGGGTTCTAGAGAGCTCCCTTGCCTTCTTCCACTGCTGGAAGAAGTCAGCAGTCTCCAACCCAGAAGGTGACCTTCACCAGACACAACTGTGTTGGCACCCTGATCTCCAGAACTGTGAGAAATAAATTTCTGCTGCTTATGAATTATCCAACCTATGGTATTTCTGTTATAGCAGCCCAAATGGATTAAAGGCACCACAGATTCTGTCCAGCCTAGATGCAACTCACCATCATCTCCCCAGAGATCACTGGATGGAGAACTAAAATTGATCAGAGCACATGCCACTTATGAGCCCCTCCCAGAACTAGATCTTTGCAGCTTCATTTATTCCCAGGCCACACTCAAAAATGAAAGATGCTATTATCTTCATTTTATTGTTGAAGAAATGCCACTCATCCAAGGACAGATGGTAGAGACATGGTTGTTGTTTCTCTTCTCTAGACACCAGTCTCATTTAACTTTTTATCTTGCCATCTCTGTGACTTCTGACTTACCCTACTTCTCAGGTTGTCCAAATGACAGCTTGTTACCAGGATGAAGCTCTGATGGATGAAATTGTATCAATTGTTAGGACAGCACATGGCTGAGAGTCTGATCCTGGTCATCCAGAGTATTACAAAAGAGACGTTTGAGAGGGGTTAATGATTAATGCACAAAGAGTATATGTCTAATGACACCCAGTGGGTGTGGTTGGGAAATGAAAGGTGCATCCAGGACACCTTCAGATCACACTACATGCTACCATATGATGGCTTTAAGAATGGAATCTGATTGAGACATGAGAGTAACAGATTTTTGTTAAGTGATCTTTAAACTCCCTGCTGAGTGTCCTGTGTGTACAAGGCACAGACTGAACACAAACACACAGGGTTCAGAGAAGTGAGGAAAGCAGACAAGGAAAAGCCATGCTCTTTTTTTTTGTATGCATCTATGAAATCCCTGGATCTGAAGAAATGTGGTCTGAGGGAGGAGGCAACCTGGCACCTAATCCCAGCCAGGTCATTCTTTAGGTGTCTGACCTTGACATACTCAATTAAACCATCTGGGCCTCAGGTTTACTCATCTGTAAAATGAGACTAATAATAGCCACCACCTCCCTGAGCTACTGTGGGTATCAAATGAGGTACTATTTATAGAGCATGGTCCATGCTCTATATGCGGCAGGTGGTTCCCCTCACCTACCCCTCCATTCACATGCAGAAGTAGAAGTGGACTGACCAAATCCTATGGGAAATGAACGGGAAGCAAACTTAAGATGATCGGTATCATTTTCTTAAACATGCATACAGACAAATACACATATGGAGTGCGCGACAGGATAGGAAGCTGAGAATCTGAGATTGCATCCAAGGACAAGAAGCCCTGTGGCGGTTTGGATCAAAAAAAAAGCAACTGACAAAGCTACATTGTTTATTTTGGAAAGTCACTTAGGGCTAAAGTGTCACCACTATGGTCATAATTTTGCTTTGGGTCATGGAGATCTGTACATGTGTCCGAGGGATCGAGTTTTCCCTAGCAATGTTGAAAAAAGACGCACAAGGAAACTTGTCTCTCTATCACAGGCTGCAGCCTTCCGTAGTCACCAAAGCAAGAAGGGTTAAGTGTTAAAAATATATGTGTTTGACAGCTATTTCTCAGGAACAACTGGTGAGGAGTTTGGGCCCAGAGCTGGCCTGCCCTCCAGACTTAGATACCACTCCCATTATAGGATTCTGCCGGAGCTAATCATTTACATAAAAGAAAAGGAAAATGAAAGCTTAGCCAAAAACAGCCCCCAAGTCCACCCCCACCCCTGCTGCCGTAAAACTGATACAGCAACTGGGATTAACGTGTAACCTGAACCAAGGGAGTTTTTGCAAATAAGATGAAAGCTGCCATTTAAGGTTTTCTCAATGGCACCAACTGGATTAGATTTGTGCTCGAGCCAGGCGTCTTTTGACAATCCCTGGGAACTTTTGACTACTTACTGGAAGGCAGAGTTGATGCATGCAAAGTCAATTAAAAGGCTAAATGCATAAAAGACAGTGGCTTGACACGTTTTATGGTAGGCATTTTCCAAACAACCCTGGCTTTATTTATCAGAGTTTTTTTATGCAGAGAAGTGGCGGCGTGGGTAGTTATTTGAAACTGAAATCTGAAAATTAAGGAATAAAAACAAACGAATTCATGCCTGACTGTAGAGGATCAGAGAAATTCTATCCCAGCAGAGATGTTTCTATGAATAATACTTCCTATGCGGGACTTTTATTTTTTTAATGAAGTCCTTTCTATTGATATTTGAGTGTGAGCGTGTGTGTGTATATGTGTGTGTGTGATGTGAAAATTCAGCTTCCTATACCTTGTGCCATTTCTTGCTAGCTGCATCCCCTTTTCACGAGTGCCAGATGACTAATACCTTCGTTGCCAGGGGAACCGGTGGTTGAGCTGAGGTTTCAATCCACAATGCTGATTATTTTTGTATTTGAGGATCTGATGCCCACCTGTAGTGTTCTCATGGACCAAGCCCTTGGACCATGTGTCCCTCTGTATTCTAGGTTAAGTGGCAACTTTACCTATGATTCCTCATAGGTAAAGCTTGTTTAGCAGGAACTATTACAAATGCTCTTGAAAAGATGCCATTCACTTTGAGGAGAAAAGAAAGTCTAGAATGAGTAAATTATTTACTGAGTGCCTTTTAAATATCTCCCACAAAGGTAGGCACACTGCTAGGTCTTTTTCACAGATATTTCATAAATAGCCTAAGAATAAAACATCAACTCTATGTGATCAGGAACTTATAATGATCTTAATTAGTCATGTCACTTTCAAAATATAACTTGGCGATATTTTAGTTAACACGTTCATTTCTTTTAATTTATAATCTTCTACCATTTATAATGCTGCATATCCATCTTAAGTAGACGGTAAAATGTGTTTTCCATAAAGTCTGATTCTTAATACTAAACTAAAATTATTTTCATTGCAACATTACATGAAACACTCTGATAAATCTTTTGGCTGATGTTTTATGATATTCCTGGTCAGCCCTCATTTTCTGTAAATTAGTTCTCTTATCTTAAAGCCCATGGCTTACCTTTGTATCTCTAAGCCTAGAACAACGTATAAAGAGCCCAGGAGGAAGATTATATTTCACTCAGTTCCTTTTTCTCTGAGTTCGAGTCAGTTCACATTTTCTAGTCCTTTTCCTATCACTCAACACAGCAAATCTGAGATTACACAACAATGTGGAATTATATCATTCTGAAAGCTTTTTAGAACTCCTTCAGCAGACTTAACTTCATATATCATTGGCCCAACTTCTACCATATGCTCATATCTTAACCAATACCTGGCAAGGAGAATGACATTACCATCAGGCACAATCACAGGTGGGGTGGATATTCATCAGTTTCAGCTCTCTTTTAACAAGGAGGAAGGTGACAGATGTGTGTTGTGTGAGTGACCAACAGTGTCTGTTACAGTTTGCATATGACTCGGGTCCGGCCAATCAAAATCTAATATTTAGGGATGTGTATCAGGTCTCTCAGCACCAGAAAAGGCCATGCGATGTTGCTGAGACTTCTGGAACTCATGTGGCCGTTCTTTCTCTTGAGGCATGACTCTGAAAGTGTCTAAGTTCTAGAGCTACTGCCATCATCTTGCCCCAGGTGGAAATAATCCCACTAGCTACTGTGTATTCTGTACGGAGCACAAAACCCTAAGGCAGAGTTCTAAGTGCTTGCTGGGCCTTAACTTATTTAATCTTCATGATAACCTGTCAAGTATGTTCATGTGGGGCACCTGGGTGGCTCAGTCGGTTAAGCGTCTGCCTTCAGCTCAGGTCATGATCTCAGGGTCATGGGATCGAGTCCCACGTCGGGCTCTCTGCTCTGTGGAGAGCCTGTTTCTCCTTCTCCCTCTGCTGCTCCCCCTGCTCTTCTCTCTCTCTGTCAAATAAATAAATAAAATCTTAAAAAAAAAAAAAAAAGTATGTTCATGTTGCTGCTATACTAACTGGCCTGTGACTCTTGTCTCTATTGGCTTTCTGAACCTATGCAATGAAAGGAAGAACTGAGAAATAGAAACCCAGCCCTAATGCTATCGTTTGAGCCCTGACATTTGTCATGCTTTGAGCCAGCACTTAGGGATTTCCGTTACATGAGGCAATAAAACACTCAACCTTTTAGGCAGGGTTTGGTTGAATTTTCTGTCACTTGCAACTGAAAAAGTCCTAAATGACACAGAAACCACTCACCCAAGCCTTTCAACGTGCAACTAAGGAAACTGAGGCCCATAGTTTAATTTACTTGCTTAAAATGACACAGCTAATTTGTGAAGTGGGAACAGGTATCCCAGACTTCTCGTCAAATGTTCTTTTCTCACTAACAATGATAATTGACATTTGTTGGGCGCTTTCTCCAGGCTGCACTCTTGGACACATTATTCCCTATTCCCTCTCAGCCATCCCCAAAGGCAGCCACTCTCATTTGACAGAAAAGGAATCTGAGACATAGAAAGGTACATGACTTGCCTAAGGTTGCTCAGAACCTGAGCGGAAGAGCGGGGATTCAGACCTCACTGTGTGACCCAAGGGCCTGAGAACTTACTACTGGGGACTCTCCTGCTTCTGATGATACGCTCAATGACCCTGACATTGATTTCACAGGGTATCTGTAGAAGCACCTAGCCCTCGTTGGTCCTTTATTTTGCAATTAGCAGAAAGGGCTATTATATTCTAACCTGAAGGTTTTTTTTTTTTTAAATTACAATTCCTTTAAAGTAACACTGTTTTTTACTGATACCCCATAATAAGTATTAATATATCCCTTCCTGCAGGAGCTTCTACTTAATTTTGATTCCTGTTGTGCAAGGAGCCACATGGTTCAGAAAAAAGCAGATGGTGCTTTTAGCCAGTATGGGCTTTAGTCTTGGTTTTCCCAATTAACACCATTTTGATTTTAAGTTGCCACTTAAATACTAAGACCTCAATTTTTCTCCCTGAAAAATGCAAATAATATGTACGTCTTATCTACTTCAGAGTTGTTGTGATTTGAAAATTTGTAAATGATGATTTAATATAAGAGGTTATATTTTAGGGGCACCTGGGTAGCTTAGTCAGTTAAGTGTCCTACTCTTGATTTTGGCTCAGGTCATGATCTCAGGGTCATGAGACCGAGCCCCACATCAGGCTCTGTGCTGGGTGCGGAGCCTACTTGAGATTCTCTCTCTCCCTTTCCATCTCTTTCTCCTCTCACAAGTGCACTCTCTCTCTTATAGTTGTTTATGTAATTCCTATGAGTTGGGAAGTAGAGGCATTTGCATAAAAGGAAAAAGAGAAAAAAACACCTAATTTTCCCTAGTTTAGTGAATTGCTGGAGCTTAGAGCTTAGCATGTAACCCTACTCATGCCAAATTGGTGCAAAGACAATAAACATAATTATTTGACATTTCCCACTGGCACCAACCGGATTAAGCAACTCATCCAACAGTAGATATTTTTTCCCCAGGGTGGCAACTGTTTCTTCCAAATATAATATGCAAATATGGAAAGTTTCAAATGTCAGGAGAAAAAACAAATTGGGAGATAAATCCAAATGTCTTGATTGACAATCTCGGAAACTACAGTTTTCTCTTCGTTCACAAAGGAAAACCAGTATCCGCAGGCAAGTACCTTCCACTGGTGTCCGTGCTAGGCCCAGTATCCTGCGATAGCATCTTGTTCATGATTACGTTGGCAGAGACCCAGTTGTGGAAATGATGGTAATATCAGTGCAGGTCTGGGTAGACCCAACTCCCTACTTCCGCTTGACCCCCACACCCACACGCCCATATCCTTTCCCTTACTCATACCGGTGAGTAGCTACCATATCCGGGACTCACAGTCAGTCATGACAATCTTTAAAACACTACCACCAATGTTGTGCTCCTTGTCATCTCGCTCATCACCAGCCCCTTCATCATCATCATCCTCCCTGATATTTATATAGCAGCGCTCCCTAGTTTACAAAGTGCTTTCTTATGAAATCTTTATAATAAACTTGTGTGGTTTAATAGAAAGAGGGAAGAATTTCTAGTTGAAAGACCTTTGCTCCCCCGCTCTAGCTCAGCTCAGGAAAGTTCAACACATGCGGATTAAGGACCGCTTCACAACAGGAACTGTGCATGATGCCCGAACTCCTCTGACCCGCAAAGCAGCTCACATCCCCAGGGAGTCCGTGAGTTGCCTGTCCTGACCTTCACGATAGGGCTGACCATTTTGTGGTTAAACCAGTGATTCTCACCCTTGTGTCCTAGGGCTTCAAGGTATTCACAAAGGTGGAAACAGGTGCTGAAGCTATGGTCATTTACCGTGGAAATGGAACCCTCGCTCCGGAGGAGACTGCACAGGCCGATTCCCATATAAGAAAGATTGCACCAGCGAAATCGCATGTGAAATAGATGTTTCTGAGGTCTGGTTTTGCAGGGAGGCTTTCTATCTGACCAGAATAAAGAGCACGTCACTTATCACAGGACATAAATTCGGAGCTTCCCTGAACATGTCAGTCTGATCTGCTGCCGCTGGTCTCTCCAGCTCATTCGGGCCATACTGCTGAAGGTTCCCCAGGCAACACTGTCCAAACTACCAAAAACTGCGGTGGTGTCAGAAGTCTGCTTGCTGCACACAAGCCACATCATTCCCAATTTTGTTTTCAGTTCCAACATAAATGTGTTTGCAGATCTGAATACTAGCTCCTTAGAGCCTGCCAGGGATTTCTATTCAGGGAAGCGAGGAGCCTTCTGAAAACTGAAGGGTTCGTTGAAAACTTTTCTCCAGAAGTCCACCGATGTCCATGCTACAAATTCTCTTTAAGTGAACAGTGTTTGATTTGTAGAAATCGATAGCATGATTGGTGGGGGGTGGGGGTGGGCTAGGGGTAGAGCATTTCACCCAGGTTCAAATACCCAGGGCCAAATACCAGTGGTGGCTCTGGGTGGAACATGGTGCCACTCCACCCCAGGTCCTAGCCCCACCACATACCTGAGCAAGCACCAGCCGTGGAACACATCCATTAAAACAGCTTACCTGCCCTCCTACTTGCTATCAGGCCTTAGGGCTCAGTTACAGACAGAAGGAAGCAGCTCCTGTGGAGTGCAATGCATTGCTTGTTGGAGCAAATAATTATTCCATCCATAATGAAGTAAATTCTTTGTCAACTTTTAATGAGCGTTTCATGTAACTTGCAATAAAATGCATCACGGGAAAAAGGAGATTCACCCTGAGGACTTATAAGGCAATAACAGCCAAGCTGGCTCACACGGCACCTAAGAAAAGTCTTTCTTGGCCCTTGCATTGCCTGGGTGAGTGGGTAGCAGGAGCCTCTCAGTGGCTGCCCCGAGTCTTCGGAGCCTAGTACCTTTCTCTGACTCTGTCACTCCAATGCTCACTGCAGAACAAGATCCTAAGAAAACTTGTCCAAGAGGGCTTCCTGTGTCCCTGGGGCCTTGTGCAGTCTCAGCACATTATTAGGCCCTTAATGTAGCCTGTCATAAACTCTTGAATATTAAATGCCCCCTCTTGTTGGACTAAGCAAGGACTAACAATTAGCCGGGGCCCACTGAGTCCCTGTGCCACTCTCTTATATATATATAACCAAAAAAACTTGTTCTCACTGGTAAGTAGAATGTTTTTGCCTCCATTTTGAAAAATACTATGGAAAAAATATAATGGAAAAAAATATTAGAAAAATCCCAAATTCCATGAAAAATAGAATCATGTATTACAAGCAAAATCGTACCCATGATAGCTTTTACCCTTCCTCCTCCCACATTTCAACTGCATACTGATATTTTCTAAGTGGTTAAATGGATAATAGAGCAATGCATCTAATTTTTAAAGTTGAGATAAAATTTAAATAGAGATAAAGGCATAGATTGTAAACACAAAACTTGAGGATTATGACACATATATACAATATATAACCAATACCCCAGTCAAGACAGAACATTTTCATCATTTCAGGAAGATCCTCATGTCTCATGCCTGCCAATTCCAATCTCATAGATAATCACTGCTCTGCTATCAATCAGCACAATTTTGTCTGTTCTTTTTTTTATTATTATTATTTTTAATTTTTTTTTAAAGATTTTATTTATTTATTTGAGACAGAGAGAATGAGAGAGAGAGAGAAAGAGAGCACATGAGAGGGGGGAGGGTCAGAGGGAGAAGCAGGCTCCCTGCCGAGCAGAGAGCCCGATGCGGGACTCGATCCAGGGACTCCAGGATCATGACCTGAGCCGAAGGCAGTCGCTTAACCAACTGAGCCACCCAGGTGCCCAATTTTGTCTGTTCTTAAGCTTCAATAAATGGGCTCATCTATTACGGGATCTTTTGTGTCTGTTACTTTCACTCAGCAAAATTTTTTGAGATTCTTTCATGTGCATATCAGTTTATTGTTAAGTAGTACTCCATTGTATCAATGAATATACCATGATTTGTTTGCCCCTTTTCCTTTTGGTGAATGTTTATGTTGTTTTCAGATTTTGTGCTATTATAAACAAAGCTGTTATGAATAGTTGCTAAACAAGTCTTCATGTAGACATATATTTTAATTTGCCCATGAGTAAAATTTCTAGAATAGAAATAAGCATATTATTCAGCTTTATATGAAAATGCCAAAAAGTTCCCCAGAGTCACTACACCATTTTTATAATCTTACCAGCAATTACTAGAGTTCTTATTGCTTCACATGCTCTACAATATTTGGTGTTTTCAGGCTTATCTGCCATCTTAGTGGGGGTAAGTGTTATCTCATTATTATTTTAATTTGCATCTCCTCGATGATAAACGATACTATTTTTTCATGTGCTTCTTGAGCATTTGTATATCTTTCTTTACAATGACTCTGCTCAATCTTTCCTTTGATATTTGAAAAATTGGGTTGTCTTTTTAATAACTGAATGTGTAGGAGCTCTATATATACTGTGCATATAAGTTAATAGTTCAGATATATGTATTGTAAACATTTTCTCTTATTGTGGGACTTGCATTTCTTTTTTAAAATTTTTTTAAAGACTTTATTTATTTGTCAGAAAGAGAGAAAGAGAGAGAGAGTACTAGCAGGGGGAGAGGCAGAGGGAGAAGCAGGCTCCCTGCTGAGCAAGGAGCCCGATGCGGGACTCAATCCCAGGACCCTCGGGTCATGACCTCAGCTGAAGGCAGACGCTCAACTGACTGAGCCACCCAGGTGTCCCTTGCATTTATTTTAAAGGCTTTTTTTTTGATAAGCAGATAATTTCATAGATTTTGACGGAGTTCAATTTATTATTTGTCCTATAGAAATCTTTGCCTAGTTAAGGTTTCAATGATACTCTATTTTTTGTTTGTTTGTTTTCCTAGAATCTTCGAGAAGTAATTAAACTGAACAACTCACCTCCAAAATGCAAGTCTCCGGAATACAGCCTCTTCTAAAGACTGAGATGCCAAGTGAAGCCTTAATGCACAAAGAAAATGTTGAGGGTTCAGTAGCTTTATGGGTCCTGAGCATCAGGGTATCATCATTCACAGCATGACCAGCATGAGGAGTTTCTAGGCCCTAATTTTGGTGTTATTTTTGGAGACGCCTTGGTTTTCTGTAGTTTTGGCTTTCTCTAGGATCGGAGTCATGCTTTGCAGCAAAGGTTGCCAAGCTAAACTTTTCTCTGGGTGAGAAAGCACGTGTTTACCCACGTGCAAACCTGAGCTTTCGTGTCTTGCTATAATTGCATCTGTAAAACCTCTTGCTCAAATATTACTCTTTGCCTCCGTGGAAAAACAGCATCTTTAGCAAAAAAGGACAAGTGAGCAAAGGTTTCCCCCACACCACCAGAGAGGTAGCATTTAAACATGGAAGTGGCTTGTGTAACCTACTTTTCTTCGGTTTTAAAATAACAGCTCATAGACTTGCATTTGTTTTTCCTTCTTGACCCTGTGACCCCTGCCCCTGTTTTACTTGAAAAATTCCATCTCATCTTCTACAGGCAACCACTCAATCCTGAGCTTCTCTTACCCATTTCATCAAAATGGTTTTAGGTAAGTTACCAGTTCTCTAGACTGGTAATTGTTGGATTGAGAAGAAGAAAAGTTTTGCCAGTAATATGTGATCACTTGGATTTCTCAGTTTCAATTATTTTTATAGCTGTCTAATGTTAATTACTACCCACAATTAGACAGTACGTAAACTATAATACGTAACTGAGGCCCTGGCAATTCTCTAAAAAAAGGGATTGTTTTGATTTTTTTGTTGTTCTTGTTTCATAGCCAACTCTGAGTTAAAATACAACAAAAAATAAGTCTTGTAGACCACCTATTTGCCCACTTAAAATGTGTGTGTGTACACACGCATGTGTCTGCATACACACATCTTGGGAGAAAAATCATCTTTGAAAACAAAGAGGTAATTATATACATTGAGAATTATTGCCAGGAACACAAGAAGAGACATTGTTATGTTATTTGCACTAATGAGAAAAGTTCCACTAGAAAGATTTTAGGATCCCTGACAAAGTGTTGCTGGACACATGACATATAGATGGAAATCAGTATGCATATACACACAAACACTAATTAAACATATTTTGTTTGAGAGCGAGTGAGAAAGAGAGGATGAGCAGGGCGCGGGGCAGAGGGAGAAGCAGACTTCCCGCTGAGCAGGGAGCCTGAGGCGGGGCTCGATTCCAGGACTCCAGGATCATGACCTGAGCCAAAGGCAGATACTTACCCAACTGAGCCACTCAGGTGCCCCTTATTTTTTTCTTAATTGCAAAAGTATGCATGTTTATTGTAACATTTTAAGCAATACAGAATGTATAAAAAAATTGTGACTCTTTTCCCTAACACTCCCATCGGTGAGGAAACCAGTCTTATATGTATCTCTTTTTATAAAACATGAAAAGATATGCACACAGAATTTATCATGTTTTGCTATCTTTTTCTTTGAAACAGAAATTGAATCATACTACATGTGTATTATCCTAAAATGTGCTTTTGTCATTTATTGATGTATCAAAGATACTCTCTAGGTATATAATTGAATTACTCTTTGTCATGGCAGCATAAAGGTGAATTTACTCGCTGTATTAGTCTGTTAGGGCTGCCGTAACAAAGTACCACAAACTGGGTGGCTTAAACAGTAGAACTTTATTTTTTCACGATCATGGAGTCTGGATCAAGGTACTAGCAGGATTGTTTTCCAGGGGGGTCTTTCCTCAGTGTCCTTACATGGCTTTTCTCTGTACATTCACATTATTAGTGCCTCTTCCTCTTTAAAGGGTGGTAATCCTAGTGGATTAAGGCGCCACCCTTATGACCTCATTTAATCTTTTTTTTTTTTTAAGATTTTATTTATTTGACAGAGAGCACAAGCAGAAGGAGAGAGAGGGAGAAGCAGGCTCTTGCTTATGTGGGACTCGATCCCAGGACCCTGGGATCATGACCCGGGCCGAAGGCAGCCGCTTAACTGACTGAGCCACCCAGGCATCTCTGACCTCACTTAATCTTAATTACCTCCTTAAAGTCCCTATCTCCAACTATAGTCACATTGGGAGTTAGGGCTTCAACCTACGAATTCTGGGGGACACTTTTCAGCCCATAATACTCACCAATTCCTCTACTGGTTGACATACCTGGTTTGTTTATTGGTCAATTTAGCTGTACCTTATAAAATGACCTTAACTTAAAAAAAAACGGTTTACATTCCTCATACAAATATATAACATTAAAAAATGCAAAGGATAGGGGTGCCTGGTTGGTTCAGTTGGTTGAGAGGTCAACTCTTGATTTCAGCTCAGGTCATGATCTCAGGATCCTGAGATTGAGCTCTGCCTCAGGCTCCGTGCTCAAGGGGGAGTCTGCTTGAGATTCTCTCTCTCCTTCTTCCTCTGCCCCTCCCCCACAACTTGCAGCACCTTCTTTCTCTCTCTCTCTCAAATAAATAAATCTTTCAAAAAATGCAAAGGATAGAGGGGAAATAAAATTACCCTAATTTCTCCATGACAAAATAATCAGTCAACATCTGGTAAACAACATCCTAGATGTATATGTGCAAATAGAGAGGACAGGTAGGTAGGTAATTAGTTAGATGGATGGATGGATGGATAGGTGGATAGATAGATGATAGATAGATAGGTAGATATGATAGATAGACAATTCTATAAAAAAAAGCACATAGATACTAATTTTATTGAAAATTCTAAATCTATCATTACTAAACTTACTGAAAAAAGAAACATGAAAATAAAGGAACTGCTGAACTTTTGAATGTTGTTTCTCCATAGCATGAGTTAAAAGTTTCTAAAAGATCACTCAGATTTTTTAAAAAGTTTGAAAAACATTAAAGAGCTATGATCATTATGTTTAATTACATATTGTAACTGTATGTAATATTTATCAACCTCTTATGAATGAAAAGGAGAAAGTTCTGTGCTCTTAGACTTCCAATGCTCCCTGTGTTCATTTGGTTATATCACTATTTTTCCATTGTCAAAATTTATAAAATTTACTTCCAATTCTGAAACCATATTTCCCATATTCATTTAGGTCCAATATAAAAAAAAATTCATTCACTGCTCACTAATAATATTTTTGTTAGGGCTTCTCCAATCCTGAATTATCTTGATTAATCTTTGAGAACAGGAATTTATCTTCAAGTATGTTTATCAAGACATGCTCAGCATTCACTGAGTTCCTGCATGTCTGAGGATTTATGTCTTTTGAAGAAAATTTGACTTGATGTAAATTTTTTGGGTCACATTGTCTTTTCTTTATAAATTTGTAAATATTGTTCAAGTATCTTTTGGCATCTTAAAGTCTGGTGAAGACTTTTTTCTCACTTTTATGTAAACAGTTTTCTCTAACTTGTTACCCACACACTTCTGTCTACTCTTAAAACTTGGTAACCACACCAGCTATAAATCAGTGTTGAGTAAAACTCATTTTTCCTAGCTCACAGTCTTCCTGTAGGTAACCATCACATTTTTTAATAGGTTATCTTTCCATTTATTTTTCCTAAAGTGTATGTGCGTAATTACCCACACACACACTTTATACATACATACTTTATGTATGGATATATTTGCATACACACACACACACACACATATATATACACATATATATATGTCCCCTATGATCTTTATGTATATTATATATATGTGCTCCAACCTTGATTTTTTTTAACTTAACAATATTCCCTGGAAATCACTTTATAATAGCATAAAGAGATACCCTTCATACCTTTAGCAATTAAAACAAAACAAAACAAAACAAAACAGCTTAGTGATGTATTATAGACATGGTAAACCACACATATTTAAAGCATTCATATTCCACAAATGTATATACATAGAAATGTATATTGTGTACTTTTCCCCCTTGACTCTCTCATGCAGAATAACTATTTTGAGAGTCATTCTGTAGCTGTGTTTATCAGTAGTTAGCTCAATTTTTTTGTTGGGTAGTATTCCACTATATGGATACGAGGCAGTTCATTTATAAATCCACCTTTTCATGGACGACTGGGTTGCTTTCAGTTTTTAACTATCATGAATAAACATTTCTGGGTAAATGTTTGTACAGATATCTGCTTCCATTTCTCTTGAGTGAATCCTAGGAGTGGAATGATAGGAGCACAGGGTAAGTGTATGTTTCAAGTTTAAAAAAAAAATTACTGTTTTCCAAAGTGGTTGTACGGTTGTATCCCTACCAGGAAGGTGTGAGAGATTCAGTTTCTTTACATTCTCACCAACATGTGGTGTGGGCAGTCTTTTTAATCTTTCTAGATGGGAGAGTAATGATTATTCATTATGGTGTCAGTGTGCATTTCCCTACCCATCAGTGATGCTGAGCATTTTCATGTGCTTATTTGCCATCTGTATATCCTATTTGAGGAAGTCTCTATTCAAATTGTTTGCCCCCCCTTTTTTTTAAATTGAGCTTTTAATTTTCTTGTTATTGAGTTTTGAAAGTTCTTCACATATTCTAGATACAAGTCCTTCAATAGATGTATGCTCTGCAAATATTTTCTCTATCTGTGGCTTGTTTCTTCATTCTCTTAGTAGTATCTTTCAAAGAGCAGAAGTTTTAAATTTTGATCAACTGAAATTTATCACTTTTTTTTAAATTTTATGGATTTTACTTTAGCTGTCATATCTAAGAAATATGCCTAACCCAAGGTCACAAAGAGTTTTTTTTCTGTTTTCATCAAGAAATTGTATAGATTTAGACTTCACATTTACATCTATTATCCATTTTGAGTAAATTTTTGTGTATAGTATGTGGTGTAGATCAGAGCTAATTTTTTGCTTATGTAAATCCAATTGTTCTAGCCTCACTTTTTGAAAAGATCATGTGCTCTTCACTGAATTGCTTTTGCACCTTTGTAAAAAATCTCTTTTCTGTATGTGTCTGGGTCTATTTCTAAATTATATTCCATGTCATTGATTTAATTCCTCATCTCTCTATCTTTACACCCATGCCACACTATCTTAATTATTGTAGCCTTATAATAAGTCTTGTGATCTGGTAGTGTTAGTCCTCTAACTGATCTTTTTAACCCTGTTTTGGCTATTCTAGGTTTTTGTGTCTTTTTTTTTTTTTTTTAGAGAGGGTACGTGCACACACACCAGAGAGGGAGGGGCAGAGGGAGAGAGAGAATCGTAGGCAGGGTCCATGCCCAGAGCTGAGCCTTATGGGGGGTTCGATCTCACAACCCTGAGATCATGACCCTGAGCCAAAATCAAGCCCCTAGGCACCCCTAGATTTTTGTGTTTTTATCTGAATTGTATAATGAGCTGATTAATTTCTAACCCCCAAAAATCCCTCTTGGCATTTTGATTGGGATTTCATTAAGTCTACAGATCACCTTGGGGACAGCTGACATCGTAAGTCTTCTGACCTATAACCAAAGTGTGTCTCTCAGAGAAACAGAACCAATAAAATGTTTATATGTAAAGAGATTTATTATAAGGAATTGGCTTACCTGAGTATGAAAACTGGCAAATCAAATTTGCAGGGTGGGCTGGCAGACTGAAGATCCAGAAAGAGCCCATGTTGCAGTTCCAGTCTGAAGGCAGTCTGTGGTAAAATCAGATAATATCACACATGAAGGCAGCCTTTCAAATAACTACAAGTCTGAGACATCTGATTTTTCAAAAACTTGTTTCTAAGTGGTTTGCTTAGAAACTGGACACACAGTAACCAAACAAAATGTTAAAAATCGCTGTAATGTGTACATAATCCATTCAGCAAGTTTATTTAAGGTATAGTTAATGGGAATAAATTTGTTGTAGTAATTGTCCTTTTTAAACAACCACAAACTATATCATATTTTTATGAGAAAATTCATTTTGATCACCAAATTAAATGATCCCTTTAAATTCAACAAGTATTTATGAAGTTCCAACTTAGTCTCAGAAATGGTTTTAGATGATTTGTTTACATTCTTTAATTTAATCTTTATAATAACCATATAAGACGTAAATGGGGGATAATTATCCTTATTTCACATATAAAAAATGGAAGGTTGGAGAGTTTAAATAACTTTTCCATAGTTATTCAGATTATGGCTGAGCTATGATTCAACCCTAAGCCCCATTTTTTTCCCATTTTACTTTGTGGTCTCTTTCTGAAAACATACACATACAGGGCCCTAAGACCTGGACAAAGAACTCTTTTTTTTTTGCTTCAGACCCTTGCATTTCTATAGGATCACATATATTCAAGTGACAGCACTTATTAGGACTCATCGTGTCTTGGCATTATGGGCCCAACTCTCCCAGTAGACCATGAGCATCTTGAAAGTGGGTTCTATGTCTTATTCACCTTTGTAAACTCCATGGCAAATATTGCCAGTCACATATAGATGTTTTATAAAGGTTTCTTATATTTCCCTGTCAGAAGGGTTTTGTTGTTTTCTTGGTAGGTCTTTGAAAGAGTGTGTTGGAAGACTTTCTTCTCTGTTCTTCTCCCCTCACTTTCTGAAATCTGATAGGGAAAGATAAAGGTCTACATTTGTTTTACAGTGAGTCTTTTAGTGCAAGAAGAATAAAGGCAGATTGACTTTAAGTTCCAAAGCACTTGGGCTGGGAGAAAGGAGCCTAAGACCAGAGACATTACTTGAGAGACCAGTTAGTTCCCAGGTTGGGGAATGAGATGAAGAACGACCATATGTACCAGTTCACTCACTGTCTTCCCATTTGTTTTTCTTCACTTCTACCTGTACTGTTATTATAGATCACATCTTAGTGAATCGAGGATGGGAGTGTGTGTATATGTGAGTGGCCAGAGGCAAATCCACAGAATAAACAAAAAAGAAGAGGGAGAAAAATCTGAAGTTGTATTAGCTAAAAAAGAAATGCAATCAGCGCCTAAGACCATTTCATTACAAGGGTTGTTCCTGGAAATCTTTTTTATGCAGGTACCATGTGATGAAGAAAAGATATGATGGGGCAAAGTCTGGCTCATTAGTATGAAGAGTGATAATTAGATTAAATGAAGAGGGAACTTGAGAGTTGATTATGCCCACAAGGCTTGGACAGGATGGGATATGGGGGGAATGAAGGGAGATGCTCCCTGGACAGTTTTGATGGCCAGGCCAATCTGGAAACCTTATCCTTACAGTAGTCCCTAAAGATGCTACCATAGTGGAGGAGTAGAGTAGTTGCCAAGATATTAGCCAGAAGCTTAATTATAGAGATGAGGACATGTACTGAGTGGAGAGGAAAGGTATGATGTTATACGTGGCCATCCAGGAAGGCCACCAGGAACAGGAAGCATGGCTGCCTCAGGCACTCTACTGCCTTCCAATGATATGACCACTTCCCTGGTATAGCCCCAGGTTCCTCTTCTGCTAGAATTAAGGTAATAGGCTCTAAGTAGCTCAGATATTCTACAAGTATTAAGCAAATAAATTCAGTTATAAATTTGGCAGTAACAGGGGATTAATTTAACTCTTGGCAGTTTTTTTTTCTAGTAGCCTGGCAGATAACCATACACGTCAACACAATATGATACACTTAAGATGAATACCAAGAGTATCCTTTATTTCAAGGGTAATAGAACTCTAATCATATGCCATTAGAAACCTAAAGATGTCCCTACATAGCATATTTCTTGTACATATATAAAAAGCCAGAATAGTGGGTGCAAATGGGGAACATGAAATCATTAAAAGGCATAGCAAAATTAAAAAAAATGAATCACTCATAAGAAATAGTAAAATCAGAATACAAAGTAATTAGGTTTGTTTTCATATTTGAAGCAATAAAGTCCAAGGAGACAAATAATAATTTGTTGCAAGGTATCCACATAGATATCAAGTCCTTCAACTTCATCAGCCTTCCCCAAATGGGTTTTCTCTTAGGATAATATGCTGCTTTCTGGGTTGCTCAAGTTTTTCTCCTTGAGTCATATGTAAACTATTACTTTCTAGAAAGGAAAAGGTGTTTTCAACCTGAATGATGTAGGACTTAAAAGCAGAGCAGCTAGCTTAATCTAAAATGCACAGTAATAACCTAAAGTATAAATGTGCATGAATCTACACTGATTCAAAGAAATGATTAAATAAATAAATAAATAAATAAATAAATAAATAAATAAAGAGAATGGACAAATCTCCCATACAAAAGGATTCCAAATAGTTTTATGTAGATACTCTGCCCTCAAGGAGGGGAAGCTTAACTCCTTACCCCTTAAGTGTGGGCTGTACTAATGACTTCCATCCAAAGAGGACAGTAGGACAAGAGGAGCAAGAGTAGCTTTACTGGGAGAAATCTGGCAAATACCACTTCAGCCAAGTGGTCAAGGTGATATCAACACTGATGACTCTATGTTGATAGTATGTGCCCTTGGTGAAAATGAAACTTTTCCTCTGTGATTTTAACCCGAGTCTCATCATGAGAAAAATAACAGAGAAGTCCCAATTGAGGACATTCTACAAAATACCTGACCAGTACTTCTCAAAACTGTCAGGGTCCTCAAAAACAAGGAAAGTTTGAGAAACTGTCACAGCCAGGAGGAACCTACGGAGACAAAGAAATGTTGTATCCTGGATGGAGTCCTCAAACAGAAATAGGACATGAGGGAAATACTAAAAAAAAAAAAAAAAAAAATGAGAATCAAGCATAGACTTTAGTTAACAATAATGTATCATTATTGATTCATTAGTTGTGACAAATGTGCCATATTAATGTTAGATGATAATAATAGGTGAAACTGGGTATGGATGTTCTATAAAAACCCTCTTGGTAGTTTCATATTTTTTCTGTAAGTCTAAAACTGTTTTAAAATAAAAAGTTTAGGGGTGCCTGAGTGGCTTGGTCGTTAAGCATCTGCCTTTGGCTCAGGTCATGATCCCAGGGTCCTGGGATGGAGCCCCGCATCGGGCTCCCTGCTCACCGGGAAGCCTGCTTCTCCCTCTCACACTCCCCCTGCTTGTGTTTCCTCTCTCACTGTCTCTCGCTCTGTCAAATAAATAAATAAAATCTTAAAAAAAATAAAAAAATTAAATTAAAAGTTTATTTAAAAAATTTGCAGATGATGGGCGCCTGGGTGGCTCAGTTGGTTAAGCGACTGCCTTCGGCTCAGGTCATGATCCTGGAGTCCCGGGATCGAGTCCCGCATCGGGCTCCCTGCTCAGCGAGGAGCCTGCTTCTCCCTCTGACCCTCCCCCCTCTCATGTACTCTCTCTCATTCTCGCTCTCTCAAATAAATAAATAAATCTTTAAAAAAAAAAAAATTGCAGACGATGATTAGGGAAAAATGCACAGTAACTAAAGTATAAAGGGTCCTGTGAAATAATAGAGAGGATATATGTTGGTCTTTGCCCTTGATTCCTAGCACAGAGCTCCTAACGCCATTTTTTTTTTAAGTTTTTACATATATTTTATTAGACTTATTCTTATTTTATATTATTTGTTGCTATTATAAATTACATTTTTTTGAATTACATTTTCTAATTTCTTGTGGTAGTATATATACATTTTTATTATGTCCATTGTAATCTCTTAAGTGATAAGAGCACTAGGAGCATCTTTTGTTCCTGACACAGAGCTCCCAAATCCCTTGGAATTTTCTAGCTGTTAACAGTGTCTTCTGTTCTAATGAGGTGATCATTGGTGGTGTCCTGGATGGGGTCGGTCATCAGAAAGACCAAGCCACAGTTAAAAGCTTGGAATATTCAGCCATGCCCCCCATTCTTCAGAGAGGGGAGAGGGGATGGAAAAGAAGTTAATGATCCATCATGCCTACATGATGAATCCTCCATAAAAATATCAGAAATATGGGGTTCAGACAGCTTCCAGGTTGGCAAATATGTGGAGGTGCTGGGAGAGTGGTGCCCTCAGAGATAGCATGGAAGCTCTGATCCCCTTGCTACATACCTGCTCTACTCATCTCGTCCATCTATTTATGTATATTTCATCTATTATATATAATATAAACAGTAAGCCAATGGTTTTCCTCAGTTCTGTGAGTTGCTCTTGCAAATTAATCATATCAAAGGAGTAGGAACCTCTGATTTATAGCCCATGGGCTGTAAGTGGCAACCTGGACCTGAGCTTGGCATCTGATGGGGGATGGTCTTATGGGACTGAGCCTTTAACCCAGATAGATAGTGTCAGAATTGAGTTAAACTGTAGGACAACTGACTGGTGTCACAGAATTGCTCAGTGTGGGGAGAAAACTCCACATCTGGTGTCAGAAGTATGAGTGTGGCTATAGTGTGAGAGTCAAAAAGAAGCTCAGGAGAAGGAGTGAGGGATTCCTTGCAGATCTCATTTGAATAGAGCACATAGCAGTGAGTGAAATTCTGGGGGAATGTTTCCAGAATGTGATGAAAGAGGAACAAGGGACCAGGGGACATGCGGCTGAGGAAAACCTGAAAATTTTATAATGCAGATCTTTAGAGAACCTGCCTCTTAATTATTGATTTAAATATTATATAATACCATATATATTTATTTAAATTACTATATATGATTTCAACAGCAAGATTTGAAATGTAATTCTCCTTTTATGATATATTATCTTGTGTTGCCTTCCCTTTTCCCCTACAATACACATAATATTTATGCTCAGTCTCTCCCTCCCTTCTCCCATTCTGTCTCTCTGTCTCACCATCTCCATTATCTGTATGTCTTTGTTTCTCTCTCTCTCTGTTTTTCTGCCTCTCTCTCTCTCTCCCTCTCACACACACACACAAACACACTCACACACACACATACACACACACATTTTTGGAAACAAGAAGGCAAGAGAACATGCTGTACCTTTGAGAAAAGTATAATGAAGACAATAAATGCAACTGATCCCTCTCCTTTAATAGTAAACTCATTCTTATTTACAGAAGATTAGTACTTGATTTTTATTGTATTTTTATCAGAGAAATATCAAATGGAGGATTTGTTTGAAGAATGTGAAATAAAGTGAGCCATGCAACAGAAAAAAGTTTCAAAACTCTTTCAAAAATATAAATATATATCTCTATAAAATCCTTTAACGAGATTCTTAAAATTTATCTTAGAGGCAGGAAAATAGTAATTTATTCCCAAGATTGTTTATCCCTTCCTTTCCATGTCTATTGCTATGATGGAATTTTGATTGTTCTCTTCTCATGTATAATAATGAAGAAGATTACCAATTAATCTGCCTGGCTGCGTTTTCCTCCAGTTCACTCATATCTAACAGAAAAATTTATATTCCTTCCTTTTTTTTCCCATTTCTTTCTCAAGATTAAAATTGTCAATACTTAAAAGACACAATTCTAATTCCAATGCTCAACCAACCTTTCCCACTGTATCCCTCATTTTCCCCTAGCCTGGTATGGATCATACAAACAGGTTTGCTTATTCATTCTTTTTCCCTTGGCCTTGCCTTGGGTTTTCTTGCCATCTCATCTTTGCTTATTCCAATTCTTAGTCTCATTAAGCTCATTGCTACCTTAGCAAATCCTGATCCTACATCCCCTTCTGATGCCTCTGACCTTTGCCCTGTTGACAACTGTTTTCTTAAAATGTAACTCTCATTTGGTTGTAACTATGACAGGTCTGGAACATTGTTGAAAGAGTTCATTATTTTTCTGGTCTTGTAAAGGTTTTCTTTCATAGCACAATGATGCTTCATTGCATTATGTCTACCTAACTTACTTGTCATTGGTGTTACTTAAGATTTAGCACCATGAGGCATAGGAAGGGAGGCTTAGGCTGTTCTATGCAAATTTTTAACTTTAGATGATGAGTGCATAGAGACAACTTTTGCATTCCCCAATAATTCATTTCCAGCATTAAATAGGCAGGCATGGCCTGATCCAATGGAGCATTCCCAAACCTCCATGACCCCTGTGCCCCCTTTTATCAAAGACAAAAATCATTAGCTGCCTCCTAAGTGCAAAACAGAGCATTAGACTTTCCTTTCTCCCCCAATCAGGCTATAAGTATTTATTCAATATGTGAGCAACTTAAGATGTCATTTCATTCTTATCTGGATCATGGTCACACAAGCCTCCAGCTTTGGACACAGCAATGGTACTCTATGTCTGAATGATAGGTTTTATCCGAATGCTGTAAAACCAGTAGTTTGTTACCTTGACAGATAAATAATTCCCCTTTTGTGGATTTTTAACCTTTCTGTTTTTCCCCTGCACAATTCACTGTAATCTTCCATATCATTAAAAAAAAAATCATTTTTTCATCTCATATTCTGCCACTTAGATATTCTGTCCCATGTCTCTTCTCAAGCTCCTACTTTTCTTATAAAAATTAATAATAATTATTTATGTACCTGAGTCTTCATTTCCAGACATTCTGTATTATATTTCAGTACTTCAAAAAAGAGTCTTTTAGATAATTCATGTGTAAAAGCAAAAGGTTTTTGTCAAGGGATGGACCTAACTATATCATAATTAAACAGCAAGGTGTTATTATTAATTGAGGGAATTCCAAGCGTCACTAGTATTGGTCTAATCTCTCAGGTAGTACTTTACCCCAGAGAAATTGTCTAATTTTCTTTGTGGGGATCTGGGGATTTCTGGCAGCATTACCAGCGATACTCTGGAAGCTGAGTGGGGAGACAAGCTGGACTTTTGTCATTTATTAGATTTTTACATAACCTCTTGTTTTTGGAGTGGCTCCCCGGTGTGAGCACTTCCTGGATACCCTGAGTTCAGAGTTTCTCCCATTTGTTCCACCACTCTGGACAACCACAAGCCTCTTAGCTGCATAGACCTGAGCAAGGGATATGATTGTTTAAGACATTTTTATTTTTATTTTTTTCAGAATTAAAACCAGTCCTCCTGCATTCAGACCCCCTGGCACCTTTACCATCAAAGGTACCAGCCACCTATAATTCTTGAGCCTTTTTAAAGTTGTGTTGTGAAATCTGGCTCTATTTTTTGGCATTGCCAACCATGTACTCAGCTTTTTTCACAATGTTAAGTCAGGTACAACTTGTTCCTCTGCTTTCCAGCTTTCAAAATGTTGATATATCTCCTTTGTGCTTCTCTTTTTAACTGTGACTCTTTGCTTTGGGGGGGTTTGAGGTTTCTTTTTTATCCTTTTATTGTTATTCTGGTGGTGTTTCAGGAGAGATCAGAAATAACATTGCATCTTTTCAATTTGCCCTGCTTGACTGGAAGTGTCAATTCCTTATCTCATTCTACCCATTCTCGTTTTGAACTCACACTTTTCCCAAACTTTTATGACTACATTCATGATGATGACCCCTGATTCTAGTCCCATAGCCTTTATCTTTCCAGAGTTTCTGAGTTGATGCTTCAGCTTCCTTCATCAAGGTTCCATGCTGAGTGAACCACAGGTGCCTCAAGTTCATCTTCACCAAAATAGGACATATATTACTTTCCCAATGAGAAAGATCTTTCACTTTCTCAGTTTCCTCATTACTTCCCATTTTAATCCATTACCAAATCCTGTGATTTCTGCCTTTATGATTTCTGGCAAATTTGACTTCTTTCTTTTCATTCCTATTGCTGTGCCTTAGATCTGGGAAATCAAAATGGCCTCCTAATCTTCCAGACTATTCTGAAAACATCCACCATGTTTTGACTACTTTGACTTTACCATCATGAGTGGAATCAAATCCAAATTTCTCAGCCTGGCAATTTGAGGTCCTTTATGATTTCACTCTAGTATACTTTTCTGATCTTATATTTTATAATATCTCTCTTAATTAACTAACAAGCTACTTCCCACCACAGAACCTCTGTATCGACTGTCCTGGGTGCAACACTTACCTGTTTCCCTAATCAACTTTTGTTTTGTTTGTTTTCTTCAGAGTGTACCTCAATTGTCTAGGTCAGTTTTTGTTTTTGTTTCTTGATACAGGCTTTCCTAGAGATGAGTATTTCCCTTCCTTGAGAGTACTTGTTTCAGTTTGCTTTTTTGAATACTTTAGTTTGTCTGCTGGGGGTGAGGACTGAAGAGACAGTGGTTACTGTAAGCTAATGACAACATTCTTCTGGCAATAAATATTGCTTCAGAGAACCAAGGTTCATTGAACAAGAAAGAGATATCTTAAATTTAAGCTTCAGATTTAGTAGAATCAGTGGCAAAAGAAGAGTGGTTAAAGAGAATGGCAGGTAACTAGCAAATGCTGTGATTAGAAATCCTCAGCTGGTCATTGCTGCTTTAAAGTGATGTAAGGACTCAGCATCTAAACCTTACGGCTAAGAAATTACCATGAATGATCTTCTGACATCAAATCGAAAACACTCATACCTGAATGGGATGAAAGATTCTGAGAGAATAATCAAAACACGACTGGAAAATACCATACCACGAACTTGGTGTCATGATGACTTTACAATTCTTTATAGCTATAAACCATTTAACGTTCTTCAATAAAAGCTCAGAAAAGGCCGAATAGCATGCAATTTTCTTTGGCAAAAAAAGCCTGGTTTAAACACAGTGAAAAGGTTTGTATGGGTTCAAAAGGGGTGACAAAGACACTATTTTTTGCTATCATTGGCCTATGATCAACTTTTGTGTCCAAAACAAATGAATCTGGATGGAAGTAGTTAAAAGACTGAAGTGAACTAGTCCAATTCTTTTTAAGATATTATTGCTGCACTATCCTCCCTCATTTAAAATCTGTGTTGGGAGATAGAGACCACTTCAACTCAATGAGTCACTTCTACTTCCTAGCCAGAACAATTAAACTTCTTGTATAAAACATGACCTGAAGCCTGCCCTTCACCACATCATCCCACCTCAAAAACTCCCAGGGGTCAGCTCTGACATTTAACAGCTTGCAAATTCAATTTTGTAGCTGATGAAGCCAACTTCATGCTTTTACAAATGAATATTAGGTTATTGCAAATTTTCTTCTTCAACATTTTGGGTAATATATAAAATGTGTTGTCAGTTCAACTGCCAGCCTGAATAATGTTACGCATGCCTCTTTATCATGATAAAGATAGCTTTTATAGGTCAGCTACGGGGAGAATGAGAAAAAGATGAACAAATCTTCCATCCTCCACTTCCTGTTCTCCATCCACTGACTGTCCCCCCCTCTCGGCCCCACCAAGGGAAGGAAGGAAGGAGGGAAGGAAGGAAGGAAGGAAGGAAGGAAGGAAGGAAGGTAGGAAGGAAGGAAAGAAGGGAGGGAAGGAAGGGGAAAAAAAACATAAATATAGCTATATGGTCAATCTAGTCAGTATTCCTACATTATCTTATCAGTTACTGAAACAGTTAATGCATTTTTGCTGCTTCTTTATTGTTAGCAGCTGAGCAGCTTTTCTCCTCCTCTTCTTTTCAATTGTTATTGATCTCTTGCCACAGTTTGCATACAATCCCCTAACAGCATTAGCTCATTTTTATTCCAGTTTTGCAGATTAGCTCATCTGGGTTATGTTCTTTGGTGCGTTGGTGTTGAGTGTTGAATACATCTTAATTTTCATTCTTAAAGGCATTCTCAACCATAACAGGTACTTAATGAGTTTGATCTTTTACATATATGTTTGACCTTCTTGGCAGAAAGAGCTCCCAGATTTTTTATTTATTCATTTGTTGGTATCTATAGCAGGTGGATTTATGTGGAAAAGGAGAGTGGGTTTTAGATTACTTTCCTTTATTTCTCAATTATTTCTGAAGCCCATCCTCTTCCCGGAATGTATATTTGACATTATTGTAATTCAGGTTCTATTTTCATCCAGTTTAATGTAACAAAAGCATCTGCTACTTCATTTGAAAACAAATGGCTTTTCCTCTGTTTAAGACAATTCACTTTTATTTACACTTATTCAAATACACTCTATACTTCTTACTCGGGACTCAGAACTTAGTTAAAGACAAGTTTAATCAAATAAATCCACCATAAGTCCATGGGACTATTGCTGCTTCCTACCCCCAACCCTTACAATGTACACAGTGTTCATGCAGCCTAACTCCAAGTACAGTTATCATGTTTTTTTTCCTACTTATTCCAATTTCGGATCTCAGAGAGGAAATATAAGATCCAGTGCCATCCGAGCTTCTTCCCTTAGGTACTTAAGCCACTATATCTACATCTTTATCCCTATCACTAGCTCTGTCTTTGTCCCGTTCTCTGTTTTCATCTGTGTCTATATGTACATCAACTGCAGAATGGATGTAGAAGTCTCTATGGTTTACTAGTTCTCTGTAAGGGACTGGACCAAAAGGATGAGCAGGGCTCAGTTCCTTTCCTTCAGAAGAAGCTGAGTGTAAGAGGCAGAGATGTTAAGACATGTTTCAATTAAATGAAGTAAGAATGGGAATAAACAAAGTGGTGTGGAGCCTGATAGGAAAGACTGTTTGTCTCTGCTTTTGGACTGGGGAAAGTTTCGAGTGGGTGAAACTTCCTGACAGATGAGTAGGAGTTTGCAAAACAGAAATGGGGGTGGTAGTATTAGAGAGAACAGTGTGTGCAAAGGTGCACCTAGCTAAATGTTTGGTCTGTTTGGGGAACAGCAAGAGAGCTGGGTGGCTGGAGTCTGGGTTGTGTGGGATGGAGTGGCAGAAGCCCAGACTACAGGGATGGAAAAGACCTATGAGCTAATCGTCCCTTTTCTCCATTTCTTCCTTCTCTATCTCAAAGCCAAAGTGTCCATGGTGTTCTCATCCATGGCTGGCCCAGGAAAATGGATTTAATCTCTTTGAACTAAAAGAAAGGAGGTCAAGAATGGAGACAGGCTAGAAGCCAGGTCACAACCTGTCTTCTCAATGCCAAAAACACTTTGGTTTTACATGTGAAGGCCTGTGTGCTTTTTAAATTTGAGTTACTCAACGTTTAGGTAATGTGCTATTTTTAATCTGTTTGCTAAAGTCAGCCATTCCTCATCCTTAAATTCATTTCTCTAGATCTAAAAAAGGATAAAATGTCATTTGATGTACCTTCATGAAATTGCACTTGATTTACTATTTGGGATTCAGAGCTGGCATTAAGATGAGTGATGAAAAACAAATTATTTATTGAGTCTTTCCTCTTTCCCCATGCATACAGTGAAAACATTTTTCCCTCCCCCAGAGCAACCAAGCAAGGCCTACTTACTATACCTCGACTAGGGGACAATTTAATTTCTTATTCCATTTTTCCCAGCATGACTACATGCCTGTTAATTATAAAAGGTATTCTATTACAGTGATGGCAGTGCAAGTTACATAATCATAATTCCAGATAATATGCACTAGATTTGTTATTTAGGAAAACTTTAAAATTGTGCTTCAAGAGATAGCAAGAGTTTAGTTCATGAGAGTCTTTTACCAAGAGTACTAGAAATTTTAAAGAGCCAAATGCATTTTTTTCTCTATTTGCAAATACTAAGGTAAGCATTACAAAGGTATTATGCTTCAAGAAATAAAAAATTAGGCCAAGTTATCCTTGGGAAGCCACAGTTAGAGTTTGAAGGTATGACAATGTCCCAGAAATAATCTAGTAATCTGTAATGAAATAAGAAATCCAAAAGGAAAGCTGACTACTTGTTTCATTTTTTAGACTTTTACAATGGGTAGGCCAGTTGAAATGTCAAACATAGATCAAAATACACTAAATAAGTCTCATGCATGTAGCATGAAGCAAACTTCCTACTATAAAGCATATATAACTAAATATGATAATTAAAATATTGCAGAAAATTAGAAATATGAATCAGAATATAGCTTCTTAAAAATAAAACTTAGAAAGTGTTTTCATTCACAATCTTCTATGACTTGAGATTCAATTTACTTTTCACATCAAAATGATGATATAAATCTCAAAGGTATTTTTTCACGATATATAATTGCCTACATTAAAGTATTGTAATATTGAAATATACAGAGTGTAATTCATCATTGTTAGTGCTCATATGCAAATTATACTCTACTCTGGGACTATGTATTAGTTATTCCTGTGTTCATTTATCCTTAGAGATTTTATGTAATTATATAAGAAAAGAAGAAGAGGAAGGAGGAGGAGGAGGAGAAGAAGAAGCAAAACATAATAGATTCATTCATTGTTAGTTTCTCATAAAGAGTATGAGGTTTAATATACATATACAAATATATGTGTGTGCATGTGTGTGTATGCACATAACAATTTATAATTTATATAACAATCATTTACTGAGTTACCACATTGTGCCAGGCACTTTGTCAAGTGCATACATCCATATATTCAATATAAGCCTTGAAACAACTCTAGGAGATAGGCAACATTAATCTTATACAGAAGAGAGGAGAAAATGAGCCAGAGGAAGTTTTAAGTAATCAGCTGAAGTTCAAAGCACCAAAGCTTGGATCTGAACATCTCTGTTAAGGCTTACTTATGCCCAGACTCTTAATCACTACCATGTATTACCTCGCTGCCACTGAGGGAGTGGGTATTTTAACTCCTAGTTGACACACATAATAGTCTTGATTTATTTTTCATTTTAAAATAAAAAATGGCCATTCATTAAATGAGTTATCAAGAGTAGAAACCAGTATAGTAAGAAATTGAGACTCATTTAAATAAATAGTCTACAAATACAGTAATTTTCTTTCATAATTACTTCCTTGAAAAAAGAGAAGAAACTACCATCTTCATTGCTTGTTCTAGGAAATTGCCAATCCAAAAGTCTTTATTTTTATGTTCCTTATCAAAATCACTCTTGCTGTCATTTAAATCTCTTTCCTTTTCCCTGCATCTTTTTGGGAAGGAAACCAGGAATAACTGATAGCTACTGTTTATTCTATATGACTTCATTTTAACTCTGGAGTCCTTCTTTAATATTGCTTGTGAAATTCTGAATTATATCATTATTTTTAAAAAGAGGAGATCATGAGATTAGAGTTTTATAGCTCTTCAAAATATACCTTAGAAAATGAGGTGCTTCAGCTGATTAGCCATCTATTTCATACATCAAAATGTAAAAACAGTAACTGTTCGGTTGGAAGCCCTTTTTAAGTGAACAACATATTTCCCCATCTTCAGGAACAGAGTATTTTGAACATAAATGAACACTTTTTTGATTCAGAGCCATTGCATTGATGTTATAACAGCATGATGTCATCAGAAATAAGACTATTTCTCATGTTCTGATAGTCCTAGATTTTTTTCACTTTTTACATTTTAGTGTCTCCCTTTCACTGTGTTTCTTCATTGCTCTCACACCATGGGCATTCTGTCTTGCTGTCACTGATTATCTACTAAAGAGATGAACACTCCCACTTCCAAAAGCCCTATTACCTATTTTATCTACTTATGAATCAACAGATTATTAGAAAAAAAATAATCCTTATAAGTACTTCTGATATTCTACCTACCATGCTAGCCGAATGGCATGTGTTATTCCATATGGTCCTAATTACCTATCTAGGAAGTAGGCGTTATTAGCTCTAATTATCCAGTGAGCAAACAGAGGCTCAAGTAGCTAAATAATCTGCATATGCTCATTTATGACCCTGTTAGGATGGTATCTAAAGTAAATAAATGCATTTGTGGTTCTCCTCTGTGTACAGTACATGAGTGCTACTAATTTTCTCAAGACCTTTATTTTGCATTCTTCATGCTTCTCCCACTATGATCTGGATGGATGATGTTGCTGGACATGCAAATATTTCTCCCATAATGTGGTATACACAGTTCAGAAAACTACCTCCGGTCTTACAAAACTGCTCCCTTTTTTAGAAAATAGCAGTGGACAGTCAAAACCTATGCACCCTTGTGACAGATTACTAACAAAAACAATAATGATACTAATAAAATAGAAGCACAGCTTTTAAATAAATTTAAATATCATGGGAAATACTGAACTTCAGAAATAAGGTAAAAGGGAGGGAGCTTGATGGAGGAAAGACTAAGGAAAAGATTATAAGGGAGAAGGGTGCCGAGATATAGAGACAAGGGTGAAATGCATAAAAAGCAGAAAGAACCACCCAGTAAGGATTTCTTAGAACATGGCCAAAGTGAGTCAGGAAGAACTACATGTGATGACTGGGTATTGGGGATCATGCTATATTCCTTCATGCTTTGCTGCATCCAGCTGGTGTGGGGTGCTTTGCATTCTGTTGCTGTGACTATATGGCATGAAACATTAACACACTGGGAAAAAATTATATATGGACAGCAAGACTTCCACAGTATCCTGACATCATTCCCTTACTCCCCAATACTCTATCACTAATTTACATATCGGAAACATTCATTGTACTAGAGCAGACTGCATTGCCTTCATAAGTGAATGACATGGCATTACCTTTTTAAAATTTTTTTATATCAAATATCTGGTAGTATGACTGTGTGGCCATCCCAAAATATAAAAGGCAATGCACTGGGAGAGTAAATCAGTAAGTCCTACGATTTGACAAAATGTCTATTTTTCCAAACAATGATACTGATACTGTTTTGCCCCAAAGGGTTAGATTATTAAGAGTATTCCTAAGGTGCTAGAAACAAAAATCCTGTGTGCTCATCATGCTGATTCCTTGGGCTTTCGGAGGGTACAGGAATCAGTGCACACATAACATGGGCTCTCAGGAAGGGACTTCATTCAAATCCTGCCATTAGTGAAGAAACTCCATGCTGTGTTCCATCATTTACTAAACATTTAGTGAATATTCATTGCATCGTAGGCCCTTTTTCCCTGACTCCTGGCCTTGCTCTTGCCCCATGATCTAATCATACTGGCGCCATATTTTACTGGATAGAGCAGAACTCATTTATATCCTACCATGGGGATGGTAAGAGCATGGCTAGTTTTTTCAGACTGTGTGATTTTAGGCAAGTTATTATAGATCTCTAAGACTTACTTTCCTCAGCTGCAACATGGAACAAATAATTCCCTGTAATCCCTCATAATTATGTCAAAGTTAGTTTGTGAAAATGAATATAAAGTGTTTCATGAAAAGAATTCACAACTGCAACTTACGCAATGCAAGGTGATGGTGTTGATTACTACTATAAGGGTTGCTGGTTGTTACATGGATTCGATACGGCAGCTATGCACCCATGTGCCCTCTTTTGGAGCTAATTCCCCCACACCCTGCCAAAGCACACTTAGCCAAAGCAGAATTCTTCAACCTGTTTGTAACACCAAGGTCATAAACTTACTTCAACAAATTTCTCAAACATCTATCAGGTGCTAGGTATTTTTGTTAAACGCTGCATAGAGAATAATAAAACCTGTCTGTTATTCTGAAGTTGCTGAGCAATGAGTGGAAAACCTAATGTAGAAATTGGTGCTATGTAGCCACAGAAGTGAATGTGGCAGAAAGAACACAGATTGGGGTGCCAGGGTGGCTCAGTTGGTTGGGCGGCTGCCTTCGGCTCAGGTCATGATCCCAGGGTCCTGGGATCGAGCCCGGCATTGGGCTCCTTGCTCAGCGGAGAACCTGCTTCTCCCTCTCCCGCTGCCACTCCCCCTGCTTGTGCCCTCTCTCTGTCAAATAAATAAATAAAATCTTTAAAAAAATAAAAGAAAGAACACGGATTATAGAAGTCGACAAATCTGGGTTCAAAAATCTCCACTGCTAACCTCTGAGAAAGTTGATTCAGCTCTAGGTTTCAGTTTCTTTGACATCAGGTAACATGGATGACCTACCTTTGAAGAACTGAAAGTAAAGTCTGGAAAAGGTAGGCACTTTTGCCATACCTAACACGCAGTGTCGTTCGATAAAAGTAACGATTACATAAAGGAGGATGCAGGTAGTTTTGATGGGAACAGATTCAGGAAGGATTTTTGTGCAGAAGATGGGATTTGAATTAGGCCTTTAGTTAAAGACAATTCTTGTGTCATCTGCCTGTTACATTATTATTATTTTTTTTATTGCAGTGATTGCTTTCACATCATTCTAGATTATTTAAAAGGTCACAAGTAACGTTCGTCAAGGTTCAAAAAGTTCAGGTTTAAAATTTAAGGTAATAACTTTTTTAAAAAAGAATCAAATAAATAGGAGATGTATAAAGAGGCAATTGGATACTTGTAATCCTAAAGTACACTTCAGGAGGCCTTAGCTCATACATGGGGGTAGTTACTTCCTTAGCTCCCTGGGAACCTCACGCTTGCCCAGCTCCCTCTGGCTGTGTTCAGAGCAGTTGGCCAAGGACAGACCACAGCTCTGTCTCCGTGGCAAAGAGACAACAGGACAGGAGTTAACAGGAGTTCTGTGATTGATTTCTCCTTTTTTTTTTTTTTTTTTTGTTTTTAGGGAGAAAAAAAAAAGTGTTCTAAGAGAGACACAAGGCTCAACAAGTTGAATTTGGGATTTATTCCCGGTATTACTTGGATTTTCAAGAATTTTTGGAAATCTTGCCTTTCGGCCACAGTACTCCTCAGCAATAGGAGTTATTTGCCAAATTCATTTCAAGCTCTTGAATTTACAGTTAAAAGAGAAATAAAAAAGTCTTTCATTTGTTCCTAAGCTGTTTATTTTGCTTGTAAAACCAATCATAATGTCTACCCAATAAAAAGAGAAATGCATGAAAGTTCTAACTCCAGAAAAGTTAACTGTTGAGCCTGAAATTCTCCCTAGGCAAAGCCAGAAGTCATCTTAATGAGACAGAGTTTTCTCTTTGAACTTGGGAGGGCACAAGCAACAAACTTGCTAAGAAAATTCTCCCTTTATCCTTATAATTCTCCCCTTTAACACAGACTGTGTGGCTCAGCTTGGGACTGGAAATTGCTAGCCTTTTAAGGCCTGAGCAACAGAAAGCTGGTAGCGGTCCTATATTGCTTTGTAGCACTGGGAAACTGCTCAGAGTGTCGGGACTCGCTGTGGTGTGTGTGGCTTGTGTGGCACGAACTATGGGTGTGCCGGGACCCCGCTCCCCACCCCTGCCCTGTCCTGCGGTTACACCTCTCATTACTGCTCACACACACACACACACACACGACCCTGTGGAGCAGACTTCAGTGATAGCCAGCCTGACCATCTGTGAGTTTGGAACCACAGATACTAAAAATGTTATGAAATGGCCTTTTCCCCCCCACCAGATGCCTGGAGCAACGCTGATATGCATACTGAGCAGCATAATCCTAACGGAAATGAGGCGAAACACAAAAGCCAGACCTAAAAGGTGCATCGTCTTGTTGGTTTCAGACCTACTAAGACCAGCACTGGCCATGTGGGATCCTGTTTTGCAGAAAATCTGGACACGAATCAAGGGTTTTGTTTCTTTGGGTTTAGAAACTTTTCATCACTTTTTCCCTCTAGCATGAAAATACAACACTAACTACTTTACCAGGAGAAGCAAAAGTGTTTGAGAAATAATTTCACCGCCTGCCAGTGCCTGCTATTGAGATCAGCGTCGTTTCCAATTTGTCCCTGACTCTCAAAATATATATATTTTTTTCTCATTGGGAATTTTCTCCTATGTGAATACCAAGGCATAGCAGCTGTGGCACAAATAAATAAGTAAATAAATCCAATTTATATGCATAAGCTATGCTCTTGAGGACTGCTTTCCCTCTGGACTTTCTAATATCCTCCTTGGGGTGATTCACTGCAGTCGGTGCAAGGGCCCCTGTGGAAGCAGCTGGTAGCTCAGTGGCTGGGCTTTTCGCAGATGGGGGAGACCAGACTTTTGGCTTTATCATGAAATAACACACATTAAGGACATTCTTCATCTTCAAAACACAAATAAGTCTTCAGCCCTTCATTCTTCTTGTGGGGCAGGGTCATTGTCATTACTGATCCCTCTTTTTATAATTCTTTTTCCTACCTACCGGTCACTTACTTGTCCAACCCCCCCCCCCACCACCTTTTAGTGAAATTGAGGCATCAAGTTGCAAAACAAATATAACCAAAGCGAAGAGGGGAATGCCATCAATGCTCTCAGGCCTGTTCTTCCCAGCCTTCCGTGTCGTGGGGGCCCCTGGGCCCCTTAATTGCTGTCCCACAGGTAGAAAGCATGTTTGTTGCTCACACTGCAATGGGAAGGAGGTAAGCTCTTGGAATGAGGACGATCGAACGAGGAGGATGCAGTTCTGTGGATAACAATTTGGGGAAATATTTAAGGACAGTTCTGTGACTCAAGCATGGGAGATGTCCTGCAGTAGCAGAGGGTATAGAAGTCCAGGCTTTGGTGTTCTTCAGGCCTGATTCAACCACTTGTTCAAGTGTGTCCTTGAGAGAAGGTGGTTCACTACTCTAGGCCATACTTTCCTCATGTGAAAATGGGCATAATAACACCCCCTATTTCATAGGTCGGTTGGGAAGACTTCATGAGATCAAAGATATAGAATGCCTAGCACCATGCCTGGAACATAGAAAGAGTCCAATAGATGTAAGCTGAGATTGGACTACGGTGCTGAATTCACATACTGGGTGTCTTTTTGCAAAGTAACGCTGGAGTTCTTGAAGATCTGTTTGCACTTTAATACAAGGCAGTGGGATAGCGTGCACAGAGCATGAGTTTCACAGAACTGGGTTTAGTATCATTCCTTCACATATAAGCTTTGCCAGTAGGTCTACCTCCAGCAAGAAATATGGCTTTGGGGCCTTGTACTACCTTCTAGGGTTATTTGGGGACTGGTTGTGATAACATAATTAAATTGCTCAGCTCATAGTAGATCTTCAGTTAAGTGTGGCTTTCCTCCTTACCCTTTTTATTCTTATAAGCAAGGATCATTTAGAAAATCCCATGACTCAAAAAGTTCTTTTACATGTTTGCTTTGTGTCATCTCTTTAATGAGCCCTTTCAATAAACCAGAGTATCACATGGTAGAAAGCGTCTTCAAACTACAATCACTTGGTCAGTAACATGCATAAGCTATCTTGTCAATGTGGTTTGCAAGGTGGGGACAAGACTTACACAATCAGGTTGCCGTGAGAATTAAATAGGATAATACATGACAGATGCTTAGAATACTGCTTGACACATATTAAATGTTATAATAAGTGCTATTGTTTTTATGATTAAACTATATTACTAAAGTTTTAAAAACTTTATTTCATCGCCTTATTCAATATATCACTTTTAAAAAGTATTTTAGCACTTTTTAGATATGTTTTGTGATACATAATTATATGATTTCTCTGTCTATAATTGCCACATATGCTTTGACAGTTAATTTTATGTGTCACCTTGGTTAGGCTACGATCCTCAGTTGTTTGCCCAGACACTAGTCTAGATGTTGCTGTGATGGTATGTTTATCTTAGACGTGATTAACATTTGCCGTTAGTTGACTTTAAGTAAAATGGATTATCCTCTATATCCGGGGTAGGCCTAATCCAACCCACTGAAGGCCTTAAGAACAAAAACTGAGGTTTCCCAGAGAAGAAGGAATTCTGCCTCAAGATTGCAGTTTCACTTACTGCTTGAATTTCCAGCCTCCAGGCCTGTTATATGGATTCTGGACTCAAGACCAAGACATCAACTATTACCTGAATTTCTAGCCTGCCAGCCCACCTGCATTTACAAGACCCTCCTGTCATAAGAGCTGATTCCTTAAAGTCTCTCTCTATTTCTATATCTATTTATCTATTATGTATCTATCTATCATCTATCAATCTATCATCTATCTATCTATCTATCTATCATCTATTTATTATCTATCTATCTATCTGTCTATCTATCTATCTATCTATCTATCATCTATCTATTTCTCTGGAAAACTGTAATACATGCATATGCCCTGTTTCTTTGTTTCTTCAATTACATCAGGGTTGGCAAACTATGGCCCATCTGCCAAATCTACCCTGCTACGTATATATGTAAATAAAAGGTTTTATTGGAACATAGCCATGTCCATTCATTTATGAATTGTCTATGGCTGCTTTTGTGCTATAATTGAGCACCAGAATTAAATAGTTGCAACAGATCATAATGCCTAAAATATTTATTATCGGGACACCTGAATTAGAGTAAATCTTCATGACATCCAGGGGTATGTCATCTTTTTCTAATTCAAACTTTGTAGGCCTCAAGTGTTGATAAAACACTGTTACAGCAACTGAGAAAGTTATAGGGTCTTGTTTCTGGAGAGAAAAAGAATGAATCTTTTTTTAAAGATTTATTTATTTATGTGAGAGAGAGAGAGCATGAATAGGGGGAGCAGCAGAGAGAGAGTGAGAGAGACTCTCAAGCAGACTCCCCACTGAGCATGGAGCTTAATGTGGTGCCTGATTTCATGACCCTGAGACCATGACCTCAGCTGAAACCAAGAGTTGGACGCTCAACCTACTGATCCACCCATGTGCCCCATATTACATTTCTTCTTAATACTCTCAAGATGTTTACCTGCTTGTGGACAAGGCAGCTAAACAAAATATTCTGTTGAATAAATGATCCTATTATTTTTATTGACACACCTCTTCCTCTGGAACCTACAGCAATATCCTATACTACTAAAAATGTAATTGCCATTTGACCCTAAGTTTCACTCCTAGAAAATAATCCTAAGGCAATAAGCCTAAAATAAATTGTAATATTTCTTATCAATATGACAGGCTGAGCTGACATAAAGATCTGTTGGATAAACTGCAACAAAAATTATATATATATATATATATATAATTTTATATGTAATATGCAGATAATAGATATCTATAATATATATTTTGGATAATAATGGATGCATATAGATACAGATATCTCCAAGCTTTAAAACCAGAAAGAAAAATCCCCAGGATGTAGAAACAAAAATCTCAAAATCAGAGCATTGAGTGGGAGTTAAAGCTGAATGATCCTCAGGGATCTCAAACCTGGGCTGGGTTTTAATGCCCACTTGCAGGAAGGTACAGAGTTGAGTCTCTGGAACTGATGTTCTTTGGGGAACCACAGTTGAGGCCCCTCTATAAAGATGAGTTGGAAGGGCTCATTAAAGCTCCACAGAAAGACTCTCAAAGATGGTTGAGAACTGCCCACTGGCCTTTGGTCATGGGTTGAAAAAGAATTACCCCAAATTAGTCAGAATTTTAACCCTAAACTGTGCAGGTGTCTCAAATTCCACTAACCAAGAGGGGGTAGAAATGGCCTGATGTAAGAAATTAACATACATATTCTTTTGTAACAGGAGCAGGTTCCTGGTAAGAACCAGTAAGAATCTTTTCAGAGACTTTTTTCAATGATTATTTCAAAAGGATAGTATAAAAGTGAAAACATTGGAATTTCAATGCAAGCTCTCCTCTCTGCCTAGGAAAAATTATATTTATCCTTCAAATTCCAATTCATATGTCATTCTATGACTTTCTGTCATATGAAAACCTCCCTTTCACTACCAACATCCCTTACCTACACAAACTTTTGTTCTCACAGTCCTTTGTTCATGCCTTTAGACTAGAACTTTCATACTGCATTATATTTAGCTTTGTACTTTTTCATCTTCCTTTTAGAGGTAAATGGTTTGAAGGCAGAAGTCATGTCTTATTTACCTTTGTGTCCTCTGTAGGGAACTCTAAAATGTTTCCTGAAAGTAACAGAAATAATCATTTCCATTAGCCCTTGTGTGGGTTACAAAGAAGCAAACAACATTGATATTAATTATTTTATGAATAATCAAATTTAGTGACAAACATTTAAGGTATTTGGGCATTTAGCTGAAGACTTGGGATGACAACTGAAGGCTGAAAACTGTTTGATTAATGATAAGAAGAAATTGTATAGATAGTAAGTTCTGTAGAAGTTCAGAAAACTAGTTTGGCTGGCTCACAAGGGGGGAGTGTTCAAAGATAAGGCTAGAGAGTTTGGAAGATTGGGTGAGGCCAGATTATGGATAACTCAGGAATTTGGACTTTATCCTGCAGCTAGTTAATGGGAAACTATGGATGCTTTCTGTGCACAATCAAAGATCTGGTTTAGGATTACTAATAATCCAATGGCTGCAACGTGTAGGATGAATTGGATATGTAAAGCAACCCAAGGCAGGAGACTGGCTTGTGGCACTATTGCAATAATCTAGGGAAGAGTGGTAAGAGGCTGGACCAGCAGTGAGAATGAAAAGGAAGAGACAAAGAATTTTAGCAAAGACCTCAAATATACTCTTTTTCAAAAAGAGAATTAAAATATTAAATTTACTACCGGGAAATCAGGATGTTAATATGTGAATTCTTCACAGGGCAAGAACACTGTCGGAGATCAAACATATTAAGAAATTGAAGATAGGGGCACCTGGGTGGCTCAGTCAGTTAAGCGGCTGCCTTCGGCTCAGGTCATGATCCCAGGGTCCTGGGATCGAGCCCCGCATCGGGCTCCCTGCTCAGTGGGAAGCCTGCTTCTCCCTCTCCCACTCCCCCTACTTGTGTTCCCTCTCTCCTGTCTCTCTCTGTCAGATAAATAAATAAAATCTTTAAAAAAAAAAAAGAAATTGAAGATATATGATGAGATTACATTTTTCCTTACATTCTGAATTGTTTAATAAATAAGGAAATAGTTACTCAGATGAAGTCAAAGTTTTTCATAAACATCTGTGCAACATGATTTACCCAATTATTCTTAGCCAGGTATTAGAAAAGGATTACTTGAGTGGGATAGGGTTCTGAAAATGGGGAAAGTATGGAGGTCACATATGGTTCCATTTCATAAATTCTAGGTTATAGAAAGTTCACATATTGCAAAGGAGAGACTTAGAAGCTCTGAACAGAGTGACTACATTGATTTGTGATGTTACTGCCATTGGTATTGGATTAGCAACTGCCATAGTTAAGCAAAACTATCATATCATTATGAAAGAAATAAAAAATCCTGACTCTATATAAGAGATATGAGAGATTTTAGAAGACCCCCAGGCTTAGCTTGAGGTTTGAGTTAATACCTAATTTAGCTAGTGCCTTTCTTCTTTAAGCTCATTGCAAAGCTTTGTATCAGTGTTCTTTTTTTCTCTCTCTTTAGTTGGGCAATCAATGAATACCATTCTTAGCCTTTGAGGAAGTCCTCAGTCATCTATGGAAGCCAGAGTTCACTTTATACATTGTCATGAATTCCATTTTTAATTCCCTTAATATAGTATAGCAATTTTAAGCCTTTCTACTCTAATAATTGTCATCATAAATTAAGAGGTCATAATCAGTCTAGAGTAGCAGCTCATCTACTGGAGGGAAGGTCTTCAGCATTACACATACAGTTAGAGAGTGGGAATGGTATTGATCCAGCCAGTAGTCATTGCCCTCTTGGGGCAGGTGTTGAAGAGGGGCTCAGGTAAAGCACAGATTTTGGAGTCAGACTGGCCGGAGTCCCAATCCAGTCTAGATCATCTATAAGCCATGTATTATATTTGTTTGATAAGGCTGCCATAATAAAACACTATATCCTGAGTAGCTTAAGCAGCAGAAACTTATTTTCTCACAGTCCTAGAGCCCAGAAGTCCAAGAACAAGGTGTTGTTAAGGTTGGTTTCTTCTGAGGCCTGTCTCCTTGGCTTGTAGATAGTCATCTTCCTGTGTCTTCACAGACTTTTCCTTCTGTAACTATCTGTGTCCAAATTTCCACTTAAAAGGACACCAGTCTTTTCGAATTAGAGCCCATCCTCATGACTTCATTTTAACCTAATCACATCTTTAAAGATCCTATCTCCAAATACAATCACATTCTGAGGTACAGGGAGATAGAATTTTAACATATGAATTTGGGGCGGGGCGGGGGGGAGACAATACAATTCAGCTTATTATATGTAACTTCAGGCAAATTACTTATCCATTCTGTGCCTTGGTTGTTTATTTGGAATAAACTTTGGACACATCAAGTCTGAAGAACTGCAGGTGTTGATTGTGAGGTGAATACCAAGCCTGGCATGATTGTGAGGTAAAGACCAAGCCTGGCATACTCCAAAAGGAGGTCGTTGTTCTAGCAAGAGCTTATTCATAGCAATCTTTCTTTTTCACCTTTAAAATTAAGGGTTTTCCTGTTTTTGTTTTTAATAACACCAGGCTTATTTTGATATATTGATATCAAGGTATATAATAAAAACAAAATCTGTGTTTCTCAGAGGAACTGCCAAAACCAGAATATTACAAATATAGAGATTTTTGTCTAGATCGAAAGTATAAAAACATGAGATTTATTTAGAAATCACATACTTGGAAGTTATTGCTTACCAAAATGGCATCATATCCTATCTATCCCCATATAATGATATATATTGATCACTTCATTTCTTCTTTACCCTCAACTTCCACATTAAAATAATCACCAGATCTACCGGCATGCATTGCTAAACATCTTGATAACATATTTTTTCTTCTCCATCTTCATTGCCTTCATCATGGTCCCCAGCAATGTTTTGGTTGCTGGGGTTCTGGGTCTGCACTATTGCATTAGCCTTCTGTTCTTCTCCCTCCAGCCCTGTCCTGTCAAATCCATAAATACTATTGCCAGGCTAATGTTTAAAAACTGGAAATGACACCTCATCTCTAATATTTATAATCAACTGAACATTTGGTACCACATATAGCAGTTTATCGGTAACTTGTTTTATACTGGAACAAAAATTGAAGATAAAGTTCACATGTGCAACATAGTCTAAGTGGTAACTAATGCTTTCAGAGGTCGTTCCATAGCTAAACGTCGGTGCAAATGCTCTGTGCCATTCTCTCCTTTTACCTCACTATACCTGATCAGTCTATGCCAGCACTGGCCTAGAGAATCAAATTCAAGATCCTTTTCAGGATGTCCAGCAATGATTAAGATCCCTCCAGTCAGGCTCTACCTGCCCTCCGAACTGTTTGGACGTCTCTGGAGTACTTTTTGTCTCCTGGAATTCCCTTCCCTTCCTTGTTGCTCAGAACTTTCCATGAACAGATACCTGCCTTTCTGTCTTGCCATAGCATTTTGATGGCACCTTTCATACCATGTATCATACCAAACTCTAATGATTTGTTTGCCTCTGAATCTCCCTCCCAACCTGAGGGCTTCTCCATGTGGTTTACTTCACCCTTATTTTTCTAGCACATTCAATAATGTTCATGCAATAAACACTGGAAATGAAAAACTCAGAAAGTAAGGAAGTGAGAGACATTTTCTGTACCTAAATATTTTTAATTTTCACCATGCTTATGGATATCTTCATGAAGAAGACAGAGTAAAGGAAGAAGAGAAAGAACAAGTATGGGGATGAAATAAGGAAGAAGTGTTAGGGAAAGCGAGCACGTAGACTGAGCATGTGCCCCGGATCCCAGGTTTCTTTACCTGCAAACCATAAAGAGTGGCCCAATTCCACTCACAAGTGCACTGATCTTTCTGACCTCATGCTGCATTTCACATGACTTGTTCTATTTATGAATGTGCTCACCTCCTGATCTCTTTTTAGTCATAGTTTCAGCAAATGTGTTATTACACATTGTGTCAGCACAAACCATGTAATAAGCCCTACGCTGAGAAGTAGAGAGACAGTCCTCTTTGAGAAAGGTAGAATAAAGTTAAAAAGTGTTGTCATTATTACTTTTATTCTAAAATAGAGAATCTGTATTTTAATAACTTGGGTATTTGTAATGAAAATCAATTTCACATTTAAGATGGGCAAATACTCTTTTTTTAAAAAATATTTTACTTACTTATTTGACAGAGAGAGACACAGAGAGAGAGGGAACACACGCAGGGGGAGTGGGAGAGGGAGAAGCAGGCTTCCCTCTGAGCAGGGTACCTGATGCAGGGCTTGATTCCAGGACCCTGGGATCATGACCTGAGCTGAAGGCAGACGCTTTAACGACTGAGCCACCCAGGTGCCCCTAAGATGGGCAAATACTCTTGAATGCTACTTAGCAAATATTTTCTCTAAGTCAAGTACATGATTGCCTAGTTGACATGGACTTCTCTTCTTTAGTACTGGCAAATGTTGCAGATGCAATTTGATAACCATTTAAGGAGTCTACAGGCTTGCTGCAGCAAGTATAAGATGCTTCCAGTCACACTCAACCATGCTTTGAGGGCGACTTGTTCTTTGCCTCCTACTACAGAAGTTCTCTAAATTGAGCTCTATTTAACAAACCCACCAGGTTAGTGATTTCTCATCACTCACTGTATAAATCATATGGACTGATAACCATAGTTCACAGCTTTGGGTTCCTCCCAACATTTCTGCTTGTGTCATTGAATTGCATGCTTATTCAAAGTTAGTCGTGCTTGCTCCCAACTATGTTTGTGCCAACTGTACTTGTTTCTGTAACTAAGTGATGTATAACTCAATAAAATACAATCCCCAAAGGAGAGTTACAGTTTCTCTGAAAACTGCACTGAATACTTTGGAAAGTCTTGAAAAGGAGGGTCTCCAAATATTTCTGTTAAATTACATGTGGGCAAGATCATTGTCAAAGATTGGGAGAAATGTTAAACATGTAGAAGAATTCTGGGTTAAGAATACTTTGCATGTCTATAATTTTGGCCTCACTTTAAAGGAACCAAAATTGAGAAATCATAAATGATAAATTATGGGTGTGAGTTTATGAGAAAGAGTACATGGAATTTCAGTCAGGTGGCCATGCACAAAGAAAAGGCATGGTGTACATGAAAAAGATTGGAGAATAAATGCACATTTATGAGATTGAAATAAACAGTTCAAGGTGTGCACACATCACTTTTGTGATTCTCTTTTTATAAAGCTCTTTCAGTTGACCAATGAACAACAGACCCGATTACTTTCACAGTAAAATGTGGGAATGACTGAAGGAAGTCTATGGTATATATATATATATAGCAAAAACCACATTGGTTTATATTCTCAGTTCAGCCACTTTGAACAAGACACCTGTTCTCTCAAAATTTTGATTTCTTGTTATGAAGAGGGGAAAAAGCCTATCAGGTTTACTTTACAGGTTTTTTTAGAATCAAGTGAAGTAATAAATGAAAATATTTTATAAATTTCAAAATGCTAAAATGAAATGTAAGGCAAATAGATCTACTGAGCTTTAAACTCCTAATGGTAAGAGTTATGTCTTGATAACTCTGTATTCTGAAAAACCCCATAGAATAGTGTTTGTAGAGAGTAAAACAAGAAGTCTTTAATGAGTGAGTTAATGGATAAATGTACGTATTCCTCTGCCACAATGATGGGCTCCATGTGGAAACATTGCTTCCTGGCCTAGCCTTTTTGACATGGTGTCATACTGACTTGATGGACATCTTAGAATCTGCCCTTATTGTGTCCATTCTTGGCAATGTCTGTAGAGGAGATATGTACCAGCCCTCTTGTATAGGTTTATGTGGTACATGATAGATATTTATTAAATAGTCTTTATTGTGTGAGTCAACAAATGAATAAGTGAATGATTGAAAATGTTCAGACTCTTATGTAACTCTTTTTTTTTTGCTCACAACTTACTGTCAAAGCAATATGAACTGGTGGTTGTTGAGTTAACTGGGTAGGCATTCAGTAAATATTTGTCAAATGAATAACCAATATGTAAATGCAATGAATGAACATGGAGATAAACCTGTCTCTTGTTTCTCGGCTTCACTGAGATTTAATTGACTTACAAAGTCATGTAAATTTAAGGTGTAAACATGTTGATTTGATACACACACATATATATAATTGTACACTTATATATACTTGATACATTTGCATATTGCAATATGATTACCACCATAGCGTTAGCTAACTCCTCCATCATGTCACATAATTATCATTTATATTTTGTGGTGAGAACATTTAAGATTTATTTTCTTGGGGCGCCTGGGTGGCTCAGTTGGTTAAGCGACTGCCTTCTGCTCAGGTCATGATCCTGGAGTCCCAGGATCGAGTCCCGCATCGGGTTCCCTGCTCAGCAGGGAGTCTGCTTCTCCCTCTGACCCTCCCCCCTCTCATGCTCTCTCTATCTCATTCTCTCTCTCAAATAAATAAATAAAATCTTTAAAAAAAAAAGATTTATTTTCTTAGCAACTTTCAAGTATTTAATACAGTACTGTTAACTATAATCATTACCAGTGTGCATTAGATTCCTAGAACTTATTCACTTTCTAACTGTAAGTTTGTACTCTTTAACCGACATCTCCCCATTTCTACCACCCCAGCCCCTAATAAACCATCATTCTTATCTGTTTCTATGAGTCTGGCTTTTGTAGATTCCACATATAAGTGATATACAGTATTTGTCTCTCTGTCTGATGTACTTTATTTAGCATAATGCCCTCAATGTCAATCAAGTTTTGGCAAATAGCAGGATTTCCTTCTTAATACATCTATGTATATGTATATGTTTAACAGTGCACAAGGTTCGCTTTTCTCTACATCCTCACCAACACTTTTTACCTTTTGTCTTTTTGGTGACAGCCATTCTAACAAGTGATATATCATTGTGGTTTTAATTTGCATTTCCCTAATGATTAGGGATGTTGGTCATTTTTCCATGTACCTGTTGGCCATCTGTATGTCTTCTTTGGGAAAATGCCCATTTGGTCCCTCTGCCTATTTTAAATTGGATTCTTTGTTTTGTTGTTGTCGTTGTTGTTATTGGATTATGTGAATTCTTTATGTATTTTGGATATTAACTCCTCATGAGATACATGGTTCGCAAATATTTTCTCCCATTCTGTAGATTGCCTTTTTATTTTGTTCATGGTTTTCTTTGCTGTGCAGAAGCTTTTTAGTTTGATGTGTCCCACTTATTTATTTTTGCCTTTATTGCTTGTGCTTTTGGTGTCATATCCAAAATATTGTTGCCAAGACCAATGTCAAGGAGCTGTTCTCCTATATTTACTTCTAGGAGTTTTACAATTTTGATCTTCATTTAAGTCTTTAATCTATTTCAAGTTATTTTTTTTGTAAGTGGTGTAAGATAGGGGCCCAGTTTCATTTTATGCATGTGGTTATCTAGTTTTCCCAATGCCATTTATTGAAGAGATTATCCCTTCTCCATTGAATATTCTTGGCTCCTTTGTCAAATATTAGTTGACCATATATACGGGAATTTATTTCTGGTCTCTTGATTCTGTTCTATTGGTTTATGTGTCTATTCTTATACTGGCATCATACTGTTTTGATTTCTACAGCTGTAATCAAGAAGTGTGATGGCTTCAGCTTTGTCTTTTTTTCTCAGGATTGCTTTGACTATTTGGGGTCTTCTGTTACTCCATACAGATTTTAGGATTTTTTTTCTTTTCCTGTGAAGAATGCCATTAGAATTTTGATAGGGATTACACTGTATCCATAAATGGGTTTGGATAGTATGGATATTTTAACAATATTAATTTTTCTGATCCATGAACATGGGATATCTTTTCATTTGTCTCTTTTTCAATTTTTTTTCATCAGAGTCTTGTAGGTTTCAGTGCATATTTTTCAAAAATAAACCTGTCTTAAAGTCACTAAGGTGACTTAAAACTACTTGCTATTAATTGTAATAAAATGTCTTTTTTAAAAAATTAAGTCTTGCATCATGCACAGGATTAAAAAAACTCAAACAGTTCAAAAAGATATATAATGAAAAGCAAGTATCCTCCTAAGACCATATCTTAGACTCACACCTTATAGAAGCCTTTCTAAAAGTTACTAGTTTTAGTTAACTAAAAAAGTTAACTTTTTGTATACCCTTCCAGAAATTTTATATGTGCTATAGAAACATATTTTTGTATCACACACATACACACACACACATATGTATACAGATATATATATCTGTATATATACAGAGACAAAGAGATATGCCCACAGACTGAGACATGAGCATACTGACATACTTCTTTCCTTTTAAACTTAACAATGCATCTTAGAAATTTTCTTTATCAGCATACATGGGTCTATGTCATCTTGTTTAATAGTTTTATTATCATTCATTTAACTGTTTTCCCAAACTGGTGGATATTTAGTTTGTTTTATATTCTTTGCTATTCTGAATACCGTTGCAATGAATTCATTTGTGTATGTGCACACATGCATGGATGCTTGCGTGCACGCATGCGCACACACACACACACACACACTTGTTTATATGCCTGAGTGCATCTGTAGAATGAACTCCTAAAAGTAGAATTTCTGGGTTAAAAAATATTTAGCACCAGAAGGCAGGGAAACTGGCTTATTAAATTTATTTTTCAGTTTTAATAATGTTTGAGAATACCAGCTCTGCCCAGAAAAATAATCAATAGATTCCTTTTCCCCTTAAAGTTAAAATTTGACATTGAATACACTTGGCACCCAAGGTGGGATAGACAACTAGGCTAAGCTCTGTACATGTGAACCTTCTGATTTTCAGTGTAGGAAAGACTTTATGGAAAATCTAAAAGACTTCCTAGAATAAGAATGTTAGGGGACCATCTTACTCTCTTTGGAAAATTCATCTCAAACATGATGAAACTGATAAAAATGTTCTTCTTTCAGACTTACTTCATGTGTGGGTTTTGTTTTGTATTGTTTTTTGTCCTTTGATGAGTCTCTCAGTTTTTTTTTTCCAAAGAAAAAGTAATAATTATTGATTTTCTTCAACTTTCCCTGAGTTATTTTTATATTGCTTTAGCATAATAGGAAGCATGAGAAAATTTAAATGCATTTACCTATTCAACAGAGTAGAAATATTCATACATGGGAACACTAATATGTATTGACAAATACAACTAATCAACAACTAATAGTATGATTTTCACTTTGATCAAATAAAAATAGTTTAAAATACATCAACAGTTTGAGTTAAAATTGGTACAGAACTAATCCTTCCATAAATATAATAAGTTCTTGGTAGATACTCACATGGGAGAAATATTTAAAATTAATATATTGGGGCACCTGGGTGGCTCAGTTGGTTAAGCGACTGCCTTTGGCTCGGGTCATGATCCCGGAGTCCCGGGATCGAGTCCCACATCGGGCTCCCTGCTCGGCAGGGAGTCTGCTTTTCCCTCTGACCCTCCCCCACCATGTGCTTTCTCTCTCTCTCAAATAAATAAATAAAATCTTTAAAAATAAATAAATAAAATTAATTTATTATTAGGAATACTTTTTAGAGTGATTAGCCTAGAATTGTGTCCACAAACATAGAGGAAAAAAATAATGCAGATCTACTCCATCCAAAACTGTTAGTTGAAAAGATAATTTATTATTTATTTATATCTGTTGTTTTCAGCCCTGGCTGCACATTAAAACTATCAAGAACTTTTAAAAAATATAAATATTCAACCAGAACAATTAAAATCAGAATCTCAGGCTTAGAAAGGGGAGTGGCATGCATCCACATTTTTCTAAAGCTTTGCTGGTGATTCTAATATGCATTCAGGTTTAGAACTACTGGTTACAGAAAGATAAGAAGTAGGAGTTTAGAATAAAACACTTCCTGATAACTATCAGGACACCAAAGTGAGTGTGAGACAGACCACTTCTCTCACTGCATGCAAATTTACAAAAGAAATTACTCCAAGAGTTTAACATTTTTCTGTAAACTCCAACAAATTCAAGGATGTATAGGTGGGAGACAGAGAAGACTGAAGGATAACATTAATGAGAGAGCTGATGCTATGCTGGAATCTTCATCTTCCTTTGGTGAAAGAGCCATGTGGATGCTACCTTTTTCTTCAAACATAGAGAAAAGTGCTTTAATGGGTACACTGAGAGAGCCATGAATTTGTTTTCTACCATTGGGAGACACAAGACTGCTATCTGATCCATGCACAAGAAAGCTTTATCAAACATAGACTGGAGTGTTTTCTATCAGCCAATTGCTCTGTCAGTGGAATGAACAGTGTTATAGTATGGGAACCAGTCTGCCTCTCAGAGTTTGTCAGGGCAAGAAATCCACTATATTTTCCTTTACAGAATGGCAGTGACATGGGAGAGGGATTCTGAATGGTTCTTGACCAGCATGGTTGACAGGAGAGGTGAGCAAAACTTAGCAGAAAGAGGTTGGAAGTGTATTCTCAGATGGAAAGTGTGAGTTGCAGGTGATCGCCTAGAATAAAGATGTATCATCTTGGGTGAGCAGAAGAGCTGGACCCTCAAAGCCCACAAAAGCTACCTATGAGGGAAAGAGTCATCCAAAATTATCTTCCAGGACTATATTTTAACCAACTACCGAATAGAAAGCATGAAGCCATCCAGCTCAAGTAAAAATCAGTCTATTCCTTGCCTTCATTTCCCTCTGCTACAATAATACTGTAGAGAGTAGAAGAGCTAGCAAATACGGAAGGAAGAGTGTGGGAGAGTTTTTCCATTGCAGACTGCCATCTTTAAGCCTATCCAAGCTGAAGTAGAAGAATATAAGTTTAAGTGGACATTAGGGCTTGATTAGCACACTTTCCCTAAGATTCCTGAACTTGGAGAGCACAGCAGAAAGTAAAGATTGAGCTTTAGCCAACTGACATTGTAATTTATGATTTTAGTCTTGAAATGACTTGCTCATCTTTTTACCTATCAGATGTTTTGTACCCTTGATCCCAAATATCTTCTTTCTTCTTAATCTATTGCTTTCCTACCAGAGTTTCTTTATCTGTATCTCGCTTACTTATACTTGACATCTTGTACTTGACATTTAGTTTCTTCTCAACTCTTTCTTGAGAACACTGATTTCTCATTTGCTACCCACACTGATTAGCAGTAATATTTCCCAATGGCTTCTATGACTATCCAAGTTCTTACCCTCTGCCCTGCCAACACTCATCCACAATGAGGCATGTTTCATCATGGAATAAAACAGAACAGTTAATTAGCTATTTTACTTTCCAACTTGTTTTGTTAGCATTTTGGAGATGTAGGCAAACAACAAAGGGCAACACAGTATATAGAGCTCATTAGTGAAGCATAATGGTGCCCACCAGAATGGAACTAAAGTAAACTGTGAGCTCATCCAAATTATAGAGTTATGAATTTAGTCCTATATGCATTTAATGAATTGTGTGCTATTAATGCATTGAAAATCACAGGACCTAATAAGAGTGATATAAGTTTTGTTAAAGTCACACACAGAATTGGGCACCTTCATTTACATGTTTTCTTTGCTTTTAAAATGATTAAAAAATCAGATTTTAGGATGATAGAAACACTCTTTGAAGGGCTTGAATTCTGTCAAAGTAGAAACCTCAGAAAACTATTACAAAGATGACTTGTATATGCCTGAACAATGTAATTCTTTAGAACTGGAAATTACCTTTGTTTTACTTGCTGTGATATTTCCCACTTCCACAAATTACTTTGGATTGGCTTTCTGAGCCAGTCTGGTGCGAGACCTCTAGGGAGGGCTCAGCTGCAATATATAAAGCAGCAGTTTTGGTTCATTAGTGCATTTTCTCTTCCTAATATGTGTAAAGCTGATAGTAGAGGCTTAGGGTATCACATGCCACTATGTTAATGAAAAAAATGGTAAGAGTGACATTTAGTTAATTCATACAATCTTTCTTAAAAGTACACATAATTTTAAGTAATGAGGTGTAGATTATTGCTGTTAATTGCCTTTCCATCAGTAAGATATCCTTGTATTCCTGCCTATCTATTAGTTAATTTATTCAACAATCATTTATTGATTGTCAGAAAGTGTCAGGCATTGTGCTTCGTTGGTACTAAAGATTTAAAGTAGGGTAGGATACAATATTGTCCCTGCTCCACAATCATAATGTATTTGCAGAGAAAAGCTTGTAAAATTTAACTTCAGTAGGTAAGTGTTATAACAAGTGTGCACCAACTCCAGTGATGGAACTAAAAAAGGCACATTTAATTTATTGGAACAATTTATTGGAACAATAAATTTAATTTATTGGAACAATTACAATTGAGTAAATATCAAAAAAGGAAAATGTTTCAAAGAGGAGAAGATCCTTGAATGGATTTCCTAAGATGCAGTAGGTATTTTAAGGCAAATATGATAATGGTAAAGTGATATTGTATACTACAGGATGCACTTGCTAAATACCTAGGCATGGAGCAGCTTGACACCTTCAGGAAGTTGCCAGTCATTTGATATGACAAGAGTGTGGTATAAGAAATAAAGTCACAGGAGGTACATTGATAAATGAAGACAAGTCCTCGATCACAAAATATCTTCTATGTATGTTATAGAATTTGTGTTCAATCTGTAGGCAATGGGGAGTTATTAGAATGCATTTAAAAGAAGAATGACATTTTCATTATTTGTAGTTTTAGAGAAATCATTCTGGTAGCCACATGGAAGATTGGTTAAAAACTCAAATTTGAATTCTTCAAATCAGTGATCAGTTGAACTATAGACTCAGAGGATCTGTTAAACTCCTAAAACTGAATGCAAAATTTATGTGCCTATGTATTACTTCTGGGGAGAAGTTTCATAACATAGATTTGACTTTCAATCACTAAAAGGGGATGATGGTGATAACCAGGAAGTAGGGTGACCAACTCATTCCAGTTTGCCTGGGACTTTCGTGGTTTTAGTACCAAGAGTATTGCATCCTCTCAATTCCAAGGAAAACTGGAACAGTTAGTCATCCTACTTGAAAGTCACAAGACTGTGGCAATAGACCCCGTGAAAGGAAATTAAGAACTTCAGCTAGAGAAGAAGAAATGACCTTGAGAGGTATAATACATAGGACTGAATGGTTAATGGAATTGAGGTGCAGTAAGGAAAAATGAACTGAAGATAAAACCTATGTGTCTAGCTCTAGTTATTATATTTATGTGGTTGCCATAAAGGAAAGTGTGTGTGTACAAGTAAGAATGACTTCCATTTTGAGCATGTTGATATATTAAGTATTTTTGAGATTCTGATGGAAATGTCCAGTGGGAATTGAACATATAGATTTAAAGTTGTAGGGAATATGTCTAGAAGAACTTGGGTAAGATTATTCAAGGATGATGTGTACAATCAGAAGTAGTGGTCAAAAGAGTATTCTGGGAAGTTTATGCATTTGAGGACATCCATAGGAAGAAGATCCTGAAAAGAATATGAAAAAAGAGTCTGCTCAGAACTAAAAGCAGATCACCAAGAGAAACTACTCTCAGAATTCAAGA
>NC_138374.1:126928021-126956225 GCF_054177405.1 Leptonychotes weddellii
CTGGGTGGCTCAGTTGGTTAAGCGACTGCCTTCGGCTCAGGTCATGATCCTGGAGTCCCGGGATCGAGTCCCGCATCGGGCTCCTTGCTCCGCAGGGAGCCTGCTTCTCCCTCTGACCCTCCCCCCTCTCATGTGCTCTCTGTCTCTCTCATTCTCTCTGTCTCAGATAAATAAATAAAATCTTTAAAAAAAAAAAAAAGAATTCAAGAGAGGAAAGATTGCAATTATTATTTATATCTTTTAAAGTTTTAAAAAATTTTCTGGAAGTATTAGCCAATGTAAACAGAAAAGAGAAAGGAATTAGAATATAAAAATTGTAAGAGGAAGGAATGAAATATCATTTGAAACTTATATGATTATATACTTAGAAAATCATTTGAAAATATAATTGCAAACATTAAAATAATTTGATAAGCTGGATAGATGCAAAATATATACAGAAACCAAGTAGTTTCTGTTTACACAAAAAATAAAAAGTTGAAAGATTTTAATGGACAAAGATATTCATCTGTAATAGCAACAATAAGAGTAAATATCAAATACTATTATTGGATGACTATTGAATGTTATTATGTGCTAGGCACTGTTCTAAGTACTTTCACAGGCTCAATTCATGTACTCTGCACAGCAACTACATTTTACAGATGAGGAAGTAGAGGCAAAGAGAGTTTAAGTAGCTTGCTTGTGTTTATACAGTTCATAAGTGGCAGACCTGGATTTTAAATTTAGGGAGTCTTAATCCATAGGCTGTGGTTTTAACTGCTCTGTTATGTAGTTATTCTCTTTAGGAAAAAATAGTAAGGTAGTACACTAGAATATACTTCACAAGAAACACCCTCCATATGAAGAAAATGTGAAAATGGTACCAATGGAGAAAGGAAGTATTAGACAAATAGAAAATCTATCATGTCCTTGGACAGGATAATTTAACATAAAAATATAAATTCTCCTTAAATTAATGTACAAATATAATTTGATTCCAATAAAAATAATAAAAGATTTTTTTTCTGTGAAACTAGTAGTTTATATGCAAAAATTTTAAAAGGAAAATTCAGGAAAAAAAGTACTGCTGAGGTGATAGAGCATCAGATATTTTAAAAGTATTAAAGTTTTCAACAATTAAAATAAGACAGTGCTAGCACATAACAGAGAGATAAATGGAAGTCCAGAAATAAATTGAAATACATAGGGATTCAGTATATAATAAAGGTGGCCTTTTATCATTTATGTCGTCATATACATCAATGGAGGAAAAGCGGATGACTCAATAAATGATTCTTGGATAATGGGGAAGCCATCTGGACAAAAATGGATTCATATCTCATCACTTAAAATAAATTTGAGAAAACTGAAGACTGCACTGTAAAAACTATCAAAGCATAAAAGTAACAGAAATTATTTTATAATCTCAGTGTATGAAAGACCTTTATGTGTGAGACACAAATACAAAGGCCATAACAAATCACCTTGATAAATTCAACTACATAAAATTAAAACATTAAATTCTGACCAAACCAGTGTAAGAAAATTCAGAAGATAAATGATAAAAGTATGAAAATATAACATCAAAAACATGCCATTTCCTTTTATTGAAAATAACTCTTTCAAATCAAAGTGATCAATCAAAAAGAATGAGCAATGATCAAATATGTTGCTTTTAAACAAATGAAAAATGTTCACTCTTACTCATAATACAAGAAATATAGATTAAAACCACATCAAATAATCATATCATTTATATCAATGATATCAATTATCATTTCATAGATTATGAAAGATTTAAAAGTTGGATAGCATACCATATAGATGAGGATGGGGCAAAGAGGCACTTTCATACATTGCTGGCCGGACTACAAATTGGTATAGCCTCTGTGCAGGGCAATTTGTCAATATTGATCAAATTTAGAACTTAGAAATAAATATATCACTTATTCAAAAAAATAAATTAAAAAAAATCTTGAACAGTTAATGGTAGGTCATTTGGCTCATTCCTTCCACTGAGAACAACAAATGGGAGTTGAAAAACCTCTTAGAATTCAAGAGGCCAAATAGGGAAATGTTAGCAAAACTGAAGAGAGAAAATAGAGAAATAGTGAGTACTTAAATTGTTTTCATCTGAGAGCATTTGCTGACCCTCACAATTTGAATTTGAATTAAGACAGGTTTACAGGTGAGAAGGGCATAAATAAAAGCAAAGGACCTCCCCTGCCCCCAAAAGAACTAAAGGGCTATCACCTTAAAGTGAGGAGAGGGCTGACTGAATATTCTCACAGGGAATACTAGACCATTTAATGTCATTTTGACCTTGGTTTAAGGTGATCCCCAAATGTTAGAGATCTAGCAGCCTGGCAGAATAATCTGAAATCATATCTGGATACATTCACTTATTGTAGACCTCAATAATTATCTCTATAAATTATTACTTGACATAAAACACTTAGCACACAACAGAGATGACCAGGAGTACTAGGAAATTATACTCAGTGAGTATACAAAGATTATAAAGATTCAGATATTGAAATTACCAGATGCACAGAAACTATCAATTATATATATATATTAGTATTATATCTATATATCTGATTTAATATATCCATCTGTATTTATATCTGTATTTGTATCTATATCTATTTATCTATCTACAGAGAGGGACAATATTTAGTACATGCTCATTTGGTGGTGTACAATACCTCCATCATCATTCTGATATTTGCCTTAGAATGCCTACTCTATCTCAGGACACTTATTCAAGAATCTTCTTTCCAAAACATTTCCCTCCCAAGTGTGGGTAAGGGAGGTCTTGTTTTATAGGTATTGAGATTTATGAAGCTATAGTGATTGAGGTAGTATGGTGTCAGTACAGGAATATATAAAGAGTTGAATGGAAAGCTAGGAAACTGACCCACACATATACAGGCCCCTAAAAAGGACAAAGGTGGCATTGCAGAGGAATCAGAGAGATGACTGTCTTTTAAAGAAATGGTATACTAAAAGAGAACCTATGGAATGGGAGAAGATATTTGCAAATGACATATCAGATAAAAGGCTAGTATCCAAAACCTATAAAGAACTTATCAAACTCAACACCCAAAAAAACACAAAAAAAAATCCAGTCAAGAAATGGGCAGAAGACATGAACAAACATTTCTCCAAAGAAGACATACAAATGACTGACAGACAGATGAAAAAATGTTCAACATTCCTCATCATCAGGGAAATACAAATCAAAACCACAATGAGATACCACCTCACACAGGTTAGAATGGCTAAAATTAACAACTCAGGAAACCACAGATGTTGGTGAAGATGCCTAGAAAGAAGAACCCTCTTACCCTGATGGTGGGAATGCAAACTGGGTGCAGCCACTCTGGAAAACAGTATGGAGGTTCCACAAAAAGTTAAAAATAGAACTAGCCCACAACCCAGCAATTATACTACTAGGTATTTATCCAAAGGATACAAAAATAGTGATTCAAAGGAGGCACATACACCCCAATGTTTATAACAGCAATGTCCACAATAATATGGAAAGAGCCCAGATGTCCACTGACTGATGAATATGAATAAATAAGATGTGTGTGTATATATGTGTGTGTGCATGTGTGTGTGTGTGTGTGTGTGTGTGTGTGTGTGTGTGGAATATTACTCAGCCATCAAAAAGAATGAAATCTTGCCATTTGCAATGACATGGATGGAACTAGAGGGTATTACGCTAAGTGAAATAAGTTAATCAAAGAAAGACAAATACCAGATGATTTCACTCATATGTGGAATTTAAAAAACAAACCTGATGGGCATTAAGGAGGGCACTTGCTGTAATGAGCACTGGGTGTTGCAACTCATGGGTGATGGGCATTAAGGAGGGCACTTGATGTAATGAATACTGGGTGTTATATGCAACTAATGAATCACCAAATTCTACTTCTGAAACTAAGCAAACAAAAAAACTCCCCAAACAAAAACAAAACAAACAAAAAAGAATTTGTGTTAGCTACAGACTGCTACGAAACATTAATATATTTATGATATTAAAAATTGAAAAATTTATTTATCAAAGGATACAATAAAGAAAATGAAATGGTAGGCCACAGAAAATAACACATGTAATACATGTAACTGACCAAGGGGTCATATCTGGAATATACAAAGAAGTGTAACAAACCTATAAGCAAAAGAGGAAAGACAAAAAGCAAACCTATACAACACAGGGAAAGAGCTTAAGCAGAATCTCCAAAAGAAAGAAAATCCAAATTCGACTGGCTGAACAATAATAAAGAAAATCTGACAACGTCAAATGGTAAGAATGTGGAGCAAGCAGTAAACTCGCTGCTAAGGACAACACAAATTAGCCAAATCCCTTAGGAAATCATTTGTCATTTTTTTTTAGTAAAGTTGAAAATTTATATTTCTCATGCCTTAGCAATTTTATTCATAGATTTAGACCCTGTAGAAATGTGTGCTTTAAAGATACAGGATGCCACAGAGCAGGAAAAAAACCAAAAAGGATGCAGTAGTTCTTCACCGAAAAATGATGAATCTTTAAATATAATTTTTATTGAACAAAAGGGGTCAGATCCCCCAATATATGCAGCACATGATTCCAATTATATAAAGAACAATATTAAACTATCTTGTTTATGGATAAATACATAGGCAGCAAAACTGTAAAGACAAGCAGGAAGAGATTACTGTAGAAGCCAAGGTGATGGTTCTCCCTGGAGGCTTGTGATTAGGCTGCAGTTGAGTGTTTCTGGGCAGCTGACAGTATCTTATTTCTTTACCCGGATGCTAGTTACACAGTAACCTTATAATATTTCATTAAATTGTACATTTATATTTTGTTCATCATGCTGTATTTATGTTGTATTTCATAATAAAAAAATTTAAAAAATAAAGAACGATAAAAATAAAGGATTTTTTTTAAAAGATGGAAATTGAGGGCTAATGACTGTCAGTAGCCACAAAAGGGATTTATTTTTTTTTTAAGATTTATTTATTTATTTTAGACAGAGAGAGAGCAAGTGAGCACAAGTGGGGAGAGGGGCAGAGGGAGAAGGAGAGAAAGAATCCTCAAGCAGGCTTCCCATTGAGCGCAGAGCCTGACCTGGGGCTTGACCTCATGATCCATGAGATCATGACCTGAGCTGAAACCAAGAGTCAGATGCTTAGCCTACTGAGCCACCCAGATGATCCACACAAAAGGGACTTCTTGGTGCTGGTAGAGATTTGTTTATGAAAATGCATCGAGCTGTATATGACTTATGCACTTTCCATATGTGTATTTAAATAAATTTTTTTTATTAAATTAATAAAATGGAAGGAAGTTAAACAGGAAGCCACATAGACTGTTCTTTTTATAAGCTAAAGTGTGAATGGAAGTGAAGTTTAAGGTAGTAACCAGAGGGCAGGAATTTATATTTTATAGAAACATACTTATGTGTGATAGGGACAGAATTGGTAGAGGGGAGGGCTTGAAACAGTGGCGAAGATAACCAGTGGCTGGCCTCAGTTTTAAAGGGATGGGCAGGGAAGTGGGTGTACGATGGAAAGAGAAGGTTTGAACAAGGGCAGGAGTACATTTTTCTTTGAAACTTGGGAGAAGGAAATCAGAAAGGGAAAGCTTGGCAGGAACAGGAGAAAAGATGGCTGTAGGTAATAAGCCATGAATGTAGAGGTTTAAGCCCAAGACTGCAGAAGAACATACTATCACTTACCAAGGGAGGAGATATAGGAAATCCTCTCTCCAAGAGGACCATGAAGGATTATAAATGTGACAAGGAAGAGATGGGAAAGGGGAATAGCTACAGAACTATTCAAGGATTGTTGAGTAGTCCTGATGGCCCAGCGGCCCTGGGAGTTGATATATTTGGTGACATCTCCAGAGTTAAGCAGTTATCTTCAGCAGTTTAGGGATGGCGAATGAGACAGAGAATGATGAAATTAAATCAAGATTGAGAATCTTCAGGTAAATTTTGGCTGAAGTATATGGAAAAGCAGGTTTCAGTAACTGGTCCTATGGAGAGTATGGTTAGATGATGCATATGAGGCTTGGGATTCATAGAGAAGGAAGCAGCCATAAAATAAGGTGATTCAGGGATGCAATTGGAAGGGTTGCTAGACTGTAGGTCTGGGAAAGGTGGAAAAAGAGGCAAGTGGAAAGAGGCAACTAAGAGAATTGCTTTGCTATAGTACCCCCAGCCAACTAACTCTTCCCAAAAGTTTGATTAAGGATAGAAAATTTTCAGTTTTACAATGGAATCTTCCAATTTTTCTCTCTAATGCAAAACAGAATTCAATAGAAGAAATATTTTGTATTTTCGAGTAATAATTTTACATAGCTTCTCTTAAGCACAGGTCTTGAGAACAGCATATCATTGAGACTCCACCCTATAAATAGGAATCCAAGTTAAATATTATGGGGGAGGAGGTAAATCTGCAAAAAGAAAATCAAATCATATATCAAAGCTCCAATACATATTTACTTTTGGATCATTCTCTGTGTCGGCCTGAGTCATGGCTTGCCTTGGCACTAGAATGACTATTTCCTGAAGGTGTCAGTATGGCTGGAAGATTAGAACCCTGCCAGAAGTTTTTCCTAAATTGCTCATGGTTAAGCAAAAGAAAGAAAAGAGAAGAAAGAGAGCAAAACTGTTCTGATGGAGGCTGAAACTATTGCTGCCTCTTGTCTGTGATTCCTTTCTTTAGGAAATGCATTGCCTGAAGATTTGGTTAAAAGCCTCCCTTTTAGCTCCTCACCCCCATCCGCATCCCTGATTTCAGGACTCCAACTAATCTAGTTGTTGCTGTCATTTCCCAACCATCAGTAGTTACACTGCACTGCTACCATGCTGAACAGGAAGGGTGCTGCTACAAGCAAGGTAAGAAGAAGAATCAATCCATTGATAAGAAGGTAATTGTTGAGCAAAACTTCAGTGTTAGGTACAACAGAAGATATGGAAAATGCATAAGAGGAGGTTATCTTTAAGGACCTCACATAATAGAAGAATAGGGCAAAACATGAACATTTCACAAATCCAGACATGTACAGTAAGTGCCAGTGGAGGAGAGGATAGAGATTTCAAGGTAGCCTGGTGTGGTCAGCATAGATTGCATGGGGGAATAAAAAAGACGTGACCTCAGAGATCAGGTTTTGTGCAGAATTTCAACAGGTGGATACATTAAAATATCAAAAGTCATGCTCATATTATCTCCTATTTCCCCAAAATAACCAATGCTGTCATCTGCAAACATATCTGCATTTAATCAACTCCTAATTATTTGTGCCAGGGAAAGGAATAACTCAAAAACAATTTGCTTTGGAATTGGAAAAAAATGTGCTATATTCCTTGAAGTCCATTTGTCCTCCCTATTTTGGATTGTTGAGGCTAATGTTAAAATACACTTGCATTTTCCAAGCACACATGCAAGAGCACTGAGATACATGGCTCCGCACTGGATGGTGTTGGGGGAAAGCCACACTAGGATAAAAAAATGACAAATGCTTCTGAATTGATTTCATGTTGTCATGGCTAAACACAAACAGCCTCAGAACATCTGGGATTTCCTCATTTTAATTCCAAGTTGTCATATTTTCACACATTCTTGCTTTCTTGGACGGAGATATTTTTTTCTAGTGTAACTTTTGTCCACTTGCAAAATTGTTAAGAATTCCCATCAAATAGGGACTTTAGATTTTCCCACATGAACTGTCTCTTAGAATGGCAAAGCTAGTGAGAAGGGAAGAAAAGAAAGACTGGAGAAGAGAAAAGAGAATTTCTGAATTGAAAAAATATCAACAACAAACTAAATTATTAAAGGAAATTTCCTAAAATTTCTCTTTAATTTCAAAGCATTCTGTAATTTGAAACTGAAGCCAACATTAGGATGGAGACCTTTGAACCTCTCTAAAATTTCAATTTGCTCCACCCAATTTCTACACTTCTATCTCTCTTCTCTGCTTTAGTTTCCCCCTTAGCACTTTTCATTAGCTAACATGCAACACACATTATTTATTTGCTCTTGTTTATACTGTCTCCACCACCTGAAGGTAAGCTCCATGGTGGCAAAGACTTTTCTCTATATCCCCACTCCCCAAACAGTGTGCTGAAGATACAAGTACTTTACAAATATTTGTTGTTGAATGAATTCTAAATCTTTGTGCTAATGGGTTTAAAGTATTTTTCCATAATTTCAGAATAATTGTTAGATTCAATTTACTTAAATGGAAATTATATTTCTACTATGAATAGAAAATTAGATTCAAATAAATTATTACAGTGTCTATTTATAAAATCTGATTAAACATAGAGAAGATAAATTCAAATGCTTTACTTAAAAAAATACACATAATTTTCAACCATGAATATATTCAATAGGGTAACTTGATAACTGAAATAACTGTACTTAGTCTAGTTATGTTAGGAGTAAAATTAAGCTGGATCAATCAATACTCATAAGCAATGTACTATTCAACAGATGAACTGATGAGGACTTGCAAACTATTTTTGCATTATGACGACTATTACCAAGAATAACTTTAGCAGAATAACAACTCTGAGTAATATTTTTTACTGTTTTGCAATGGTTATATCAAGCAGTATTTATGAATAGAGTCAAGATCCTTTATAAATAATCTATTTAATTATAAAAAATACAGTTCTGAAAAGCAATTTAATAGGGTGATAGACAGTCAAGATAGGTATGTCATATGCAGATAAAAGGAGGTAATAGTTGCATTTCTGTATCCAGCATTGATCAGAAAATGCCTAAAATATTTTTTTAAGAAATGTTTCTTTTAAATGGATCATTGACCAACTAGAGCATATTGAATAAATTAATCAGGATGGTGAAATGCCTAGAAATTATTTTTAATAAGAAACACTTAAATAAGCTTTACTGATAAAAAAAAAAGAGCAGTCCAATGATCTAGAGATGTTTAGCATAGAAGAGAAAATACTTGGGTGAGGGAGAGTGAACATTTTTTAAAAATCTTCAAATAGCTGAGTAGCTACCTATAGAGCTTGAATTTGATTTTTTGAGTTATTCTAGTGGGTCTAAAAAGAACAATAAGTAAGTTGAAATTACAGAGAACTAGACTTATATTTGCTGTAACAAAAACTTGTTAACAATTTGAACATTTTAAAAATATAATGAATTGCATTATGAAGTAATAACTTCTGCCACTCCACATTGTAGAGTGGAAGAAACAGACTCTATATTATGCATATCTGCAGGGCAATGGCTATGTTTCATGTTTCTTTACTTTTAATAGATGTAGCATGTTTATGTGTAGAGGAAGACCTATAAAGAGCTCAAGAGCCTTTGATTGCATGGATGAATGGTTGTGTTTGGACCTCCATGAATATTTCCATGTTTCTAAATGGACCAGGCTACCTGAGAGAGAATATAAGTAAACTTGGTTAAGGGGTGACTGAATAGAAAACATGTGAGAGATGGAAGTGAGAGATAGTATATGGTGAATAAGTTTCAGGACATATCTACCCCAGAACCATTTGCTTACCTTCTAGGGTAGTAAAAACCCAGGCAATTTCTCCTCTTCTCCACAGGGGAGATTTATTTACATTCCAGAATGAAAACCTTCTTTCTGGAAGAAAGGATGGACTTATGTGCCAACCACCCTATATAAACTTTGAATTTCATAATTTCAGGGTTCCCCTCCTAAGGTAGAACCCTGGTAAATGTTCAAGTGAACATCTGCCCTCATTGTGTTGCCCTGTGGGGGCTTGGAAATCTGATGCTAAAATTTCTCTCTCTATCTCTATCAACTTAGCAGATGAATGGAAGAAAGGAAGGAAGGAAAGGAGGAAGGAAGATTGGGTATTTATCTGTCAGGAACTCTTTATATTCCTGCATGGGATGGAAATTTCATAGATAATGATGAAGACCTATTCAATTTTTAGATACATGTTGTTATATATATGTATATATAATATTTTATACATTTATTATCTATTTAATATGTTTATTAAATAGATACAATATATATTTTTATATGTATTTATATTATATACATATTTTTGTCAGATCACTGTTGGTAATTTTAAGTGATGTTTTCAGTCCCATGACAACAAATAAAATTCAATTCCTGGAAAAAAAAAAATGAAGACCAAAGATTCTGCAAGATTTTTGAATTCAAAGTATCTCCTAGAAAGCATGCAAATTTCTTAATATAAAGAGAAATTTTTATCTCTGATAAATTATTAGTGAACAATTTTTCAATAAACAGCATGGTGATTTGAGGTAAATTACTTAAGAAAGTAACAAAGAACCCCTTTTCTGAGGTAACACAGATGGATTCTCACAAAGATCATCTCTTAAAATGACTGAAATGGAAAGAAAAATCATTTGGCCTAAATTTTCCTCAGGACATGTTCAAAATATACTGAATTCTCCTCTGAACAGAAAAAATAACAAAATCTGTTAAACTGAAGATTCTAGAAACTTTTAACTTGCTATCTTGCTGGCATTTGGGGTCTTGAGAAGAGCTTTAGTCAAATGAACAACTCTCCAGTGTAACCATAGGCATTTACTTTTTTTTTTCCAAGTTCATTAGGGTATAAGGTGATTGATGAAGAACTTCAAAAGGATTGATTAATGCATGTCTAGTTTCTGTAGTTAAAACATTTGAAAACTCTTTACTCCCCCCAAGTTTTAATGGTGATTCACCTAAAAAAATCTCTCTCATTGGCAGAAACACATGTAAGCTACATTTATACACTAAGAGAAACACCACAGAGACCAAAATATTATGTTACTAAGTTAATGATATGCATATCTCACAGAATTTGCTGTAATCGATATCTGTGACCAAGCTGGCAACAGATTAAACAGTGCCCTATATCAAATCCCTGTGAGGCCCCTCCTCTGAGTACTTCACCCACTGACCATTACAGAGCTTATGATATGGTTCACCTTCAGACAATAACTCACTGCCAGTGTGCGGTTTTATTTCAGCTGCTGCATATATATTTGAAAGTTTCTATCTTGTTGCTCAAAGTCGATTATAATACTTATTCATATGCTAACAAAAGCATTATGTTATACACATTGCATACAATTAGCATTGAATATTGTTATCCAGTGACTTATAAGCAAGTATCTGTGTACCCAAACTTTGAGAGATGAAGACAGTGCAAAAGGCTGTAAGACATAGTAAATATAATATTCTATATGTGTCTTGTCATGCCACTGAACGATTCCAAAAAAGTCTCACTGGTGTTTTATCTGATCTTCAGAACTACAAGGTGACCCACTCTCTGAGTTTTAAAAGGCCATCAAGTGAGAGGAGTTTAGGCTTATTCTGAATGACTCCAGAAGGTCGAACTAAACGAGCAGATGAAATCCATAGGGAGCCACAGTTTAACCCAAAATAAAGGAGCCTTTATGACCATTACATCTCTTTGTGTGCTTTGGTTTGCTTTATAGTGTGTCTCTTATCAATGGAAATGTCTAACACAGTGGCAAAAAGAAGTCAAGTATCCACGAGTAGCTGGATGAGATGACCTTTCAAATTTCTCCAAATGTTGGAATCCTGAGTACACGCTCTAGTTCTCCTTTAGTTAAAAATGGGTAGTAGCTTGCTGTCCTTCAGATCCTAAAGGGGGAGTATATCACTCCTTCTGTTCCCTTCTCTAATCTGGACACATGCCCAGTTAAGATGAAGAACAGTTTAGCCATGAGCTTCAGCTGCTGCGTGGCTAATGGAAAAGGAGCCCAGGAATGCACACTGTCTCTGTGTCTACTCAATGCCAACAGGCTCGCCTGATTTGAACAAAAATCCAGTCAAGCTGCCTCTTTGGCAGCATGCGAGCAACACATCTGGGTGCCTTACAAGATTTCTGACTGAAGTAAGGGGTATGTTTTCAAACTATGTAGGCCAGACATTAAATGCTCTCTTCCCCACTGGGCTGTGCCATAATCTAGTGAAAGTTGATCATGAAATCCATGGTATCTTGAAGCAGAAGGATCTCAGAAAAGATCTTAACCTACATTTCTCAAAATAGAAACACTACCCCATGAAGGCTCCATGGGGAAAAATGGTATGATACCAAAGAAATTGCATATTTAGGTCTTTCTAGAAGACTCACAATGCACATTATTATAAGTAAATATTGTGAGAAGTCTTATTGCAAAGAAACTTTGGGAAACATAGATCTGACCAACACAGTTTTTTTTTTTCTTTGTATGGTGCTCATTAACATTCCATAGAAAACACACTAGGAAATAATGGTATTTTTAATACCAAACTCCCTTTTTTACGTATGAAGAAACGTAGGTCCAGAGAGATAAAGTGACTTGTCCCATGCTGAATATACTGACAGAGTTATGACTAAAACTTGGGTTTCCTTGCTCCTAATCCAATATTCTTTTCCCTGGTGGACTGTCATGATCATATTCTTGACTTTTATTTCATTTCGTCATGCCCAGGTCAGGTGTTGACTCTCAGACTGATCATCTCTGGCTACATGGTAGAGTCTGGGAAAAGCTGTAGGATAAGCACTTGCTTAGCCAATCTACTAGAGCCAGGAATTGGGGTTATGTTATAAAAATAAAACAAGAATATATCAGATCATGGAGAGATGTTAGAACCAAATCTGGAATTTCCCACAACTGAAACATTTTCCACTATCTATTCCATTCTATGGCTGCCTTTAACACATGCATTTCCTCTTTTTCATACTAAATTCCTAATGAACCCTTGCTTAACATGATTCACCTGTTCATATAGAATCCCAAATCTACTCAACCCAACTAAAAATGAGACACCTCAAGACAGCATTCTGTTAATTACTGAAGTGATATGATCATTTTAAGTTCAGCAACTCAGGATTCCTTCTCTAGATGACTCAGTCAGACCCAGACATGGTTCTTGAAGACCACAAAATATATGGACTTTGCATCCTCCCCCAATGCAGACCAATATATAATGGTGGTGATGGGAGAGAAAGATAGCAGCAGTAAATGTTCCCATTTAAAAAATTAGAAAGGGGAACACATCAAACCTTGGACATTTATAGATGGCAATAGCAAAATGAATATTGGATGAGTGACTAACATCTTTGAAAATCAATCTCCTGGGAAGATTTCCCCTATATTTTTCAGAACCAGCCATAAAAGAGGCATTGTAGTACTCCCTTGGGTTGTCCTAACTTAGTTGTTCAATTCTCTTGGTGGTAATTTTGGTGACTATAAATTACTTATGAGGCTGGAAAACAGTCATTTTTTTTTCAGTCTTGAGAAGCTTTGTGATCATATACTACCCTAAGAATTTAAGTGACAACTGCTTACTATCATTGTTGTAGACACTCTTTGCTAATTAGCAATATAGGAAATTTTGTAGTCTAATCTAGGCTGAACTACAAACCCAAGTGACTATGTCCAAAATCCTAATTTCTGCTTAAAGTTATCAGCCTTGGAGCACAAATAAAACATGATAGACTGACTTGGGGCAGCTAAAAATTTTTCCTCATAAATTAATTTTTCTGGATCAGAGCTGTCCAATACAAGTTCCTACAGTGATAGAAATGTTCTTATTCTGTGCTGTCCAATATGGTATGCACTACACACATGTGGCTACTGAGCACTTGACAAGTGATAATAGTATCAGCAAGGAGCTAAATTTTAATTTTATTTAATTTTAACTAATTTAAATCTACATAGCTATAAGTGGCTAATGGCTACCATATTAGCACAGCTCTAGAATGATCCTATATCAAGGTTAATTTCCAATCAGAACCATAAACTATAGCAATTAGCAAGATAAGCTTTGTGAGGTAAGAGGAGCAAGAGAATATGAAATTGGGGTTCTCTGATTCACCCCTTCTTTCTCTGTGTATTCACATTTCAAACCACAATCTTATGTTATCCTTAGCATTAGAAGCAGGGTCCCTTAGAAAACACTATACTAACATTGAAGCTCAGAAAGACCAATGATTATCTGCTCTTAAGCAGTTTCAGATCTTCCTTATAACAAAGTTATATACTTATCCTATTGTTTCTGGTTCTGTTTTTCAGCAAAGTAACTTCGGACAGGAACTTCTTGCCCTTTTGAAATATGTTAATGGAGGCTATCAGGAATATTCAGTAATGTATGCTAATCTAACAATTTACCACAAAATTCTTACACTTTCATCCCCAAAGAGCACAGTATATCTGATCCCAAGAGAAAGATCAGGTTATTGCTTCCAAAGATTTACAGCTTTTCATTCTGGAATAGGAAAATGCTCTGTATTTCCAGCCTCAGTTCCATATTTTCTCCAAGTTTGTTTTGTCACACACTTGCCAATTTGAGTACTAGTGCTCTTTTGGTTGCAAGTGACAGAAATCCATTTAAGCCAGAAAAAAAAGGGCAGGGGGCGGAGAGGAGGGAAGTTCGTACTGTATGGACATAGAAAGCTCTCATAGAAGACAAGACAGAAGTAGTCAGCAGTATTTATAAACAAGAGCTGTGTTCTAGATACGACTAATAGCTGGTAAAATGTATGACATCTTTTAAGCCCCAACTCACACATAAAGGTGTAAATTCCTTTTTTTTTTGCAGGTAAATCTTCAGGAAGATTCCTGAACTCTTTGTTTTTGATATACACCACTTACATTTTAGGTTTTCTTAGTAGCTGCCAAGGAAGATTTTAAAATGTAGTGGTACTCCATAGTTTAGTTTATCATGGTCTCTCGAGAATTGAATGACCCTCTGTCACAGTTTGTTCTCACTTTAGACTCACTCAATGACATAGCACTTTGGATCCTGTACTGTGGCTTACTCCATCAAATTACTTCTAGCTTCACTTTATAAGAAAAGGATTTTTTTCTGCTTACATTTGTACTTCATCTTCTTTCCTTTTTACTTTTCATTTGTTTTCCATTTCTATTAGTATTCCCTTCACATGCACAAAACCAAAAGGACTGAAATAGCCAACAACATGCCAACAGCACTCCCAACACCCTTGAACAGTTCGCAGAGCCTGGAAAGTGAGGAAAAGGAGCATGCACACCAAGGGTGAATAGGCTATCATTCTTCTGCTACTGAGAACTGTCTGACAAAAGACCCACAGCAGATGTACCAAAACACTTCAATAAAATTTCATACAATCTGAGGACACAGCATGGTAATTAGAACAAAAAAGCCAAAAGCTCTGTTCCTGGAGAACTGTTTGCCTTCGGAAGAAATGGGTCAATGGTGGTAGATGGATAGGAAACCAAATTTTATGAAGAATGAACTAAAGATACTGGAAAACTTTCCCTAGCATCAGAAAATTATAAAATCAAAGGTAAAAGGAACCTGAAAGCCATTTCTTCCAATCTACTATAAAACGTGTAAAGTTTCTACCAACTGTTTGTCCATCCTGTGCCAAAAATATCTCTAATAAGGATAAGTTCCCTCTCACTGCAAAGCAGCATATTTAATAGAAATATTTTAAAATAAGTTTTAGTGAAGTATCACACATGTGGAAATTTTCACAAATCATAAATGTATAGCTTGATAAATGTTCAGAATGTGAACTCACCCCCCAACTTTTTTTTTGTTTGTTCTTGAGGTCCATCCATTTATTTGATTTATTTTTTTAAAAAATTATTAAGGTATAATGGACATATAACATATTAGTTCCAGATGTACAACAGAATGATTCAATATTTGTATATATTGTGAAATGATCACCACCAAATGATAAGTGTAGTGAACATACACCACCTCACACAATTTTTTTTTCTTGTGATGAAAACTTTTAAGATCCACTCTCTTAACTACTTCCAAATATACAATATGTTATTATTAATTATAGTCACCATGCTGTACATCACATCCCCAGGGCATTTATTTTATAACTGGAAGTTTGTATGTTTTGACCTGCATTACCCACTTTGCCCCTGCCCCCCACCTCTGGCAACCATTAATCTGTACTCTGTATTCATGAGTTTTGTTTTTGTTTTTAAGATGCCACACATAAGTGAAATCATACAGTATTTGTCTTTCTCTGTCTTACTTATTTCACTTAGCATAATGCCCTTAGGGTCCATCCATGTTGTCACAAATGGCAGGATTTCCTTCTTTTTTAATGGCTGAGTAATATTCCATCATATATATGATATACATCACATTTCTTTATTCATTCATCCATCAGTGCAAATGCAGGTTGTTTCCATATCTTGGCTATTGTAAATAATGTTACAGTGAACATGGGAGTGTGGGTATCTTTTTGAGTTAGTGTTTTCATTCCCTTCAGATAAATACCCAAAAGTGAAATTGCTGGAACAATTATGGTAGTTCTATTTTTAATTTTTTGAGGAACCTCTATACTTTTTTCCATAGTGGCTCTACCAATTTACATCCCAGCAATGGTGCACAAGGGTTCCCTTTTCTCCACATCCTCGCCAACACTTGTTATGTCTTGTCTTTTTGATAATAGCCATTCTAATGGGTGTGAAGTAATATCTCGTTGTGGTTTTGATTTGCATTTCCCTGATGATGAGTGATGTGAAACATCTTTTCATTTGTCTGTTGCCCATCAGCATATTTTTGGAAAAATGTCTATTCAGTCCTTCTTCCCATCTTTTACTTGGATTGTTGTTCTTTTGTTATTGACTTGTATGATCTTCTTATATTTCCTGGATATTAACCCCTTACGAGATGTATAATTTGCCAATATTTTTTCCCATTTAGTAGGTTGCCTTTTCATTTTGTTGATGATTTCCTTTGTCATGCAGAAGTTTTTTTGGTTTGATGTTGTCCCACTTGTTTACTTTGCTTTTATTGACTTTGCTTTTGGTGTTAAATCCAAAAAAAAAATCATCATCAAGACAGATGTCAAGGAGCTTACCACCTATGTTTTCTTCTAGGAGTTTGTAGTTTCATGTCTTACATTCAAGTTGTAAATCCATTTTGAAATGGTATCTTGTGTAGGGTGTAAGATAATAGCTGAGTTTCATTCTTTTGCATATGGCTGTTTAGATTTCCCAAAACCATTTATTGAAGAGACTGTTCCCCATTGTATATTCTTTGCTCCTTTGTCTAAATTAATTGACCATATATGTGTGGATCTATTTCTAGGCTCTCTATTAGGTTCCATTGATCTATATCTGTTTTTATGCCAATACCATACTGCTTTGATTACTATAGCTTAGTAATATAATTTGAAATCAGGGAATATGATGTCTCCAGCTTTGCTCTTCTTTCTGATGATTGCTTTGGCCACTGGGGGTCTTTTGTGGTTCCATACACATTTTAGAATTGTTTTCTCATTTCTGTGAAAAATATCATTGGAGTATTGATAGGGATTGTACTGAATCTATATATTGTGTTAGGTAGTATGGACATTTTAACAATATCAATTCTTCCAGTCTATGAGCATGGAATATCTTTCCATTTATTTGTGTCTTCAATTTCTTTCATTAAGCTCTTACAGTTTTCAGTGTATAGGTCTTTCACCTCCTTGGTTAAATTTACTACTAAATGTTTTATTCTTTTTGATGCAATTGCAATGAAATTCCCTTTTAACTGCCAAGAAATAAATCATTAACAGCATCCCAGAAACTCCCTTTAGGTCCCTTCCCAGTCACTTAGTCCTAGAAGTAACCATTATCCATTATCTGTCACCATCAATTAGTTTGCCTGGCTTCAAATTTTATGTAGTTTGCCTGGCTCCTTTCATCCTCATATACTCTTTGTAAGAGGGAATATGCTACAAACATTTTGGAAAACTGTTTGGCATTATCTACTGAACATAAACATGGGCATATACAAACCCAAATGTGTACATATGTGCACTAAAAGGCATACTTAAGAATATCCATAGCATCACTGTTCATAATAGCCCAAAAATGAAAAAAACCCTGACACGCCCATCCACTGTAGAATGGACAAATAAATTGTAATATATTCCCATAACTGAATGAGATGAGTGAACTGTTTCTCACAAAGGTTATTCAATATTTTGAATATTTCAGTATTTTGACACCTCTCATTTTTTAAAGATTTTTTGTGCTTGAGTGGATGTCTGAGCCTAGCTTTTTGACCAAATTTAAAGAACAAATATAATCTTGCTTTCATACCATTGATATGATTGTCATGAACTATTAATAATTAAATTAATCTACAGCATGTTTAACATCACAGTAAAATATTTTAATGGGTAAAAGTTCATTTAGAATATATCCACTGACAGTCTACTCACCACGTCACATAAGAAATATGTAAAGGAACTGGTAAGTTACACACAACTGTAACTCTATGGCTCTTTTTTATCCACTAGACTTTTCCTACTTCAACTCCAAATAAGATCCAAAAAAGACAGACAATGACTTACAAGAGAGAGAGAAATAAATATAATTCTGTCCATTTAAAGAGGTTATTTGGTTCAGATAATCTCCCTGTTACCTAACTGCTCTTAGCAAGTGATGTGAATATTGTTTGTTTCTCAGTTCCTCATGAATTACATCTCTATCTCTACTTTCAAGATCTGGTTATGCACTACCAATCATTCACATTGTCCAATGTTCCTTCAGAACAGCCTTTCACTGCTTGCCTGTCCGTCATTTTATACAGGGAGCTACTGACAGAAGCACTTGGAACTTTCCTGACTCTAACCTTAAATGGCCTAAAGTACTTCACCTGGGTGAGATAAGGAATCTGCCTCCTTCCCTCAGTTTCCATGTGGAGTCTGGCACTTCTCATAGGATCTTCTTCAAGTTTATCAAACTTAAGGAAAAAAAAAATCTTCCCCCCGCCCCCGAAAGAAAGACTCCAACAATTTCAAACTAACCTGGGAGCAGATCAGTATGACACTTAATACCTTACATCTATTTGTAAAATGCCAATGTCATGAATAATTTTCCACCATACAAGTTAAACTATAGTTCAGTCATAATAACCAAGTCTCCCTGAAATGATATAATTATTTCTTAGCCCTGAACTGGATTTATTATATTATCATTTATTCATTAATTTAATCAATAAATATTTATTCAGCATTTAAGCATGTGCCAGACACTATTCCAGAAACTGGAGATGCAACAGTAAATAAAACAGACAGCAAGAGTTAGATATTAATATATCTAAGAAAAAAGTTAGATATTAATATAGCTACAGGAAAAAGTGCTGAGGGAGGAAAGAAGAGAGGGATGGGGCTCAAGATGTCTTAGGACTATATCTTTAGGACCCTGGGCAAGATAAACTAGGTTAACACACGCTTAAATATGTTGTACTTTCTATCTTGACAAAATATGCTTCCATTAGGACCTGGAAGGGAAGGTTTGAATTTAGAATTTTAGTACTTCTAGAACTCCTTAGGGCTCCATGCTGGAACTTGGCAGCACAGAGAGATCTGGCTCCATCTTCCTAGCCCTAAGCCCATGGCAATGAACCCCATCCCCCCACCCCCCTGCTCTTCTCTTCCCACACTTGATTCCACTATACCAAAAAAGGCCTTGTGCACACCCATGTGCATGCCTCAGTGCACATTTCTTTCTTCTTTTTTTAAAATTTGAATTCAATTGAATTAACTTATAATGTATTATTAGTTCCGGAGGTAGAATTTAGTGATTCACCAACTGCATATAACATCCAGTGCTCATAACATCAAGTGCCTCCTTAATGCCCATCACCCAATTACCCCACACCCCCATCCCTCAGTCCACACTTCTAAGCTCCGTTTACCCCTCGACCACTTTGGAATCTAGTGGTGTGTGTAACAGTGGCAGAGACCATCCTCAGGAGGACAGACCTAGGCAAGAGGCCCTTGCAGGTCCTGGAAGAAGGATCAGAGCCAAGCAGGCAAGAAATGTTGGAGTTTTGAATACCTGGACATTGTCTAAAAAAGTGGGGATGGGCACAAGTCCCTGGTGGCCCCACAGACTCCTAGCCCTATGAGTATGGATAAGAGGTTCTGAGTGGGGTCTTTTAAATTGAAGGCCAAGGGCAAACCAACCCCACTTTCCCAGGTTCCAGTGCACTACTGGTTGCCAGTACTTTTCCATGTATGTGAATATGTAATATATGTATGTATATAATATACATGTGTGTATATCTGTATCTATGTATGTGTATCTGTCTATCCATCCATCTAGATAGGATATATTGTAGAAATAGGTATGTTGAGTACTACCAGTTGGAAAGTATTAGCCCCTTGAATCATGTAAGCTAATTTGCCATTTTCTGATTCCATGTTAATCAAACACTATTCTGACCACAAGTTTGGCTTCCTATGTGGTTTGATTATAGGGACAGAAGGTGCCATTACGTCATAGCATGTATTCTGATCCTTTGGCTCATGGGATAGTCATATTACAGGTTTTGTTTAATAACTGGTAATATTTAATATATTGCCTTTGTATAAGTTTTGTTAGCGTGTGTCAATATCCCCTAAGTCCAGTAAACTATGAAATAGTAGCAAGATAGCTTTTCTGAAATTGATGGTTCATGGACCAGTTGCTTGACAACGAATTCACTACAGGAAATGCACACTAGAGACCACTCAGCGGTGAGCCAGCTGATCTTCCCCAGCAACACTAGCAAGGGTAGCCTGAGCCAATTTAAACAGTGAGGAGACAGCCCAGCAGGCACATACTGTGCATGCTCAAGTAATACATGATAACTCAGTGCCGGGAGTTCTCGCCTAACCTTGCATGCTGCCAGAAACATAGCAGGGCTTTCTGCGGTGGGAATAAGAACCCTGCCGACCACTCTGCAGCAGGTGCACCAAGAGAGTAGAGAGTGGGAGGCTCACACCCGACAGTCCCTCTCCTCCCCAGTTATCTAATTTTTTCACAACTAGATTCTTTGCCTATTTCCTTTCAGTGCATATGTGTGTCAGCAACATGACATAAGTATTGCTCTCGCTGAATCCAGGATTTTGACATGAAACCACTCCGAACACAGAAAGCATGCAGTGTTACCTTGTGTTTGTAGTCAGGAAAGATGCACTCCTTTTTAAGGAAATTTATTAAAAAATTAAAAAATGGCCTGAGGTGGGAAAGTTCAAATGTTTTGAACACTGAATTTTATAAAGCATTGTCTACCAAATCAGACAAGTAGATACTCATTGGGATCCAATATTTAAAATGATGGCAGGCTTCTTAGTTATAGTCACCTTAAGAACAGGATAAGTCAAATGACATGCAACCCAGAAAGAGATCTATGACTATCTGAGCTACGAACAGTGTCCAATGTGGTCACAGTGTGCATGTAATATAGAACCCTCCTTCCTTCCCCCTCTTCTTTTCCTCATTTCCTCTCTTTACCCCTTCTTTCTATAACTATCCTGGGAATTCACCATATGACAAGCACTTGGGTAGGTACTAGGCATACAGAAGTGAAACTCAACATGTTTCAGGTGCCTTTTGGAGCTTAGAATCTAATACCATAAGTGCAAAAAGTCAAGGGTAAAGTCTCAGAGGGGATAAAACTTGCAGACCCGGCTGTGTAGCAAGGTCTGATTCACTTATTGGGATGACAGGCATAGGAAAAAGGCTTGCCCTCCATTCAATGCTAATTTACCTTTTTTAACCAGAGCTACTCACACAGCGCAATTATTATGGAAAAATCCACTGAAAACATAAAACAACACATCATTAATACCTACATTTTTGTGCCATGAAAATATTATATAGCTTTGACATCTTGTTTGTTAGAATCTTTAAGTGAGTTACAAATGTACCAGAACATTATTCTGTGTTAACAAAGCTTTACTTATTGTTCAAAGGCAGGAATAATTTATCCTGAACTCCTGCCTCGCCTCACTTCACCATCTATGCTGAAAGTATGCAAATCCAATGATACTCTAATGATGTCAACTTAATTGAAGAACGGTTTAAAATGAGACTGACCCGTTCTCTTCTCCTCCGACTGTTCTAAATATATTTGAAAGTTAGAGTTTAGATATTTTTTCTCACTTCTCAGCACCAGAATTCCAAAGAGTTCTTTGTAGAATATTTGGGAGATTATCAATCTTGACCAAAATAAAAAACTCAATTCTTTTGTTCATGTAGGAGACTATGTATCTACAGTATTTATCTCATGTACATATTTGAAAAAATAGTAATTCTATCTCAAGGAAAACAATTCCAAAAAACAGTTCCGAAGGTTTCTATCTTTGTGCTTATGGCACATTTCTTGGTAGCGACGTGTTATCCTACCCCTCTCCTGCCCATGTTAGTGTCCTCCGCATCCCCGTTTCTGAGAAAGTTCAGCCAGCTCTACTTGTGTGGCGTGGAGAAACGAACATTCTTCAGTTGAATGAGTTATGCAACTGAACGGATCAGTGATAACTGTGGTTTAAACTAAATTGAAGAATTGCCAAAAATTAAACTGACCGAACTTCAGATCCATCTTGGCCTTACTTGAACTTACTTAACATGTCTGTGACTGTTTAACTTTCTGCAATTAAGAATGAAACTTAAAATTCTCTACACTAATAAGCAGGGGAAGGCCCAGCAAAAACAAAACATTCTCCTAGAAAGAATTCAATGAGTTCTTACTGACATGACAATGACTCTTCCTTCCTAACTAGATTTTTGATGCAAATTTGTCATTTAAGGTCTGAAAGGTGCTTTAGGGTTTTAGAGGAAAAGTTTTGTATAAACATTGTGTGTTATTACGGGTGAAGATATTTGCAAAATTATAGTCCAATTCACTAGAGCAACAGAACACAAATACAAAATACATCTGGAAAAAGAGATTAAAAAAGGAAATATGGGTGGTCACTTTCCCAACCTATACTCTCCCTAATAAATCAGAGTTTGCTTCTATACAAAAATAATAGATCATCTCTCACATCTTGAAAGCTGCTAGAATCATTTCGTGGAAAAGTGGCCTAATGCCTAAACCATCTCCAATCAGCCCTGGAGCTTCCTGAACCTGCCAATGAATGACACCTGTTTGCAAAACATTTATTTGCTCCCTTGCACAATGTGAGCTACTTCTCGGCCTTATACCTGCTCTTCAGTGTAGCCTTTATTTGATCACAGTCCTTAATTGTTTTTCCAGAACCTTCTACCATTTCTCCCTTATTTGTTTCTTTTGAACCCAGTTTCCACTATTATCTTTCGATCTTTGGTTGAAATTCTTAGAAAAATCCTCCAGGGAATGTGTTTGTTCTTTTCACTGTCATATTTGTGCCTTGGGGGAGGGGGGGGCCAATATAAATAAGAGACTTAGAGCAAAAACAGAACAAGCCATCTCATCTTTGAGTTGTGTAGCCACAATCAAAACCTCACTCATGATACATAATCATGTGATATTTTACTTTACCTTGTCAAAAGATGGAACACTCCCAAAACATCTCTACTGTCCAGCTTTGTTCACTAGGGTGATAGTAGTGGACCAAAGTAGAGTTGAAGAGGGAAATTGAAATTGAGGAAATTGAAATTCTTGTCACTCCCGCCCCCTGAAAAGTGATTGTTTTGAAAGTAGCCACTGAATTCGCAGCCAAAATGTGTAAACTTAGCCTTAAAAATAATGTGGGTTGTTTTGTTTTGTTTCGTTTTCAGAAGAAAAGAGAGATATCACCAATAACCACCCATAGAAATAACTGCCTCTGACGCTCTGAAGACATATCAAATCCCACTCGGATATTTCCCATTTTGTGAATTCTGTTTGCAGAATTGGGAAAATGCTGATGTAATAACTTCTCAGTTTTTTCCTATGTTCCACACAGTGCTGGAGAAGTCACATGATTTTAGGCACGTATGTTGTTTGGTCATTTTCTTTGCGTCCTTTGGGAGGAATCAAATGGCTACTTTGATGTAATGTGTATGCAGAAACCACTGGGGAAAGCACGTCTTCCTACGGGAATGCATTTCGAAAACTGCACAAATAAAAACAATGTTGAATTTCTGGTATGCTCACTGAGTGCGTGTGTATGTGTGTGTGTGTGCATGGACACATGCAAGCCCCTCTATACACAGATATGAATTAACTGCCTACTTGAGACATCAATAACCACTGGCTTTTTTATAAAAAGGATGTTGTGTCTTACATTTGGACACACATGGAAACTGTTCTTAAATTGCTTTCTGTTTTTATCATTAAATGTGGGAATATACCTAAAGGCCACAGCAAACTCTTCTTTCTGTGTGGTCTAAAAAACATTTATCACTTTTTCCTATAGAAGGAGGGAAATGCTATAGTTAGCATTTTGTGGTAGATGGCAGTAAATGATTCTGAGATCTGATAATTACTAGAAGATTTATCCCATGAACAAACTAATAATCCTGGTAGTTAAGTGTTGCCATACTTAGGCACAATTAGTTAGCAATTTGGTCTCTGAACATGAAAAAAAATAGATGGCCAGTTAACATATTATTCTATATTTCACCATTAATGAAATTGTATGGAGAAGGTATAAGAAGAATCTTCTTTTTATTGACAAGAAAATGGAGTCCTTCCTCTGAAAAAAATTAGTTTCTTTAAAAAAAAAAAAGCCACATGGGAATAATGGAGGAAATTTAAAAAGGAAACTCCAGAAATTATAAATAAATATTTAGTGATAGATACTTGGTGGATATTCCATTCACAAAAACTGTCACACGAAGATTTAGCAAAAGTTTTATGGCTTCCCAGGACTGAATATTGGTCCCTCTTGACCTAGCTTCCTCACTAACTCTTGCCTTCTTCCTCTGCTATCCCCAACAAATGCCTGAGGCTCCAGTCATACCAAACTGAGATGCCCTTCCACCCAAAAAGATAGGCCCCTCTTGCCCTCAAAGCCAAAGAGACTAAGATTACTTTAACTTCTTCCATTTGGAACATCAATAGTTTAAAGCTTTTTAAACCCACCATACTCCTTTCCTCCTTGCTAACATATTGTTTGCTGTGTAACTTTTTCTAAAATAGACCTTTTGTCGACTTGGGAAATCATGGAGGTAGATTATTTCTTCTCTGATGATTTCTCCAAAATTGTCTGAAACACCTCAAGTACATTCTGTGCCTAGCGGAGCTGTGGCTTGGGGTCCCAAAGAGCATCTGAGGCATGAAGTAGCCCCAAGGCATTGGATGCTGGACAAACTGAGGAGTGTGCTTGCTCTTGTCTACCCACCGGTCCCCACAAGCTGAGAGAATGGCTCCCTGTCAAAATCAACAGACTTAAGTATGCCCTGATAGGAAATAAAGTGAAGATCTGCAGGTAGTATTTCGGTAAGATTGGTGGGCCAAGTCAGCTGGGTTATACCACCATGGGGTTGTTTTTTCTAGTTGTTTGCTCAGAACCAGACTTCATCTGGAGTCTTCCCTTTTGGGAGTGAGGTCAGAAGAAAAGAATACTCACATGTGAATCATACTGTACATAAAACTAAGTGTAGGCTCCTTAAGCTCATACATTTTATATAATAGTAAGGCCAAATCAAACTTACAGATTCTATCTTAAACACTAAAAAGCAATAGAATTCAAAGTTACCATATTAATTTAATGTGAAAATTAAAATAGTTTTGCTGAATCTAAGTTGCCACATCATACCTATTACCTTAGTATATGAGAGCTTTGAGTTTGTGATATTCCTTTATCTATACATCTATAGTGGTGCATATATAGGTATAGATATAGATGATATATATCTACCTGTCTATATATAATCCTGTGCTAGAAAAAAAAATTGATGGCAAGGTCTAAACTGATATAACCCACCCTTCTGGTATTATGGATTTTATCAGTATTGACAAGACCAGGGAGTATTACCATCTGATCTAGGACACGAAGAGTCTCTTTGCTGTTCATTGTACTATGCCTGAGGAGCCAAGTACAGTTGTGCAGAGTAAGAAAGATCTTTGTGAGCACAAAAGGAATCCCCCATGTGATGATCCATGACGTTCCCATTATCTTCTACCTTCATCCCCTCGTCAAAGTGAATTACAACATTCAGATTAATTTAGAGACTGGTAAGATTATCAATTTCATAAAGTTTGACACTGGTAATCTGGGTATGGTGACTGGAGGTGCTAACCTGGAAGAAATTGAACTAACCACCAACATAGACATCATGGCTCTTTGGATGTGGTTGATGTAAAAGATTCTAATGGCAACAGCTTTGCGACCTGGTTTCCAATGTGTTTGTTATTGGAAAACACAACAAACCATGGATTTCTCTTAACCAAGGAAAGGTGTCCGCTTCACTATTACTGAAGAAAGAAACAGACTGGTGGCCAAACAAAGCAATGGGTAAAATGATTTTCAGGTGATACGATTGGAGAGCTCTCAAGGGTTAATTAAAGATAACATAGCACAGAAAACAAAACCAAAAACTCTTCTCAAGAGATGAAGTATCTTGCCAATTGTGCAGATTCAAAGTGACCCTCCTTAAGTGTGTTACCTTTTGTGATGCAAGTTTCTACCAAAGCACTTTCACCAAGGATCCAAAATTCTCAAACACAGTCCAAGCCTTTTCTTCAGTTAATATTGGATCTCTGACTTCAGTGCTGATCTTCTAGTCAGACACATAAAACTTAACTTTCAGCCACAATCTCTGTCTTTCATTCTGCATAATTGCTGACTTGAAAGGCCCCAACCCTTTTTCCAGGTTGTATAAATTATTCTTTATTGCTCAAACCATTTCTTCTTGCCAAAAGATTCTTTCCATATTCCACATATATTCTTTTTTTTTTTTTAAGATTTTATTTATTTATTTGACAGAGAGAACACAAGCTGAGGGAGAAGCAGGCAGAGGGAGAGGGAGAAACAGGCTCTTCCAGAGCAGGGAGTCCGATGTGGGGCTCGATTCCAGGACCCTGAGATCATGACCTGAGCCAAAGGCAGACGCTTAACCTACTGAGCCACCCAGATGCCCCCATATTCCACATACATTCTGAATCTTACTGCTTCCTGTGTTTAAATCACATCTAATTTCATTTTGTTGTAATCATGCCCTTTTCCCTAGCATTTTTAGTATTTATACTATACATACAGAGAGGGGAAGAAACAAAGTGTGGATTTTCAAATGCTGCCATTACATTTAGTCAATCTTTCCTTTTCTTATTCTTCATCCACACCTTTTGCCAATTTGTCTATCTCCTCTCAAAATCTCACCTCCTTTACAAACCTTTAAAGACCTTGTTCACATAAGAGCATTCACTGGCCAGAGGAATTGGCATCCCAGAGCTGTTTTCCACCTAGTCCTTCCCTCAACCAAGAACTGCTCTTACCTACCACACCAAATTACAGTTAATCTTACATCTTGTACCCAGGTATGGGGGCCTCCTACTGAGGAATGCAGAATAACAATACCAAAAGAGCCAGGATCCTTGACATTTCAAAACTGCCCTATCAGCCTTGACTGCTGACCCTCAGACTAATAAAAGAGAGAGAAATAAGATTCTCATATTTAAGACTCACTAAGTTTAAAGGCAGTTTAGCTATTGTTTTACTTGGTTCTTTGTTAAAGTATCCAGAATCCATATCTTAATCAAGATATAAATGAAATGGGATCTACAAATAGAATAGAAAAAGAAATTACATACATTTATGTAAAATGGAGCTACAATTCTTGTATTTCGTAACTTGTGACCTGAGGTTCTTATTTGCTATATGAATATGTAATTAAAAATTTTGGTTATTGCTAGAATAGAAAAGAGCAAGATAGTGCACTAAAGGATTAGCAAGGGTCAATAATTTTCTTAGATCTGGTGATCAGAGAAAACTTCTCTGAGGAAAGGATATTTAAACAGTGATATGAACTGGTCCTGTGAAGGGCAAGGAGAAACACCTTCAAAGCAAGGCAAACTGCAGGGGTGAAGATTCCAGAGGAGATAAAAAGCTGCTAGAGAAACTGAAAGAATTCCAGGTGACTAGACTTTGTCAGTAATTGGAAACTGTCCTAAGATGAACTTGGTGAGCTAGCAGCGGCCAGAACGTGCAGGGTCTTGCAGGTCAAGGTTAGGAGTTGGATTTTACTCTTGGTGCAGTGGTAAGCTGTTGAAAGATTTAAAATAAGGGAGTGGTGTGGTTGAAGTTGTGTTTTAGAAATATGAGTTTGGTTGCTGTGGATTGAAGAAAAGAGAAAGGTAAGAACAGGAGCCACAGTTGCTGTTTAGAGGCTGTGATGGAGTTTAAGAAATAATGAGAGCTTTGTGTAAGACCATGGAGGTGATGGAGAAAAATGGAGAGGAATGGACCCATCTGATGTGTTTTGAGATATATTTTAAAAGATATAATTTGGAACAAATCTATGGATATATAATATATATTTGGATAAGACTTGCTGAAGC
>NC_138374.1:126956725-126979020 GCF_054177405.1 Leptonychotes weddellii
TATAGCAATCTTGCCATAAAATTCAGCGGGAGTGTCAAATAAGTCTTTGGGATATAAAGTCTGGAGCTGTTTTCTCAAATAAATTGGAAAGAAAAAAAGAAATAAACAAATGTCCATTCAGTCCCATCTCCAAGGATCTAACCTAGGCAGAGGCTACAAAGGTGAACACCCCTTTCTTGCTACCCACAAGGGCTGCATAATGTAATTGGAAAAAGAAGATACAAACAGTTGAAAACATCGTAAAAGAAAATAATGGGAGACGTCACAGAGCAGCAAATAATTACCTAGTAAGGGATGTAGACAAAGTATCATATATTGGGGTAGGGGGAGTGAATTCATAGGCTTGACTGATGTAGGGAGGTTTCCTAAATGAGGAAGAATTTTAGGTGACCATGAAGAATATATGAGTTGTCCAGGAAAAAAAAAAAAGATAAAAGAAAATTTTTTTTATTTTTTTTATTTTTTAGGAACAGGGAAATGCATCAGTAAACATGAAATTTTTCCCACTGTTTAAAATAACTACTTTTTTGGGGTCATAATTAGCACTCTTTTAGAAACCACAGATTTAAATGTCTGTTAACTATGTAGTAACCAGCTGCTTAATAATTATATTCAAGTGATGTTTATATGACTTAAGATAATTTTTCTCTTTCCAGACAGGCTTACTCATACAGATATAGTCTCAATTGCTAAACCAAAGATGGGTTCATTCACACTTTGGGTTCAAATCTACAATCCACTATTCTTGGTCTACACAATTATAAAGATGAGATGTCATAGTTGTCCAGGGGGTCCAGGTAATGGTCAGTTGGCTAAGAATTTCTACATATTTTATATATACATAGATATGATCTAGTGAGGCTCAGCAGCATGGTTAGCAACTAGCAAAAGAAACAGAGTCAAGGAAGTGAGATCAGGGGATAATTTCTCTTTTCTGAGACAGAAAGAACTTCCTACAACTGTTCTGTCTGCAAGTAGCTTCGGATTCTCAGATCAAGCAATCAAGCTCAGAAGATGGAGCCAGGCCTGAAGAGCACCATCATGATTCACCTCTTGGAGTCTGCCTTTGGCTATATGTGAAAGAGATTGGCGATGATGATGATGATGATAATGTCAATAATGGTAATAATTTGCACTTACTTGGGAGCTTTAAAGCTACATTTTCAAAGATGTTATAAACATTAATTAATTAAGCCCTACAGCAGTTCCTAAGGTAGCTATTTCCTGTATTGTGCAAATAATTAACCAAAGCAAAGAAAGGTTAAGTGGGCAACCTGAAGTTACACAGGAAATAAAAGCTAGGAAAAGAGAGACTGATTCCTAGCCACAGAGTTGGCTTATTCATGTCGTTCCTTGGGAAAGGAAGTGAAGTTTGTAGAGCCATAATGAATTATGGAAGAAAGAGCCCAGATCTGAGGTTCAGGGGTATCCAGGGGCACTCTCAGAATTTCTCAGAAAGTCAATAATCTAATACAGATGGGTACTTGAAGCCCTGATGCTCCAACTTGCCAAGGTGCGAACTTCTGCGCAGGCGCCTCCCCACCGTGATCTGATACCCGCCCGGCTTCCTTTACCAGAACGCAGGCGAATTACAGGTAGAAACGAGGCTATTTACTTCAGCCCCTCAACATCTAACACAGTGCTAGGCATATCATAAATATGAAACAATAAACATGTTTTGAAAAATAATGCATGGGTAAAAATTTGTTTTTGTCAATTTCGCCTGAAGTACAAAAAAGCACTGTAAAGTAAAATAATTCCAAAAAGCAATGGAATTACTGACTGAATGAAAGGAAAGGGATCCTGAAACAGAATCTACAGGCTTGAACGTTGATAGTACACACTGGGCTTGAAAGACAGGCTTGAATTTGCTCTGCCAATTGGTCCTCTCTCTCATCTTCAGTTCACTCATCTGCAAAAAGTAATAATAGCAGCCTCACAGAGTTGTTACAAGGGCCAAATAGCATAGTGTGTGCAGATCGCCTATCTCTAGACCACACGAAGCCCACAATAAATATTCATGTTCTTTCCTCCTATTTTAAGAGCCAAAGTATCGCTAAATCTTCACAGTTGAAAATATTAAGAAGTAATCTTGTCTCTAGGTAGAAAAAGTTATTTTCACATGGAAAACCCTTTATCAGCAAGGTAAAATATTAAAATATTTCACTCCCTAATGCTATATGAGAAAGACTAAAGCACAACTGGAATTCCATTTAGGCAGCACAGTCATAGGAAACTCTAGATAAATTAAAAAGTTGAAGATTAGCTAATTTACCTGATACAAACAGTCCCAAATTAATTTAAGGACCTCACAAATCCAGTATAAATAGTGGCTATCTATATTAACACAATTAAATGCATGATGACAAAATCAATTTCACCCAATCCTTCAGAGTCAATGTTTCAGGACTTGGAAATGAGATGGAAAGAATTTATTGGTAGGAAGAGAGGCAGGAAGGAGGAGGAAAGAAGGGAGGAGCAAGGTCAGGTACAGTGGCAGGTGGAGGGACAGGTGCTCAGGGTAGGGGCCGCGGAGATGAAAAGAAGTGGTTACACAAACCACATACGTACGCACACACACACATTTTACCCTTTAACTATGTGTTTAATTAAGCTTAAAAAAGATGAGAATTGGGTTTTAGCCACATCTTAGTTTGACTTGCTGCATATGAATAATCTCATAAAATTTAGTTTATCTTGCTATTTCCAGTAGTCTTGTAGATATACCTACTCAAAATTGAAAAGACAGTGGATCTTTCCTGCAGCTTCTGGAAAATTCCACATGCGATAATAGTTTTTACCTTTAATTTATACTGGGCTTGATGTTCTTAGCTTTCTCTCCTTAGCTGTCATGTGTCTAAACCGACTAGGGGTTCATGAGAGGATAATGAAGGATAAACAGTGAGGATTTGGAGGGAGATACTGCGAAAGTTCCCTGGAAAGCTTAGCTTAGGAATCTAGAAGACAGATTTATATGCTGCCTGATAGTGTCAGCTTTTCAAAAAATAGGAAAACAAAATGTAATTTGGATTATACCTTAGATTACTACAAGGTAAAATAATTATCTTATTAGTTGTTGAATGATGCTGAAATCTATCTTTGGGTTTAATATCAATATAATGTGAGATCACTCTTAATAGTTGAGCCAAGCACCATGTATTAGTATGTTTGGCTCTATTAAATGCTCTGGAAAGAAGCAATAAAAACTTAATCTTAAGTGGTAGACAGACACAATTTTATCATCTGTCATTGCCATTAAGATACATCAATATGGAGTCGAGGGAAGTGAATGTTAAAACACAGTCATTATATTTATGATACATCTACAATGTAGCAAATATTTTTATTACATTAACTATTTTTATCTTCCTTACTTGAAGTGGCAATATCTGATTAGTAAGCTGACAGATAAAATATGGACTTGTTAATAGTCAAATATAAATGAGATAAAAACAAGTTGAGTCAGAAAGCCAAGCAAATGTGGTCTTTTTCTTAAAGTCAGATGGGTCCTTCATTAGTTCTTTTGATTAGCATGACTCAAATTCTGTTTTTAAAATTTAGAATTGAAACTTAATTGAGACATAAGTATTCCCATTACCTCTGCATAGCATTAGGGTGGATTTCATGTTAGCATCAATCAACTCAAAATTCCTACAGTACTATTCTCCTATTTTCTTCTCTCTGACCTTCATGTGATTATTTATCACTGAGGATCAGGTGCAAGAATCAGCCCATTACAAATGTACTTTATCAAAAATCAGATACAAAAAGAGCTTTATTTAGAATGTTAAAACCAATGAAGTTTATCTCAGACAATATATAAAATTCATTTCTTAAGTGAGTATAAAAGCAAATGAATTTAAGGAAAACAGGATGGGCTCAATAATCATGTTTAGACTTCCTTTTTTAAATCAATAAAAGAAATTTTTAAAAAGTAACCTACCTAATTCTTCTGTAATGCTTTAATGCCCTCCCCAGTGACCAGAATACACAACTGTACAATGATTTGTATTCAAAAGCAGTGCATCTATCTGCAAATTATATGATCATTTATGATATAAAGATATATCAAAGTTACCAAAACCATTCAGCACTAACTAAAATATCAACATATTTGAGAACAAGTTTGTTGGAAATAAAGACGTTAAGTTACCTGGACAATAAATTACATAATAACCATAATAGATGGAGTATTTAGACATTTAGTTTCTGCTTTGCTTTGAAAACTTTTGAGCAATTTGACCTAAATGTCCTAAAGATTTTTAATGGTCCTAAATAATTTATGCACCCATCAGTCTGTTTGCAAACTGTGACTATTTCCAATGAGCCATTGTTCTGTGTACAGCACATGCACAAATCCTAAACTGAGTGGTATACATGATTTCAAAGTTGATAAATGACTGCATTCCAATAGTTTGTTGGTGATCTTGTCTTGCTGTTTTGTTATATATGTTTTGCAGGTATCCTTTATAAAATTGTTTGGAATGCTAAATGTGTCAAGTATGTGAGCCATAGTAAGTATTAAAAACGGTTATTCTCTGGAATTGGAGCCAAATGTTGTTCGTTGAAATAGTCTGCCTAGGAAAAAGTTGAACATTTTGTACAGACTATTTAGGGCACTAAACTCATGAGGATGGGCTAAGTGAATTATCCAACTTTCTTCTGGTTCTATCAGTTTCCAAAACAATGACCTCTGTTGGCAGTTTTTTCCTTCCAATTTGCAGATTTCTTGGTAGCGTTTCTCTTTTCTCGATTGTTGGATAGCTGATGGTATTTAATGTAGGTTAGTGGTAGGTCTGCTTTGAAACACTTTGAGATGTTTTTAAACTAGCTCTGAATTCTATTAAATGTAATTACATGTGATTTGAAGGCTAAATGTGTAAATCTGTTCAAGAGAAGGAATGCCTAGAGAAGAGTAAGAAACCTTTTCTAATGTGCTTGCTGAACTGATGGGCTGGGTTCAGTTCATTCATTTTTGACAGATCAGTGTAAGAAACTTAAGATCAGCAAATGATGAAATATAGTTTGTGTTTACCACAACAGATATAATTAAATTAAATGTTTCGGTATGGAAGAATATGTAAGGACAATGATGGTTTCCCTGATCTGAAACCTAAGCTGATTATATCATTCCTCTCACAAGAGATTTATTGCTAGGTGGGAAAGTGAACACCCAGACCAGAAAGTCAGAAGCTAAAAAGCAGAACTCAGCATTTTCTTGGGTGACACACTTGACTTTCAGGGTCTTCATAACCTCATTTTTATGTTACCATACAGTCTTCAAATTCCTTCTGGCTTTATTTTTTTTAGAAATTTATTTATTTATTTATTTGAGAGGCAGACAGAGAGTGAGGGTCAGGAATAGAGGGAGAGGGACAAGCATCTCCCCACTGTGGGGCTCGATCTCACAACCCTGAGATCATGACCTGTAACGAAACCAAGAGTTTGTCACTTAACTGATTGAGCCACCCAGGCTCCCCCCTTTTGGCTTTAAATACTATGATTCCAAATGGACTATTGGGAAAATAAAGAAATTGGTTTCATATTAAGGGTTTGGACTTTTTGGATATAACTGACCAAGTCGACTGAAACAGTTTTCCTTTTCTTTTTTTCCCCTTTTTTTTAGAGAGAATGAGAACACACCGGTGGGGTGAGGGGGAAGGAGAGAGAGAATCTCAAGCAGTCTCCATGCCCAGCACTGAACCCAATGTGGGGCTCAATCTCACAACCTTGAGATCATGACCTGAGCTGAAATCAAGAGTCCAGTGCTTAACCCACAGAGCCACCCAGGCGCCCAGACTGAAACAGGTTTTCAAGGAAAAAGAACTAAGTAATCAATAATGAGACAAAGGTCAGAAGGATGTTAATACAGAGTGTTTAACTGCCATAAAAATTCATCTGCAGCCTGCCTTGGGAGTTTGTGATTTTTGTGATCAGGTCCAGATTTTCTTGAATGATCAATTTAGACAAATTAGTCCCTTGCTACTCAGGCAGGGCTTACTATTCTCTAAAGTGGCATAGCCCCTTGCTTTTCTCTTGCTAAAGTATTTTGGGGGAGAGCAATTAGAACTGAGGGAAATGGGTCACACTGCCTCTCCAGAAGGATCACTGTCTGCTGTCCTTGGTCTGTAGGTCCTACCATCTGTGCCAAGAACCTATAGTCGTTGCTTAAGGGGCTGGGATGGGGGCCTTTGCAGTGACATAAGCAAATGGTCACAATCCATCCTCAAGGACTTCCCTGCCTTGCTGATTCACCCCAATCCTGGATGTGAAGAAGTGCTTTTACTGAGAGAGTGTTATATCTCAAAACCAGCACAAAGTAGGATGAACAGAGTTTGCCATTTCACATAAATTGTTCTTTACTACCATACAAGGAAGGAAGCCTTAGAAACCTAGGCCTTCAAAAAGAGTGACTCCAAAGGGAAGGTCCCAAGTGATGTGCCCTGTGTCCAGATGTCTCTCTATCATCCTCCCCTCATCTTCCCAAAGACCTATGAAAGCTTTTAGTCTTATATCATCCCCACTCCTCCCCCATCAAGAAGTTCCTAAGGATTTTTCTCCTGTCCTTTTTTGAATTCTGCCAACCGAGAACTTTGGCCTTTGCCTAAATACTACTCAAAATACTCTTTGGCCTGAACACTGCTCATTCCTAATGGCAAGGGGTAGGTTCTTGTCCCATGGGCAGTTGATGATGGTGGGCACTCTGATACCAGTTTAGTCTCTCCATCATGAAGAGCTATAGCTGATTTCTTCTAGTTACCTAAGAAGTAGCACGCACATTTGCCAAGGTGAGAATCCCTTATTTGTCTTGATAGTTAGCATTCTGGCTTATTTGAGAAAAGGACTGCTTAATGTGACTTTGACCTTGCACCTTGATGTTATTGTGCTAATGAACATTTTTTCCTCCTACACTGGGGTTTCTCAACAGTGGCATGATTGATATGTTGGGTCAGATGTTTCTTTGTTGAGAGGGGCTGTCCTGTGTATTGCATGAAGTTTAACAGCACCCCCAGCCCCTACCTACTAGATGCTAGTGGCAGCCCCAAATTGTGACAATCAAAAATATCTCCAGACATTACCAAATATCCTCCATGGGGCAAGAACTCCCCTGTTGAGAACCACTGTCTTAGATATAGCTTAAGAATTTTCACAATAGCCGTAAATGGCCTCCTCTTATCTATCCCACATATCAGCATTAATTAGATTTGTTTTTGTTTCCAAATTGTTCTACATCCCAAAAAAGCGTAGAACACTTTGAGTATCCAAAAAAACTGAAGTAAAGATATCACATTTGAAATTAAAATACCAAGATCTGATATTGGTTAAGTAAAGTCTACAAGAGTGCCTTGCTGTTACAATTTTTTTTTTCCTGAAAATTTCCAAGCCTTCAGTTTACTTTAGCCTGATGATAAGTTAACGTTTCATTGCTCAGTGGTTGGTCATTCTCTTTTATAGCCAGGGTTCCCCTAGGGAACTGAGTTGCTTTCAGAAAAGAGCCAATGGGTATCTGTTCCTTCTTCCTTCCTTCCTGTCCTTCTCTGTTCTGCCTCTACCCTGACCCAAAGTCTCTGTCTCTATCAGGTTCATGTTATTGTTTTTGGATAGCCCAAGGAAAGCTAGTTTCTCTTAGCAATATAAAAATATTTGCTAAATAAAAAAAAAATTGCCAGATCATGAATGAATACTTATTCTTTTAAAAACATATACAGTAAATTATATGTAAAAACTGGGAGAAAGGTAAACTGGAATTTCCTTTGTCTTTTCTCCCCAACTGTGCTGATTGCCAATATTAATTTAAATGTGATCCACTTTCATCTTTTCTTGGAAAGTCTGAATAAAAAAAAATCATCTTTCAAATTTCCCTTAAAATGTATGCCACGTAGTTAAATGCCCTTCAGGCTTCTAATAGAAACAATTATTTATTACTTTTTGCTTGTGACAATCAGGGTGGGGAGAATGTTTTGGCTCTTCTAAGAGAGAAAAGGCTTCTGGAAAAATGCTAGCAAGAGTTTAAATGATTATGATCACACACATAAAATTAAGCATTCTTAGAAATGCGTTATGGTGCTTTTTTTTCCACTGTAGGGTAAATAAGGAACAGATTTCTCATTTCTTATTTATTTATTTTTTTTAGTTTTATTGGGGACATTTTATAAATCACAATACAGTGAACTCACCACATGAGTCGTGCTGGACATCTGCCACTACTCAGCTCCGTAAAAGCACCAGCTCTCCTTTGAATTCAGAGAACAGCTCTTGGCCCATGAAAACATGTGGGTCTCAAAGGTTTGAAAAGTAATAGTTCAGATCCCTTTAGAAAGGCTCTTTCTACAATGGAGTGTGCACACATTTAAAAAGGATTTTGCAGTACCCATTGGCCAGAGGCATTGGCTTAGAGCTTGAGGTCCCAGAAAGATCAATGTGGGCCTAAACAAATCTACAAGAGGCTCATGAAATCATTTGGTGGACTCAGGGGACCAGAATACACTTTGCATTTCTCTTCTGTTCTCTTTCTATGTGGTTTCTTAGGGAAAATGACTGTTAGGCTGCTGAATGCTGGTGTCTTAAGCAGTGACAAAGGAAGGGGGGGGCAAGCTGGAAAAGGCATGGACTGAAGACTCTTACAGGAGGAGCCGGGGCAAATCTCGTTCCACATATCAAGTGCCGACTGGTGAGTTTTGACAGTGAGCTTTAAGGCACAGAGTATAGAGGTTAACAGGTGAATATGCTTGTCTAACAGTCACGTGAGGGAAAGCAATCTCATAAACACAGAACTGGAGGCTGTCTAATTTACCAGACAAGGGCCCCCTTCACTGCACCTCTGTCTATCCACCCAGGGGCTTTGACTCATCTGCTTCCAATAATGGAATCTCTTGTCCCTTGAAAGGGTGGAGGGGTAGGAGACAAAGGGAAAGGTGGGGAGAGAAGGGTGTGCACACACAGAGATGCAAGTATATTTATCTTCTGACTCATTCAGGATGCCTTGAGATGAAGAGAGATATTATTCATTAAATATAATTACCTGAAATGATTTTAATTACAAATCATTAAGGAGAGATAGCCTTATATTTTCTTGGAAAATGGACCACTTAAGAAATCATGTTGCTCTTCTCTCTGATCTTTAACTTTATAGGTGCATGTTAGGAGTCTAATTTGGATGAAGCTGTGGAGGCTCTGAGATATATAAAATTAAATTGCATTACCAACAAAATAAAATTTCTTTGGCTCATCCTTGTCCTCTGTTTTGAGACCAAAACGGTACTGCCAGGTGCCCCAAGCCTATTATTTCCGAGAGCCTCACGTGGCAGAAGTCAGTGACCTTTCCTCCTAATCTAAACTCTGTTACCTGCTGAGTCAAATCTGGGTCTTTTGCATCCAACACTGTCCACTGTCTTTGGTGTCAAATTGTTTTGTGATTCCAAAGCCACTGTGTTGTGATGGGGCCTCAATGCAACCTTTTCAATGTCATTGCTGCTGGGGTCTGACATGTGGGTATTGGGCACCACTCCTACCTCTGGAGGTCAGAAAATAGCACAACTGAGCTGATATAGATCCCCAAATGCGATGAATCCTGCTTTCCCTTTTCATGCTGCAAAAAGAGGGCTGCCTTGCATTCCCAATAACTCATGGAGATGTGAGTGAAAGCAGTTCCCTTCACTCTGTTCTGTCTTCATTTTTGCCTAGGACTTCCTGGGCCTTTGTTGTGTAAAGAGCAAATGACAGTGGGGGCACCTGGCTGGGTCAGTTGGTTAAGCATCCGACTCTTGGTTTTGGCTCAGGCCATGATTTCAGGGTCATGAGATCAAGCCCCGCCTCGGGCTTTGCACTTAATGTGAAGTCTGCTTGAGATTCTTCCACCTTCTCTCTCTGTCCCTCCCTCTTGTGCCTCCCCCTAAAATAAATAAAGAAATCTTAAAAAAAAAAAAAAAAAGCAAATGATAGTCACTGTGCTCAGTACTCACTGTGGACTCAGGTTACCCCTCCACTGAGGCACCTTTTCTCTGGGTATATCTCTTATAAGGATCCCTTAGGTTCTCATACAAATAGACTTGTGGAAAGCTACGTTAACAGGCCTCCAGATAGATTAAGGTCACAGATTTGGGGTTCAACCCTAGACCCCAACTCCATGTGTATTAGTTGTTCATTGAGAATATTTTAAACTGATCTACTTGCAAAAGAGAACCAAGCAAAAACAATGAACAAAACAAAACAAAAACAAAACAAAACAAAAAAATGGGACAATAATCTACATATGCAAAATCTATATAACCTACAGTAAGAGAATAGGACAAGCTAAGATCAACAATCATCTAACATCCAAATTTTGTTTTGTGTTGTTTTGCTTTTTTTGTTTTCAGTCTGTCTTAATTAGGGTATACAATCTCTGTTAATTCATATTGACTGGTAATATAATGTTTTGTTTCCACCCAAATACCACACTAAGCTAGATGAGTTGGAAATTTCTAGTTAACTAAACTTGTGAACCTAGATGAGTTGGAAATTTCTAGTTAACTAAACTTATCTGCATTTCTTTCTTTAAAATCAGCTTATATGAGTCATCAAAGGTTGATTACTTCCAAAAGGTTCATTGGTATTGTGGAATATTGTCTTCATGATGTAGCTGGACATATACATTTCAAGATCCATAGCAAATGTTGGATTATCTGGCATTCCATCATATAGAGAATAATCACTTCTACCCATCTATAGAGTTTAAGTTAAATGAAGTTCAAAATAAAGATACTTCATCATTCAATAGCTCCTAATTTAGTAACTTTGGATCTTTGAGTAACTTCTGAATCATCAATGAGTAGATTAGGTTTAGCTGAGTTTTAATGTATATTTATTGCACTTTGCTTCCTCAGGAATTGATAATTCATATATCTTTTATATAGTACTTGGGTATCAAATGATCTATTTTTTTAAGGATTTTTATTTATTCATTTGACAGACAGAGAGAGAGAACAAGCAGGGGGAGCAGGCAGAGGGAGAGGGAGAAGCAGGCTCCTCGCTAAGCAGGGAGCCTGACACGGGGCTTGATCCAAGGACCCTGGGGACCATGACCTGAGCCGAAGGCAGACGCTTAACCAACTGAGCCACCCAGGCGCCCTCAAATGATCTATTTGAATAACATAGACACCACCCATAAAATACAGCAGAAGCTCTTCTGTGGTCTCCTTATCCTATCTCAAATGTGCTTTTGAACTGGAGGGTAGATATGTTGTGAATAATAAAATCTATTCACCTGGCAAGCTCACTGCTTAGGCATCCACTTATAAAATGGAGGCGGTCAGTAACAGCAACCAGAGGCCCCCTGGACACAGAGAAAACTAAAATGTTGTCTGCCAAAATGTTTATGATGCAACTGAAGACTGACCTGCATGGAATTGTCAACGACAGTTCTGATCTTTTTACCTCCTGGGACGAACAACAGAAACGTATGCATGCTCTTTCCTCCCACTCATCTCAACCCTCACAAAAAACAAGAGGCTTCCCAGCCTTCTGGAAATCTGAGAAGAGATTTAGAATTATGAGAGTCATCTCCTGTGTGTTCATCACACTTGAGCACTATTTTAAAAGCTACGACTTGAGAGCACAATTCACGTCAGTAGTACTATTCACATGAAGCAGGGCGGGAGAACCATCTGGCTTCGGGTTCGCTGCCGTGGGCCCTGGATAAAGGGCAGTGGGAAAGACAGGAGATCTTCCCACACAATGCTACTAAATGAAGTCAACATGCTGATAGATCCATTGGAATTAAAGGCTTTTAAAAGCGAAATAGCCAAAATAATAAATATTTGCTCTTCCATGGTGTCATGTAAGAGGAAACGAGTACAATTAAAGATAACTACCATAAAAAATGGTGACAGGACAATCAGTGGGCAGTGTAGTAAGCCCAGGCAGCAAGCGATGTGCTGTCTCCCCTGCCTAGATGACTTTCATTCGCTTCCAGGGTTCTTGGAAATGTGTATTTTGCTTAATGAAATAGCTCTCTATAGGATTGTTCCATAAGATCAGATCTAAGGATTTTTTCAGATCTGACTAAAATATAAGCCCCACAAGGGCAAGATCTTTGTTTCTTTTATTTCTTGGTGCATCTCCAGCACTTATTAGAATGTCTGACACACAGTAGTGTGCAAGAGATATTAATGAGCGAATGAATAAATAAACGAATTCCATGGTGTATTTTACCTCTCTGCAACATTTGCCACCCTTGAAGAAGACTTAAATTTGGTCCTTTAGCATCCGCGTCACCACACTTCTCTGGTTTTCTGCCTACGTCTCTGAATACAAGTGTTTTGTTTTTTTCTTTCCTAGGTCTTTGTTCCCCCCACTTTCTTCTATCTGTTTATTCTTATTCTTACACGTCATATCTCTGTTCAATTTTTTTTTTTCAGGTTATACCATAATAAGCATACACTTCAGCCTGGTCCTCTGTCTCAGAAACTCTCAACCTAAGCTATTTTAAGCCTAAAAAAAAGCAAGAGGGGAGTATTTATTGACTCATTAAACTAAACCCTACAGAAGCACAGTTCATTTAAAGCACAGCTAAATGTAGAGACCCTTGGTGTTGACTGTATCCTGAGACTGTGTAGTGACCCCTGGGAGCTTCAGAATCACATCCCCATTATTCCCAGTCCAACCAGAGAGAAGCCACTTCCCTGCTTGTTCTGAAACACACACAGCCTGAAATGAAGATACATTGAATGCTTTGGTTTATGTTGCAAAATCTACTGGGTTCCATGAGAATGGAGTCATTCTCAACTGAAGTACATGCACTAAAAGAAGGATGGGGTTAGATTCCCAAAACAAACTTTATATCACCTAGATTCTCTGGTAGCCATCTTAAAAGATGCATGTCATAACTACGTAAGGTTATGTAGTTAAGGTCACAATAATGGCTAACTCGGCGGGGAGCCGGAGGGTTGCAGTGCAATATCTGGAATAGGGTATGAAGGGCTTTGGGGATTCTACTAATGTTGTATTTCTTGACTTAGGTGCTGTTTACAGGGTGAAAATTCTTCCAAACCATACTTATGACTACAACCTACTTCTATATGGATTTTATACTTCAACAGAAAGTCCACTTAAAAAAAAGGAAAGAAAACATGTTAAAAGATATTTTAGGAGGTAAATACATCCTTATACCTGATAGTTTCTTATCAATTGATAAGTGGTGGGTGTAACTCTTTTTCTTACCTTGACTGGGGTGAGGAGGAGGAGTGACTCATCTGATTAATGAGCTTGGAAGAGGAGCTTTTCTACTGAAAGTTCCTTGAATTCAGAAAGCATATTTTATGTATTTAGGTATTGTCCACAGCTCTAGGACTGTGTTGTACTCAATAAATATGAAGACATTTATGAGTACATACATATAATGTATGAAGGTCAAGGGAAAGAAAACAAAGTAAAGGACAGGATAACTGACCCCAAAGTTAGAGGACATTGTATCCTAGAAACCACAGGTTGGCAAACAATGGTCCATGGGCCAAATACAGTCCAATGGGTGTTTTTGTGAGTAAAGTTTTATCGGAACACTCCATGAGCATTCATTTATATATTGTCCATGGATACTTCTGCTACAATGGCAGAGTTAAGTCATTGTGACAGGGAGCATATGATCTATAAAGCCAAAAATATTTATTTTTTGGCCCTTAACAGAAAATGTTTGCTGATTCCTATTGTAAGCCATCAGCTTGGACCTAGGCATTTATTAATCGATCATTATTCATTGATTCATTCATTAGATCTTTGTTGAGAATATAGTATTATGCCAGAAATTGTGCTAAGTACTGAGCATTAGGGAATGAACACCAAAGATGAGATTTCCACTATTGTGAAGCTTGCAGACTAGTGAGTTATTCTAAATGGAGCAATATTTAAAAATGATTGCCACCCCACCCCTCTCCAAACCCCATACATATGGCTAAAAATATCAAGTGTCCAAAGAAATAATCCAAACCCCAAAATGAAGATTTGCTTTGTAACTTTTTCAGGAATTTCGTTCCTAGGCAAAATACCTGAGATAAATTACCAGCACAATGGGCTTTTGTTCTTTACTTTCCAACATTAAAAGAGAGAACACATTATTTACTGTCATTGTTTTGTAATCAGAAAATGCTTTGAAAAAAAATCTACAAACTCTTGGTCAGCACAGCATCATGAAAATTAAGCAGCTAACCACATTTTCCTCTCTTGGTTGTTAGTTGAACAAGTTAAACCTTAGCCAATTTGCTTTTCAAATATAACTGTTTTTAATGAAACATGGGGTTACAAGGCTCTCATTCTCCAAATCAAACCAAGCCCAAAAAAAGGTTTTGGGTCAGTTAACACATGTTTCTTATCCACATCATGACATTCTAGTGGGGCAAAGGAATTGTTCAGAGAAGGGATTTGGCCATGAATATCACTTTGCAATCAGATGTACTCAAATGTCCTAAAATTTACAATAAGGCCAGCTAAGGAGCTGTTTTGATTTTGTACGTTTGCCCCTGCTACAGGTGTGAAAAGAAAGAATTTTGGGAACATCCGTATCCATTCTCCTGTATCAGAAATATTTAATGATCCCAAGGTGTATATGTGGGGAAGGATACTGAAGAGTCTGGTCTCACCCTCTATAGGCTTCTAGTGTTTTCTCTGGGTTAAAAGCATACCAGGTCCAGCCAGGTTGTAATGGAGGGTGATATCCTCAACACTTGCTCCCCACATTGCAACCCTAGTTCAGAAGCTTCCTTTAAAACTCTTTCTAAGCATTGATGTTGCCGCCCTGACTGTTAGATAATCCTGGAAACACCTGAACTATGATTTCCGAAGATGCCACACAATAGATATAATGCAGGAGCGATGCCAGAAAGAAAGTTTTCAAATGCAAAAGGGTCATTTCTTTTGCAGCAGAAAATAAATATTTCTTCCACTAACACCTGCACTTAAGCTACTTCAAATGAAATTAGACTCAACAAATTTTGTTTGCTGCCTAATTATTTAGACAGAGATCCACTGTGATAAGTGAAATCATGCCAGGATGATGGTGAGGACAGCCCAGAAACATCTCCTAGGCCCTGAACATTCTCACAGTCTAATCAGAAAACTTCCAGAATAACTAAAAATGTACCATGAGGCCCAACAAGTAATTTCAGAAAGAACTGGACATTTGGTTAGGAGAGGGAATGGCTCTTGCAAAAGTTGTTAACCCATTTGACTTTTTAAGTTAATGGAAGATGTCAGGTATGTATTATGTATGTGTTACTATATAAATATAAGTTTACACCACACAAACAAATCAGGACCTGGACCATCCTGGCCCCTAGGGTTGCTTCATGGGAACTGGCAGCTCTAAGCTAGAATTGCTTTTCTCTTTGAAGGTGATACTACTCAGAGCCGAAGTCACTGCATAAACAAACTGACGGTTTGAAAAGAAACACCCCCGTTTTAATTCCATTTGGAGCTAAGTTTAGATCCTAATTCATCTTGCAACAGAATTAAATTTTTTAAAAGATGTTTGTGATTTAACCATTAGTGTTTCTGTACATAACAGAGGCAGCCAAAGCTGTGTCAAGTTCAAGTATTTTCTTCTGCAGCAAAGAGAGCGAGACCTGTCAGTTACCCCATACCAGCAACAGTCTCGGAAGGTTGCAACATTCCAGGAGGCACCAGGAGCGAGGGTCCCTTTTGCCATTTTCTTTTCTATCAAAATTAAATAGAGAGACCATGGAGGTCTTGAGGATTACCTCCAACTTGTGTGCAATAAATAGCTCCCAATCAGAAGATGGCATTCAAAAATCCCTGCTGACAGATTTCTCAGAGGGCCCAGCCATGGAAGGGTTTAAGAATAGAACACATATTTCATATACAGAACGCTTCTCAAAACTTAAAGCACTTCTGGACTACCTAGGAATCTTGTTTAATAAAAATTCTGAATCAGGGGGGCACCTGGGTGGCTCAGTCGGTTGAGCGTCTCCCTTCGGCTCAGGTCATGATCTCAGGGTCCTGGAATTGAGCCCTGCATCAGGCTTCCTGCTCAGCAGGGAGTCTGCTTCTCTCTCTCTCTCTCTCTCTCTCTATCCCTCTGCCCCTCCCCACTGCTCATTCTCTCTCTCTCAAATAAATAAATAAAATCTTTAAAAAAAAAGGATAACTGACACACAACCTTATAATAATTTCCAGTGTACAATTCACCATTTGTATACAATGCAAAATGATCACCACAAAAAGGTTAGTTACCATCTGTCACCATACAAAGTTACATTTTTTTTCTTGCGATGGGAACTTTGAAGGTTTATTTTCTTAGCATCTTTCAAATTTGTAATACAATCTTGCTGACTATAGCCACCTTGCTGTACATGACTTTCCCCTGCCTTATTTTATAACTGAAAGTTTATACCTCTTGATCCCCTTCACTCATTTTGCACACCTCAACTGTCCTCCCCTCTGGCAACCACCAATATGCTCTCTGTATCTATAAGTCTTGTTTTGTTTGTTGGTTAGTTTTGTTTTTTAGTGTTCACATATAAGTGAAATCATAGGGTATTTGTCTTTCTCTGTCTGACTTACTTCACTTAACATAATGCCCTCAAGTCCATCCATGTAATGGCAGATGGCAAGACTTCCTTCTTTTCTATGGTTGAATAATATCCCATTGTATATATAACACATCTTCTTTCTTCATTCATTCATCAGTGGATACTTAGGTTGCTTCCCTATCTTGGCTAGTATAAATAACGCTGCAATGAACATAGGGGTGCATGTATCTTTTCGAATTGGTGTTTTCATTTTCAGGGAATAAATATGCAGAAGTGGAATTGCTGGATCACATGGTACTTCTATTTTTAATTTTCTGAGGAATCTCCATACTGCTCTCCATAGTGACTGCCCCAGTTTATACCACCGGAACATACAGGTTCCCTTTTCCCCATCTCCTTGCCAACACTTGTTATTTCTTGTCCTTCTGATAATGGACATTCCAACAGGTGTGAGCTGCATCACATGCATGTGAATTGTACACATCACCTGCCAGCTTCGCTGGGGCCACAAGGGCAACCCGAAGGCAACCCACTGACACTAGCATGTTGGGGGGGGCAGTGCACATCACTGCTGGCCCTACCAAGGTAAAGGGAGAACACAAAAATGACACCTGCCAGCACCCCACTCCTCAGACAGTGCTAACAGGCTCCTGCCCCTCCAGCAGATGCTTTAAGATTCATTCACATATGTTCTAGGTGCTTTTCAAACTGCTGCTTTTGAGCTGGGTTCTGGGGCAAGTGGGTCTTCCAGTGAGCCATTTAAGAGTGCAATCTCCATTCCCTATAGCCCTATGTCTCTCCTGGACATAAGCCCCATTGTTTTTCAAAGCCAGATGTTTTGAGGGCCCATCTCTCTAGTGCAGATCCCAAGGGTTGAGGTGCCAGATGTGGGGCACAAACCCCTTGCTCCTCAGGGAGAATCTGTATTTGTGAGATTCCTCCCAACTTTGGGTCACCATGCTGGGGGTGGGGTTTACGGCAAGACCGCATCTCTGCCTCTCCTACCTTTCTCGGTGTGGCCCTTTTGTCCTTTGCTGTGGAAGAGCTGTTTGGCTAGTTTTCAGGTCTTTTTCAGAGGAAATTATTTCCCTCTGAAGCTGTAGATTTGTTTTCCATCAATGGTGGTGAGTTAAGAATCTTCATATGCTGCCATCTTGAATTATTGCCAATAATGTCAGGTTTTTGCCACCCCTAGACAATCATGAAGAATCTTACCACTCTGATTTGGGGTGTAGTGAGTCCTGGTGTTTGTGGTATTCTCTTATTTCCAAAAGAACTTAGAATTCCTGCATACTGATGAGATAATAAGATGGTATAATTATGCAGAATTTTTTGCAGATGGAGGAAGTTCCAACAGAAAGGTTAAGTATGGTAGGTAAGGTCAAGTAGAAAATCAAGAATACACTTTTTGTGTCCTAAAATATTTCTATGATTATATTAGCCTGCAACTCATTTTTGGTATCAAATGTATGTGAAATTCAAGCAGAAAATAAATGAGTTACTCCTACTCTTAAAATTCTTGTGTAAAAAACATTTTTTTTTGTTTTTGTTGCAAAAAATAAATTAGGGAGAAATTTTTCACATTTAAAAAGAAACCATTATATTAAGTTCAGCAAATATATTTCAGAATAAATTAGTTTTGTAAAGTTTTATAATTTTTTTTTTATTTGAGAAAGAGCATGAGAGAGAATGCACAGGGAAGAGGGGAAGAAGGAGAGAAAGAAACTCAAACAGACTCCGCACTGGGCATGGAACCCAACATCAGGCTCCATCTCACAACCCTGAGATCATGACCTGAACCGAAACCAAGAGTCAGATGCTCAACTCACTGCCCCACCCAGGTGCCTCTGTATACATATTTTTTATGGAGCATATTATACCTGCATATCTATTGGATTATACCCACAATAAAAATCTTGCTGAAAATTGGATAGATACATTATTGGAATGGAAGTTAGGAAACTTGACTGGAGTCCCTGCACTGCCATTATCTAATTGCATAAACTTGGGCAAAATATTCTGTACATGTGTGTGTGCACATGCACGAACACACACACATGCATGTGAACAATAATGTTTGCACTGTGTATATCACTGGGTTACAGTGAGAATGAATAAGATGATGCAAAATATTCCATAAACTGAAAATAACCATACCAATATAATTTATTATTTTTATAATAACAATCTTCTCAAGATGTTAAGCCACATGCTACAGCACAAAACATAACAATTTGTCTTGTGGGAATTGGTGGTGAGAGTGCATAAGGTTATTAACATAGTTGCACTGTCAGGCTGTATTAACCATAGGATTATTGGCAGTCAATCATTGATTTCACACTTTGTGTGTGTGTGTTAAAGAGAGAGAGAGAGAGAAAGAGGCAGCATTCCTGAAGAATGGTATCCTTTTGACAAAAATGGAGTTAATAACGTGATCCAGTGCTTATGAATCCGTAAAAACCTAAATGGTAACAAGAAGAAATAAAAGTCAGTTAGCCACCAGATTGGGATTATCCAAAGAAGTAGGGTAAATAAATGGTCGGTTGGCATTGATAAGACTAGTCACATAGGATACCCTATTAAAAAGCCAAACAATGAGGAAAACAATTCCTAGTGCTTTAACTATTAAATATCTCAAGTTGACAACCAAATTAAAAATACCAATGTTACGCCTCAGAAATTACTTTCCAGAATTAATCCAGATGCAGCTGAAATGAATACCATTAAATTGAATTAATTGATTGACAGATTAAAAAAAAATAGTTTCAAGCTATTTCTTATTGCCATGACTGCAGTGAGGACCAGAAAATAGTTTTCCTTGCAATGTTTATGATTTCCTGAAAGTCTTCTTCCCTCAACCACTGACTCATGTAGATTCAGAATAGTACTTGGTTAGCCATGTCCAAATAATTTATTCCTGCAACTCAAACCAACCCTCTGCAAGATTTTAAAGTAGGTTAAGCTTACTAGTAGTTGCCTCAGCTGCTTCTTTCTAAACCCCTATCTTTCCACTGATCCCAAGTGTTAAATCTATTTATTCTTCCCCTGGCTATCAGAACAAAAATAGAAACTCTACCCAAAAGGATTAAATAGTTAATATAAGTTTAAGTGGTCACTTTGCTCAAGAATATTTGTACTTCAGTAAGAATCAAAGCCTGACTACCGTGCACAGCTTACACAGGACCCCATGCTTGTTTTTCTGGCACAGGGCACTGTGTGAATAGTGCCGATGGCCATGGCCTGATCTGAAAGCTAGGATAAGGCACAGAGCTTTAGGAAAGACTCAGTCCCCTGATCTCAAGTTCATTCTTTATGGAGATCCAAATTTTTCACCCTTTCTGGGTCACAGTACCTGAAATTCTATCATGTAGAGATATATTTATGTTAATAAGCGTACTCTTCTAAAAGGTAAATATTACAATAAGAGTTATGTCTTATTCATTTAGTATGTGTTGTTATAACTGAATGTTTTCTTCTTTGAACTGACTACTCCAAAAACTTGTGATTAACTTAGTATAAGGAGCTTGGAGTCTAGAGATGAAGGGTAAGGCTAAGGAGGCTGGATGTGCGGGGGTACAGAATCAATGGCAGCTGTTAGAAACTGTGGATGGATGGATGGATACAGATGTCTGGACCTATGTAAACCCTCCAGTGTGAATGTACATCCATAAATCTAACATGAAAGCAGTGTTCAATGTCAGAAATAGGTGAGACTGGTGTAGGTAATAATCATAGGAATTCTAAGGGGTGGTGGATACTAGATTGAAATTTTATGGATGTTAGCACACTGGGAAGGACAAGGTCAACTTTGAAGATTAAGAGTAAGTAGTAACTATGCCATTCTGTAATTTTGGGCATTACAATATTAGAAATGAGGAAACAGAAAATTAGAACCCAGGCAGAGAGTCTACCCCATATGAGTAAAACACAGTTCCAAGAAATCCCTTTATCTGAGCCAATATTCTCCATAGCCTGTAATTTGCTTTAGCTTTTATGTTTCCTGTTAGGATAGAAACTATGTCCCAAGAATGGTGGGCTTCGAGTCCACAGAAGGAATAAGGGACTATAAGGTAGAGAAAATGGATGTTACATTTTCTTGATCCAAGTCTCCTTATCTTCTTTCTACTTGGTGACAAACTGATCCCTGAGTCCATGGTTGAGCTGCAAAGGTGGGCAGAGGAGAAGTGGATTAGCACACAATGCACTTAACAGGCAGGCTCCCAAATTGATAGAAAGTGGACCTCCCCTCACAAGCAACAAGAAAATCCACTACCCATTGGTTGGATTATTGTTAATTGTAGACATACAGTGTAGAAAATGGAAAGGAAGGAGAGGCATTTTGTGCTGTTGACTCTATTTGGGAACCCCTGAAGTCACAGCACTCAGGTGGGTGCATACCTGAGCTACATGTAAAGTTGCCCTGCATGTGAGTTGATTATAGGTACAGGATGATGGCTCAGGAGATGAACATGGAAAGCACTGCTGCTAAAGCAACTTATAGGATTAGGAATGTATACCACTGAGCATCAGAAGAAAAAAATCATAAATTCTATAGTACTATTACCTAGATTTGTAACCTATTGGGACAATAAAGTAATAAAAATGTTCAGTGAATTTATTAATAATCACATTAATACAAATGTTCAGGATTAGATAATGTTCATTTTCCATTATCAAAGAGTAGCAGCTTTTTTATAGGAATTCATAGACACACTAAAACCTCTTAAGTCAACTTCTGCAAAATGGTTCAAGAATTACCAGGTTTTATTTATTTATTTTATTTTTTAAAAAGATTTTATAGAAGAGGGAGAGAGAAACTGAGCATGAGTGAGGTGAAGAGCATAGGGGGAGGGACAAACAGACTCCCCGCTGAGCAGGGAGCCAGACATAGGGCTCCATCCCATGACCCCGACCGAGATCATGACCTGAGCTGAAGGCAGATGCTTAACCAACTGAGCCACCCAGGCGCCCCTAATTACCAGTTTTTAAAGTGAAAATGGCACATAGATGCTTACTTCCTACCCATTTCAAATATTAACCACTACTTGCAAACGGTTATAATTTCAAGGGATTTATTACTTAATAGGGAGTCATCCTTTTGATATTACACACTAAAATGTTCTAGAGGGAAAAACACACACACACACACACACTTTGTTAATTAGCAACCTGGGCCACTGTTTTTCATGAATGGAATACTTTTTTTAAAACAATCTTTGCTTTTATGTAACATGAGAAGAAAAGAACTGAATAAATCTCTTATATTTAAAGGTCCCAAAATGGCAGCTTCTAAGAAGTATGATAAAAATAGTCACTTGCCTTGGACATGTAGGTAACACTTTATTACCTTTAATAAACAAAACAGTGGCAGGGGGCAGAGCAAGATGGCGGAGGAGTAGGAGACCTGGATTTCGTCTGGTCTCAGGAATTCAGCTGGATAGGGGTCAAACCATTCTGAACACCTACAAACTCAACAGGAGATCAAAGAAAAGAAGAGCAACAACTCTCTGAACAGAAAAGCGACCACTTTCTGGAAGGTAGGACGTGTGGAGAAGTGAATCCGAGGCAATATTCGGGAGGATAGACGGCGGGGGAGGGGGCCTCCGACGGCCGCTTCTGGCAAGTGATAGAGCCGCAGAGCACAAAATTGGAACTTCTAGAAGTCGGCTCTGCTAAGGGACGTCACTCCAGTGGCTAAGCAGGGGGTGGAACCCTCGTGGGACAGTGTGGTCTCAAGACCCTTGGGGTCACAGAAAGACCAGGGGTGCCTGAGTG
>NC_138374.1:126979520-126996864 GCF_054177405.1 Leptonychotes weddellii
GATCTTCCTTCCTAAAGAAATGATCCTTAACTCTCTATTCGTGTATATTATAGTGGTTTGTGGAAAACGATCTTGGTTGTTTTAGTTTTAAAATATGGTACTAATGAGTGAAAGGCCACATTGTTAATCTCTGGGTGGGCTATTTAACTTTGTTCTGTTACATGACCACACACTTTATCTTAACCAGGGACTTGGATCTAATAAAATATCAATTTGGTTCAAGTTTATTTCAGAAACTATTCCGATGCTCTAGTTTTATTCTGGTTCAGTGGTTTTCAAAATATAGGGTTGGTTTCTGTTCAGAAGTTCTCACTGGGTTTTAAAACAAACAAACAAAAATGTTGGCATTACTTCTTTGTAAATGATGCTCAGTTCAGCTCAGGGTTCATTTAATCAGAAATTCATTCCAACTTTGAGTATGAATTGATGTTATAGGTGAAAATGGTTCAATTCTCAGCTTCTAACCTTAAGTCAGATATCTCATACAGAGACACTTCCAGGCACAAGAAGAATAAGGTAGGAGAGAATGGAAAGTTTCAGTGCATTTCTTTACCCTATACCATAAAGATAAATCCTACTGAAAGTGGAAAAATCATGTCATGTTATAGGAGCAGGACTTATGAGGACTTGGCCATAAAAGATACTTTATTTCTTTCTCCCACAGAATCTTTAAACTGGCTCAGAGGGGGATATTCCTTCTCCAGTCTTTAGTATAAAAACTTGAGCAGGCTTATGATTTCCTGGTCACCCTTAGGAAATATAGAAAAGGAAAAACACAATCTCAATTCAGCAATTAGTAATTAGCTACTGTTATTCCGTTATTAGTTATCCAGTAATAGTCCCTTGTGATAGTCAAAACTTCAAATTTGACTTAAATCTAAATGTTCTCTCCTTCAGCTGGACTTCTGTGGGTAAGCTCCTTGTGCTCATCCATAAGGAGCTCGAGTATGACCCTTCCAATCTCTCCCTGCTCCCCTTCCCCCACGTTTGGCCCCTCCGGCAAAGGAGTGAAGGGTGTGGGTGGGCTGGGCAGGACAGACCTCACAAACTAGCATTATGTGGAGATAGCTGTCCACTCACTCTTGGCACCTGGAAAATTTTTAAAGCTGATTTTTTCTCTCACGGAAACTTTTGTGAACTTCAGAGAGCAGGAGCCTCTTCTACTTTGTTCCCTATCTCCGAGTGTCTTATATGTAATCTAAGTGGGAAAATCCACAGAATACCACAGGTAATACAGGAATAAATAAATATATAACCAGATGCATCCACGTATAGAGGGATGAAGAGACCCGATGAATGAGGAGGGTAATCTGACAAAGGTTTTGGAGATGATAAGCCTCGAGCAGAATTTAGTCGATAGAGGATGAGAACAGTCATTCCGGGCAGTGAAAACAGCATTTAGATTGTCTGAGAGATGGAAGGAGCTATGATACATATAGGAGAATGTTTGAGTGACTTTCCCAAGAGGGGGAAATCAATCTTTAAAAGGAAATCAGAATGACTTTGGGAGGTAAGAGGACAATATTCATTATGAATAATCAGAAGATTTTAACTTGATTCAAGAGGGAACTGGAAACCCTTTGGGGAATTTAAGAAAGAAAATTAGGTGATTAAAATATTGAAGATGGGCTCGAGAATGTGTGTCAGGCACCAGGGAAGAGGGTATTGCCTGTAAGATGTTTGAAGAACCAGGTCTGGTAAAAATAAAATAGTCTTGTGGAATCCAGATGGCCTCATATTTTCCAACTCAAAGAAATAAACAACAGTTTCCTCTGTATTTTTTCAACATTTTAAAATTTCTTCCCACTCTCCTATATTCTGATAAGTAGACCCTTTCCCAACGATTGGTGAAGAAAAGGGGTTGGGTATTTAACAGTTTCACTATATGGTCATGCCTTTTTTCAAATAATGCATGAGTCATGAAAACAAAATGTGGCTTTACAGCAAAAAGTGGCATTTGAATAATGTAATTGTTAAAGCCCATTAAGAAATGTTCATCAGTGTTCTATAGAAATGAAGAGAGCTTTCTGCCTCACTTTGGACAATGGAACCACTTCCCCTTTGATGGAAGGGTGTGATGAGCATGGTCACGTGGATATTTCAGGAAGTGTTTTAAAGTACTGCACAGAGCCTGTGCTCTCCAGTCGTGGTGTACATTGTTTCATCAGTCCTGTGAGCTATGATTTCCCTTGTCCAAATGAACAAATTGAAGTTCAGAGAGAATAAGTGACTTACCCAAGCCACACGAATAAAAAACTGGAAATGCAAGGACTGAAATCCAGATTATCTGACTCTAAGTTCCAGGCTCTTTTTCTCGACACGAAACAATTGGCATAAACAACTATTCATCTGTTAGTCATTGATCTTATTCTGTCTGCTTCATTTTATTAAATCATTACCCCATGTCCTGGAGACAATGCATGACTACACTATTAAGGCAAATTTGTTAATATGGACATGCCATGTTAAGTCACGAGGCGGCTAACTCAATTATCCTTCCTTTGATTGATTTTTGGTAGGGATACAGTGAACTTTTAGTTGTGGTTCGACTTAATAACATGTTGTAAACATCAGCGCACACTATATTAACTATCTAAAAAGAGCTGTAACATTTTAAATGTTTTTTAAAGAATGAAAATATTAATAACTTAATCCTGATAGCCACAATCATGGTAACCACTAAACAGCTCCTTGGGCCTTGGAAATTTCTGAAAGAAAGACATAGCTAGACAAAGAAATATCTAATGGGTAGGATATAGGAGGGGTCACTAAAACTTTTGTTTATGATCTTAGCAATTTGAAGTAAACCTAGATAAGAGAGCATTCTATTAGAAAGTGCCACTCATCTGATTTTTCTTCTTCTAGGCATCAGAATCTTGATAAAAAACATTTAAGGAGAACCAACTAAAAGATAAAATACTATCTGATCAATTCTTTACCTTGAGATTTTATAAATGCTATAGATCAATTACTGACATTGAGGAACATATACATTCTATGGAGCACACTTGCATACAGTTATAGTGAGGTTAAAAAAAAATCACTCCCATTACTTTTAGATGTGCAAAGAAAACTAATTTCTGTGGTTTTCTCTAATTCAAATCTTCCTTGGGAGCCTCCATCTCATGGTCAACAGGGAAAAAGAAATGGTATCCAATCACAGAAATGTGCTCTCTCCAATAATTTAATTTCATTGTTTCAGATGTCCCCTCCCCTCCACTGCTCCTCCAAGATTTTTGGTATATAAGTGGGGAGGCTTCACAGCATCTTGTTCCCTAGTTGTGGAAAGGATGGAAGCTGTAAATTTCGGATCCCTACACTTTCTAAGTGAAGTAGTTATTCTGGTTGGTTCCCTGGACTAGTGATGTCTGAAATAAAACTGATGCTGCCTGACACAGTGGCATTCACCTCAGCAGTCAGTGATCCCAGCCATTTGTCCCAGCCTTGGAGTCCCCAACACATGGCCGGCTCTTTTCTCTAGGCCTCTGCCAGTCCCTGTGCTTCTCAGCACTCTGTTCTCCATCACAAGAACACATAAGAACTTCTAAATTCTTCTATATGACACATTGCATGAGGAGCCAGTATACTATGTGGGGCTCATCTATCTAGCTACCACTGCCCACCAGTTGTGCTATTTTCCCCATGGTGATGGGATAGTGTCAAGGTCTGAAACCTTCATTATTTTACTCTCCCCTTATCTCCTGATTTCCTACCTATTAATTTGAATATCTCAACCATGGCCCCACTTTAGATTTCCATTGTAAGGAAGAGGAATCAATGATATAAGAACGCCTCCACATTCTACTTTCAACTCCCTTCTTCCCACAACTCGCTTGGATAGAAGAGTTGGGCTTTTCACTTTTTTCTCTTTGGCACAGACTTCTCTTATGTAAAACCCTGTGATTAAATCAGCTGGACTTTTGATATGAAGGAATCTAAAGATATTTAAGGATCTTCTCTCTCCACAACATCTGGCATTCTGAAGATCTGCATTGATATCCCAAGACTATGGATGATGTCATCTTTGCTACATGTGATAAGACATGGCTCAGCCTTAGTGGCAAAGGTTGTGAAAGAACATTATTTACATGGAAATATCATACATTGGCTTAAATCCCCCTAAATCTCATCAAATCTCAAATTATAAACACATTAATGTGAGATTTTGATAGAAACTTCCAGCTTCTTCTCACCAAATTTCTTATGCAAATTATTAGCTAGTATAAGTCAGATGATTGCAGTCTTCTGGTCTGGCCTGTTCTTTTTTCCTAATTCTGATGATACTTTTCTGTGTTTCATGTAATTTTTGTTTGTGGCCAGTCTGCACAATGTGAAGTCCCTCCCTTCATTCCCTCATTTCCCTTTCTCGACTTTCTGTTCTTTATTTATCCACTAATTTTCATTAAAATGATATTTTATTTCCATTTATAAAAAATAATGCATGCCACTTATGGGATATTCTTAAAAATAGAAAGATACAAAACAAACAACTAAAAATCTCCCTATTCTAATTGCTGATGTGTATTATCCTTCTAAGCTATGTTCTCTTTCCCAGCAAGTAAAATCAAAGCTGTTTTAAATGCTTTTAGAAAGAGGCACAAGCCAAGTTAAAATGGCTTCCATGCAGTAGGAAGCAACACGGATTTTTGATTTCCTAGAAAACAACATTACTATATCAGCAGCTCACTAAATGTTCCCGTTAATCTATTTCATGCTCTCTGACATACATGTGAAAACTTGCGAGAGGGATTATAATACTTAGAACTAAAAACAACTTTATTAAAATATTGTTATCAAATGCACACATACATATATGTTATAGCAAAAATTATTCCCAGGCACCAATATGAAAGTAGATACAGGAACTATATAGGAAAGTACACATAGGCTCTATGTCCAAAGAGGGCTGGGACCATGTCTATATTGTCAATGCCTAGTGTTATGCCTCACACAAAATAAGCACTCAATACATTTTTTTTGGCCAAATGAATGAAAAAAAAAACTAATTACTTTCTGAGAAGAGAGAGATGATGGAGCTGGTGGCAGTCATGTATTTTAAAAGGTGTTTGCGTGCTTCCGTGTAGACAAATACATATTCAGATTAGGATACTTGGTTGCAAACAATGGAACTCATTCTGGCTATTTAAACAGAAAAGAAATTTATTAAATTATATGAGATAACCCATGGAATGTGACAGAGGATCGAGGAAGGGAGGAGGATGGAGTCTGGACAAGCAGGAACACACCCCAGTGGCACAACTGGGCAGCTCCAGTGGTGACCACCACATTCTCTACTAGGTGAGGACCTGCAGTCTTCCTAGCAGATCTTGGACCAGAAATATTCCTTTAGGACTTCTGACTACTGCCTGAAAAAGCAATTCTAGAAAGCATCTCCTTCACATTACTATCTTCTAAGTTAAAATGTTGCATGGGTACATCTGGGTGGTAGAGCCTACACCCCAGATGCAAGAAAGACTGGAAGAGTGATTGTCTGGCTTCTCCCATAGTGAAGTGGGATTCAAACACAGGATATCTCCCATATCTGAGAAAGCCTTCCAAAATTTGTTGGGCTCTAAATTAAGATGGATTATTTATTACTCTTTATAGAATTTTTTTTAAAATAAAGAAAATTTAAGGAGAAAAAAGATAATCATCAATATTTTAAAGTGGTAATGATTTTCAATAAATGTTTATGACTTCTCAAAACTACCATGGGTCTTAAGGTTGGGTCAAGATGGCAGAGTAGGAAGATCCTAAGCTCACCTCCCTCAGGACACACCAAAATCTACAAGTACATATAGAACAAATATCTCTGAGAAACAAACTGAAGACTAGCAGAAGAGATCACATACAACTAAGGATATAAAGAAAAAGCCACATTGAGATGAGATGGAGGTACAGAGACATAGTCTAGTCAGGACCCACATGCCCAGCATGAGGACTCACATGTAGGAGGGATATCACACCATACAGGACCTCCCTGATAAAGAAGAGGCCCAAGCCCCACACTGGGGACCTGCCCTGGGAAGAGGAGCTCCCATAATGCCTGGCTTTGAACCAATGGGGCTTATGTCTGGGAATGTCAGAGGGTAGTAGTAAACTGAGATTCTGCTCTTAAAGGTCATCCACGCAATCTCACTTGCTTGGACTCCCAGAGCAGAGGCAGCAGTCTGAAAAGTGAAAAGTGCCTGGGTGATACATGAAGAAGATCCACTGACACATGAAGAAGATCCACATGACTAAGGCATGCAGGGGAGGGACCGGGATCTGTTGGAATGTTCTCTGAAGACAGAAGCCCTGGTGGCACCTCTTTTCTCTCTCTTTTTTTTTGTTTTGTTTTGTTTCGTTTCTCTTCCCTTTTCTTTTCTCTCTTCTCTTCTTTTCTCCTTCTCTTCTCTTCTCTTCTCTTCTCTTCTCTTCTCTTCTCTTCTCTTCTCTTCTCCTCTCCTCTCCTCTCCTCTCTCCTCTCCTCTCCTCTCCTCTCCTCTCCTCTCTTCTCCCACTCCCCTTCTAACTATCTGGCTAAGGGACATTTCTGGCACTCTAACTCTACTATGGCAGCACTACTCATCCCTCCCTGGTATTTCCCTGTGGACTTGCCCTGTGAAATTTACTTGCTCAGCCTAGAGACTCTGACAAGCAGCTCCCTGCCCCATCACTCCTAGCAGGAACCCTCAGCCAGCACCAGAGCTCCTCCCAAGTACCCCTGCCCTGGGGGGCCAACCCTGTCCACTAGAATGCCTATAACAATTGCAGCCAGACCTGCAGCAAGTCATGCCAGAGGCCTGCCCCACCCACTAGTGAGTCTGAAACAGTCATGGCCAGCCACTCAGCCAGATGGGCCAGGGGCCAGCCCCATTCACCAGCACACATATAGCAGTCACAGCTATGGGACTGGGAAACAGCCCTGCACACTAGACAGTCTGCATAAATCACAAACCAGCCACACAGGAGGGTGCACACAGCCCACATAGGGGATCCTCCTGGGGCACCTGGCTTGGGTAATCAGAGGGGTTGCACACTGGGCCCCACAGGACACCTTCTGCATAAAGCCATGCCTTCAAGACCAGGAAGTGTAACTGATCTACCTAGTATATAGAAACAAACATAGAGGCAAAATGAAGAGACAGAGGAATATGTTCCAAATGAAAGAACAAGACAACATCAAGTATACTAACACATGTTAAGAGAAGAGAGAAAGGGGCAGAAAACCTATTTGAAGAAATAATGGCTGAAAATTTCCCTAACCTGGTAAAGGAAACAGATATCCAAGTACAGGAAACACAGAGTTCCAAACAATATGAAACCCTAAGAGACCACACCAAGACTCATTTTAGGGGTGCCTGGGTGGCTCAGTCGTTAAACGTCTGCCTTTGGTCCAGGTCATGATCCCAGGGTCCTGGGATCAAGCCCCTCATCAGGCTCCCTGCTTGGCGGGAAGCCTGCTTTTCCCTCTCCCACTCCCCCTGCTTGTGTTCCTGCTCTCGCTATCTCTCTCTCTGTCAAATAAATAAATAAAATCTTAAAAAAAAAGACTCATTTTAATCAAAGTGTCAACAATTAAAGACAAAAAGAAAATCTTAGAAGTAGGAAGAAAAACAACTAGTTACATACAAGGGAACCCTCACGATGCTATCAGCTGATTTTTCAGCAGAAACTTCACAGGCCAGAAGAAAGTGGCACAATATATTCAAAGTGCTGAAAGGAAGAAAACTTACAATTAAGAATGCTCTACCCAGCAAGGTTACCACTCAAAATTAAAGGAGAGCTAAAGAGTTTCCCAGATAAGCAAAAGAGACAGGAGTTCATAAACACCAAACTAGCTTTACAAGAAATGTTAAAGGGAATTTCATTGGAAAAGAAAACCCACAATTAGAAATAAGAAAATTATGAAAGAAAAAAATCTCATATAGTAAACATATAGTAAATATAGTGGATAAACCACCTACATAGCTAGTATGAAAGTTAAAAGACAGAAGTAGTAAAATCATCTAGACCTACAATAATTAATCCAGGAGTACATAAAATAATAAGATGTAAAATGTGATGGTCAACAACATAAAATGTTGGTGTGGGGAATAAAAATGTAGTGTTTTTATTTTATTTTTTTAAGTATTTTTTTAAGGTTTTATTTATTTTTTCATGAGAGTCAGAGAGAGAGAGAGAGAAGCAGAGGCAGAGGGAGAAGGAGGCTCCCTGCCGAGCAGGGAGTCCGATGTGGGACTTGATCCCAGGACCCTGGGATCATGACCTAAGCCGAAGGCAGACGCTTAACCATCTGAGACACCCAGTGCCCCAAATGTAGTGCTTTTAGAATGCACTTCAACTTAAGCTACCATCAACTTAAAATAGACTGCTGTATTCATAGTATGTTATAGATGAACCTCATGGTAACCACAAACCAAATACTTATAGTAGATGCACAAAAAATAAGGGGAAAAGAAGACAGATATGACACTAAGGAAAGTCACCAAATCACAAGGGAAGAGAGCAAAAGAAGAAAGGAACAGAGAAGAACTACAAAACAACCTGAAAACAATCAACAAAATGACCATTAATACATATATATCAATAATTACTTTAAATGAAAATGGACAAAATGTTCCAACCAAATGACACAGGGTGGTTGAATGGATTAAAAAAAAAAAAAAGACCCATATATATGCTGCCTACTCACTTCAGATCTAAAACCACACATACTGAAAGTCAAGATATTCCATGCAAATGGAAACCAAAAGAAAGCTGGGGTAGCAATTCTTATATCAGACCAAATAAACTTTAAAACAAAGACTGTAATAAGAGACAAAGGGCATTCCACTTCTGGTTATTTACCCAAAGGAAAAAAAAAAACACTAATCTGAAAAGATATAGGCACCCTTATGTTCACTGAAGCATTATTTATAACAGCCAAGAAATCAAAGCAACCTAAGTGTCCATCAATAGATAAATAGATAAAGAAGATTTAGTGTGTTTACACACACACACACACACACACACACACAATGGAATATTACCACACAAATAGCTTGAAATCTTGCCATTTGTGACAACATGGATGGACCTAGAGGGTATTATGCTAAATGAAATAAGTCAGAGAAAGACAAATACTGTATGATTTCACTTATATGTGGGATCTAAAAAACAAAACAAATGAACAAAACAGAAACAGAGAACATAGATACAGAGAACAATATGGTGGTTGCCAGAGGAAATGGGGGCTGGGTTGACTGGGTGGAATAGGAGAAGAGGATTAAAAGGTAAAAACTTCATTTATAAAATAAGACATGGGAATACTATGCACAACATAGGGAATATAGTTAGAAAAACATAACAACCTTGTATGGTGACATGGTAGCTAGATTTATTGTGGCGATCACTTCATAACATATACAAAGGTTGAATCACTATGTTGTACACTTGAAACTAACATAATATTTAATGTCAACTATACTCCAATAAAAACAAAAATACAGAAAATTGACAAACATCTTAATAGTGTAGCCTGAAACATATACATTCAATCTGTGGACTTGACATTAATTCAAGGGGTTGAACTCAGATTCTGAGGAGAGATTTACAAAATAAAGCCAAACCAAATGAAACACAAATGTAAAAACAAACCTGACATTCCTTCAAAGTATATATAAGGGTGATGATGATGATGATGATGATAACCTGCTCAGCTTAAAAACTTGATAAAAATCATAGCTTCTGACTCTTGCAACATCTTGTTAAGAAAGAAAAGTATCTTAATAGTTTGCTTGACAGGTTTGAAGCTGCAATCAGAGATTTGCTTCTCAATTTGGTCAGGTTCACATGCCAGGATCTGCCACCCAAAGGTAACAAAGAAATATGGCTAAACACCAATATACCAGGGCCTTGGAAGGAATAACTCATGTGTAATTGGTTATGTATTGCCCTCTATGTCTAAGAAATATGGCGGCGGGGGAGACTAGGCTGAATCTAATTACCCTGATTTTAAAACAATTCAATAGTTTAGTGCAAAAAATAAGCTTTTCTTTGTAGAATAAATTGTTAAGGCTTTTTACCATTTTTCCAGAGACTCCAAGACTTTCTATGTATTGTATCTTATTGATTAGAATTAGGCCTTTGGGGGGCACCTGGCTGGCTCAGTCAGTGGAGCATGCAACTCTTGATCTTGGAGTTGTGAGTTCAAGCCCCACGTTGGGTGTAGAAATTACTTTATTTGTGAGAGAGAGAATGAGAGAGAGCACATGAGAGGGGGGAGGGTCAGAGGGAGAAGCAGACTCCCTGCCGAGCAGGGAGCCCGATGCGGGACTCGATCCAGGGACTCCGGGATCATGACCTGAGCCGAAGGCAGTCGCTTAACCAACTGAGCCACCCAGGCGCCCTAAAAATAAAATCTTTAAAAAAAAAGGATTAGGTTTTTGATCTTTTGGACCTCAATGCCCAGTGCCTCCAGACAATTACAGTTTCAGTATAATCTCCGCTCTGCTGCCAGATTATCTTTCTAAAACCAAACTCTCACATTTTAACATCAAAATATCAGTGGCTTCCCTTTGTCTATACAATGAAATTTAACATTTTAAAAAACTCAACATTCTCCAGTTTCAGATTATAGCTCCACTCCCTGACACCATAAGGTGTGGACACAATAGGCCAGTACACCCAATAATTTTCTATTCTTTGGACCTATGTTCTTTGATAGCAATGTTCCTTTGCAAATGATATTTTCTCTGATTGGCATGCTATTAATAATGACAAAATAATAATAACAAACATCAACTGAACATTATCTAGTACTGTTAATTACTTCACATAGATTATATCTTTTGATTTAATATTTCCTATGAATATCCCCACTTCACAGATATGAAAATAGAGACTTGTAGAGAATTAGTTAAATGAATGGTTGGAGGGTTTCCCCCCACGTATGAATAAAATAATTTGTCATTCTGGAGAATATGCTTAAAATCAGAAGACACTGAATGCAGTTTTAATGTATTACTAATGCATGTGTTGTTTTTTTTTTAGATTTTATTTATTTATTCATAAGAGACAGAGACAGAGAGAGAGAGGCAGAGGGAGAAGCAGACTCCCCGCTGAGCAGGGAGCCCAATGCGGGACTCCATCCCAGGACCCTGGGATCATGACCTGAGCCGAAGGCAGATGCTTAACCATCTGAGCCACCCAGGTGCCCAGCATGTGTTTTTTGGTCTTGAGAAAATTCCTTGCCTTCCATGGGTCTTGGCCTTTGTCATTTTTCCATCTGTGAAATGAAACAATCCTACTGTGGATCCTTTGACTTGACCTTCCTGCTGCCCGTTTACTCAGCAAAACTGACAGACTAAAAGGCAATGAGTTTACAGCAGATTCAAACATCAAGTGTAATGTAAATAACATGCAAAATAATGTGTGTGTCTATTTCACTCTACAAATCCAGTCATTTCACTTTTGAGTGAGGGTAGAGAGAGGCCAGGAGTATCACATTAGTAGAGATTCTACCACATGGAAGGAGTAGACAAAACTTTCTCTCCTACACCTGTCTGCTCCTGACATGGAGAGAGTTTCTCTTCAAACACATGTGAATGCTATTTAGCCATACATACAGATGCTGCAGAGAAGAGAAATAAGCTCCTATCAACCCCATGGGGCTGGGAAGAATTTTCCCATTACCTCTTGAGAAATTCTATGGGAATCTATCAGAATTTTCTTTTGCTATGGTAACTTTTATGGCAATTTGAAGCCCTCATGTGACCATATTGAGTGCAAGAAGATACCTTCTGTGAAAGAGATTCTGCTATTAATTCCCTGAGTTACAGAATTATTAAACAATGACAATAAGGTTATGGTTGAATAAATGAATGGTAGCTAAATATTATGGAATGCTTACTTTGTGTCAGTTTCTAGTCTAAGCATTTTGCATGTGTTGACTTATTGAATCCTCACCATGACCCTATGGGATAAATACTATCATTAACCTCATTTTAAAGAATGTATTTTTAACTAATCTCTACACCCAACATGGGGCTCGAATTTACAATCCCGAGATCACGAGTCGTATGCTCTACCGACTGACCCCTCCCCTCATTAACCTCATTTCAGTGATAAGAACATAGGCACAGAGAAGCTAGGCAACTCGCTCAAAATTCCACAGCTAGTGAGTAGCAGAACCAAAATCTTAACTCAGGCAGCTTGACTTCAAGTTTTCCTCCACAAAATCAAAGAAAACTAAGTGCCCTAACTTGGGCAATGTGACCTCTTTCAGACCCTCTCTCTAACCTACAAAGAAAAACTATCTGACAGATTTTTTTTTCCTGAAAGACCAGAAATCAAGCAATCATCAGCACCAAACTGCTTTATTGTTTTCCTATTAATCTATTTAAGCATAAAACACTGGTTGTCTTGTTAAAGTTTCCTGTTTACTTATTTCTCAGTGAAAGGGATCCTCTTTATAGATCCAGGTTCTGCAGGAAATTGTGTGAGCTGAAATTCCTCAAAAGAGAGAGCAGAATCATTTCATCGTTATCACACACAGTGATACCATTATTAGTCATTTGAAATAAAACATTAAGTTAAACAAATCTGTTTTATTTTCTTCTCAACAGAAAAATCCCTGTATTCCAAATAGAATTTGAGTCATGACAAACTACAGTGGAAAAGAGTGGAAGAGCAATTAGAATAATTAAAACACTTAAACATGCAATAGAAAATCTCCTAATTTCTTTACTTTAACCTGATAGAAACACTGAAGCTTGTATTTATAACTATGTTCTTTTCAAGTGTTCACACAACAAACAAATATAACTTTTATGTGGACTATAACTTAACTTGTTTAAATACTGCCTGTACATACTTCTACATGAAATATTTATCTTATCAAGATGATAATGCTACCCAGAACTGCTAAATATTAAGAGAATAAATGAGAAAAGCAAGTAAGTTCATCTAGGAGGAGGTATGAAAAAAAAATGCCATGTAGCAATGGCATAAAAAAGACAGAGTAATACCTCACTGTTCTACCTTTCAAAGCTTTTTCTTTAATATGACTAAAAATAATAGGGTTCAGACTTTGGGTGCCATTCACTAGTACTATTGTATAAAATGTGAATAATTCCCATGAAGAAATGTGTTCCATGTTTGAATTACTTGTTTCAGATTCTTGCATTTCTTTAGTAGAAAATATATTTGTAAAAATTATAGTGATGGTCTTTATCTTGGTTTGGAAGTAAAAGTCCATTTTATAAAGCTGCCTATCCATCATATGTTTTAATAGCCAACATCTACTTTGTTGCGTATCTACCACATCTATGGAGTTAAGCATTGGGGTACAGTGGTGAACATAAAACATAACTTATGCCCTAATGTGGATTTTGTTTTTATGTAATACTGTAGTCAAGTATATAGATGTCTGCAAGGTCTTTTAAGTGTGACATTATGATCATGTGAAGAGATGAAGATTGTATCTCTGTCTACATACCCCCCCAAAAAAACACATAATAATAGCTTTTACACTGACTTCCACAAATCCTACTCCCTCACTATAGCCATAATCAATATTTTTTCATTGATATTTTGTCCTAAAAATAATTCTGGAAAAATTAAATGAAACATGAAAGAAAATAGATTAGGCAGCAACGTCATGTTTTTAATCAAGGTGTAAAATAGTTGGTTGTACCAGTATAGGAATGCAAAGATCTCATGTTATCTCAACTGAGCACCATAACTTTCTACTATGGCTCTTCTGGTTTCATACGTCCTTTGAAACTATACCCTGGCAGGTAGAACATGGGATCTCTGGGCAGTGAGAACTGGGTACAGTTCTAACTTCTTTACTCTCTGGATATGAGACCATGGTTATGCTACTTTACCTTTTTGAGCCTTAGCTTTCTACTATGTAAAAAAAGAAAAAATTATGCATCTGTAATAGAGCTACCATAAAAAGCGAACAAAAGAATTTATTTTGAAACAGTTCACAAAATACATGACATTATATTAGATGATCGGTATTTTTGTCTGAATGTGAATCTGAAGCACATGATGGAGTTAGGTTTCACTTATTTTATTAAATAGATGTGTGAGTTATTTGTTGCTGCACAACAGACTATCTTTAAAAATGAAGAGTTTAAGAGTGGCTTCACTGGATGGATGTGACTCAGAGTCTTTCAAAAGAATTTAGTCAAGAAGTTGGTCATGGTCAAGGCATCTGAAGGCTTGATGAAGGCTAAAGAATTCACTTCCATAATGGCTCACTCACATGACTGGTAATGCAGCACTGGCTATTGGCAGAAAGCCTCAGTTCCTTGCTACAGGGACCTCAATATAGGGCTGTCTGTGTTTCCTCACAACACGGTGGCTTGCTTCTTCCAGAATAGGTTATCCAAAAGATAGGAAGGCAGAAAAAATAATGAAATTACTTTTACAACCTTGCCTTGGAATCACACTCCATCATTTCCATGATATTCTATTAATTACACAGATCAGTACTTTCTAATGTATCAGGGAACTACACCAGGGAATGAATAGGAGGAGCAAAAAATCCTCAGGGCCATCTTAGAGGATAGCTGTCACTGTAGATTTCAGGGTTTCAGAGGTAAATGGCTCAGTATCAGGAGAACAACATGTGCTATTAGATACTATAAACCGTACATCCTTCTTAGTCTCCGTCTTCCTTAGAAGGAAGGGGAAAGTGGTAAATAGCTAGCCCTTGTTGCCCTTCACATCTGAAATATTGTCTAGGAGCCCAGTACTTTAATGGGGCATTGACAAGTTGGAGAGTGTTCCCAGGAGTAGGAGTCACAATATTAGAGGGGTTGCACATGTCATTTTTGAGAGTTGAATCAAGAAAGCTGGGGTATTGGGCCTGGAAAAAACAACTCGGTGAGAGACTAGCACTCACATACAAAATGTTTGAATGACTGAAAGAATAATCATGACAGTGTAAGGAAATGGAAGGAGCATTTGACCTGGAATTAAAGATACAAGGTCTGATCCTGGGTTTTCCATTTATTTGTTGTAGAGTTTTGTATAAATCACTTAATCTTGATGAGTCTCAACTTTTCACCAAAAAAAAAAAAAAAAAGAAAAGAAAGAAAGAAAGGGTATGATAATTCCTGCTGGGTTTTAAAAATTAAATAAGATAATGTACCTAAAAATATTTTATGAACCATAAAGTTTGGTTAACATATTAAATAAAAAAAATGCTGCCAAATTAATTTGGTTATTGTCTAAAGGTTTGATGCTATTAAGACATTCTGTTTAGTTTTCACATGGCAGACCTAGACTTCTCATATGAATCTCTAGAAAGCAGAATTAAGACCAATGAGTAGAAACTAGGAGAATTGTTTTTCACATAAAATCATAAGAGACTTTGCAGGAACTACAGCAGTCTAACAACAGAATGATGAGGGCCAAATAGAGACGTGAGCTCCAAACAGTTTTGAAGGATTACTGTATTGAATGGAGATCCATCTAGGTGTCCACGGGTCTCTTCCAATACCAAAACTCTGGTATTATCTCATGGGTATGGGCTGTTGTCAGCTGGACATGAGCTTTGAATTGATTTCCCAGTGTCAGAGATGGATTTATACTGTCTTTCTCATAATAGTCCCCTTTTTACAATCTGTCCTTGATATTATGAGTTGGTTGTCATGCAGTGGATAGCCACAAGGCAGAAGGAAACTGGCTTACACAGGAATCCAAACCATGTCCCAGCCTACCCCAGCCCTCTACTCTGACTGAAGCCATTTGCATTTGGTCAAATGGTTTGTGGTTGCCTTTGGTGTTTTCACTTTCCAACCCATGATTTGAGTGGTCCCCAAAGATTGAGCCTGATTATTACATTACTTTGACACCTTTAGATGCTACTAATATTCTGCTGCAGTGATTCTTAAAATTCTTGCAGATCTTTTTGGCAGACTGATGAAAGCTATGGCTTTCTTCCCAGAAAAATTCATTCCCATACATATACACAAAATTTTCCATATAATTTCAAAACTCATCTACTGACTTCCTTCTGGGGATTAAAGTACCATAGTCCTAGAACCATTTGACTTGGGGCTTTACTTGGAAATTGAGCAGATGACATATCCACCCAATCCTTAGACTAAAAGGAAACCAGGGGCCCACCAAAACACTCAACACTGTCTCCAATATACACTCAAATTTCCAGGGAAATGGTCAAAGCCAAGTTACAAGTAGACCACTGTTCATAAAAGAAGAATGACCACTGCAAAATACTAGAGTTCATGCCCACCAGAGCTATCCTCACAACTTCAGTCTTCTTAAAAACAGGAGCACACAAGTGGAAATAATTGCACCCCCATTTTGATTTAGCGCTCCTAGAATTGGTCCTCTACATTTTTCTTTCCAGGATATTGATAACTAGCTGAGTTCATAGGCAGACCCAATTCCCTTAAATCAGATTGATTTTCATTGCCTTGGTTCACTTTTCCTTCTCTGCTTTGATGTTCTACTTATGTTTGAACCAGAATGCTAAATTACAGGTATGCATATACACACATGAGGGGCTTACATACAGGAGGCTTTAATGACCACCGTGTGCCCAGATAATTTGGCCTTATGATCAAAATCAGACATTTTAAAAGTTATTTCCAACTTGAGGCCATGTGCTTGCCTTCCACTCCTTCTCATCAATGTAAAGCCACAGTCTGCAAAAGATCCTATTTCTTTGATTTTATTTTGTGGTTTCAAAGGTAGGAAAGAATTCCACCTAGTTTGAAATTACAGCTAACTTCAGGTAAAGAATGTTACTGTGTGTGTGTTGGTCCACTAGAGCCAAGGATAATATAAGGAACCAACCCAAGACATTAAAATGTCTGTACCAATTGTGGCCATTGTGTCTGGGTTCAGGTCTCATTAGGGAACAAACCTTGTTGATGGATCTTTGTGTGTGGGCTTCATGTCCCAAGTGAGGGCTATCAAGCTAGTGAATTGGACGGCACTTCTAAAAGGCTTGGCTCCAGGCACTGAATCTGAGATGAGGTTCTGAACTTAGTTCTAAACTTAATGGAGCAAGGGCCTCCATATATTCAGTTTTTGAAACTCCAGAGAGAATAAAGGCTTGGGTGAGGCAGGTGGGTAGGAAACAGAAACAGACTAAAGCATTCCAGTTTTGCCGGGAATACATGAATTTCCTGATCTTGGTGCTAAATTCCAGGTCCTTAGAAGTCTATGGTTTACAAGGAGCAGGTTGTGACCCATTAGTTGGTCAAAAAATCAATTTACTGAGTCACAATCATCCTTTGTAAAAATACATGCATATATAAAAACATAAATGGATTAGAAAAAAATATAAGAATGCATCACAGATAGTATGAGTAGGAATGTTCTACAAAACATT
>NC_138374.1:126996964-127038016 GCF_054177405.1 Leptonychotes weddellii
AAAAAAAAAAAAAAAGAAAAGCAAATGCCTCTCTTGCTCCTCATCTTATGGCCCCTTCTGGTATAAATAGGAAAATAAAGTCACTCATTCTGCAGTCATATTGGTTCTTTGCAAGGAAGTTATTCTTAAATCGAGTAAATCCAAATGAACATCCTTACCCTTTCCTCCTTCTTTCCCTGAGACTATGTCGTTGATTAAAATCCAGTCTTCACACTAGAGGCCCCAGTCTGACTTCTCTAACAATCGCCTTCCTCCCTCTCTCCTTGCTTCCCTTCTTTCCCTCCTTCCTTCAACTGCTGGAAGACTGGAGTGAATATTTCAGGGTCAGGGGGGTTTAGTAGCCAAGGCAAACCGCAGTTGGAAGCAGAAATCGTAGCAAATAAGCAATTAAGGTGGGTACATGCCCCACCACCCCCATCCCCAGCACCTTCCACAAACATTCCCATCCTGGAGCAGGCCCTCATCACCTCACACCTTGATTATTGCCATAGCTCCCAGCTCCCTCCCTGACTCCAGTCCCTCCTCACATGGCTCCATCCTGCCCACATATGCCAAATTAATGTTTTGAATATTGGGGTTTTTTTTTAAAGATTTTATTTATTTATTTGACAGAGAGAGACAGCGAGAGAAGGAACACAAGCAGGGGGAGTGGGAGAGGGAGAAGCAGGCTTCCTGCTGAGCAGGGAGCCTGACGTGGAGCTCGATCCCACGACCCTGGGATCATGATCTGAGCCGAAGGCAGACGTTTAACGACTGAGCCACCCAGGCGCCCCTGAATATATTGTTTTCATCATGTGATTTTCCTGCTCAAAATCATCTAAAGCTCCCATTACCTCTGGGTCAAATCTGAACTCCACAGCATGCCATTCTGGATTCTCCACAATCTTCCTTCAACCTGTCTGGCTAAACTTAGCCCTGGATGTTTCTCAGCTAGAAGCCAACTCATTCCTCCCTCAATCTCCCGATAGAGTGGCTAACTTCTGTTCATCTGCTCTTCCTATTTCAGCTGGCCTTCCTATTGCTCTTCAATTTGAATGTGTGCAAAATTCACTATATCCTTTCTTTGAAATCTTCCCACATAATCTCATTGTTATTTGATACACTATGCATCTGATCCCCTCAAGCTCTTCCAAGGCATGTTAATCAAGGGCACTATCTCCTGCATGGCTCTCTCATCTATCAAGATACTATATGATATTAAAATATTAAAACCACAGCTAACACTTATTGAGCATTACTGAACACTGTGTGAAAAGTGCATTATTTAGTTTAAATTTCAAATTATTATTTTACACCTTCTTTACAGATGATGAAATGGAGGAAAGAAAAAAGGAAGAGCCATGAGAAATAAACACAAGAGTTGTCTATGTCTTTGGAAAGGGAGACTAGTCTGTCACCCACTGCCTTATATTCCTAGAGCTTACAGAATAGTGGTTCTTAAATACTTCTGAGGCTTATAGACTCCTTTGAGAACCAAATAAAAGTGATGAAACTTCTTTCCAGAAAAATGCATTCATTGCAGACTAACTGCTTGCATTCACTTTCTGGGGCACGGACCTCTAAGGCCCATCTTTGAGTGTGCAGTGTCCATGGACCCAGGTTAGGAATTCCTGTACCAAACATTACATGATATGACATATTCAAATAATAGGTTTCTGCAGTGTGCTCCAAAATCAACACCCATTATATAAGCACACTTTTTCAAAATTACCCTAGAAATTGGAGACTTATATTATGTGAATGGGAGATATGGCTATGTATGTACATGCCTTTACATATTATCTATAACACACGCAAGGAACTCTTTAGCTTCAGCCTCATCCTTATTTAAAAAAATGCCGAGTCTTATGAGAAGGATTAGAGTACTGTAGTATTACTCCAACTTGATCAATGAGAAAGCTAAGCTCAGAGGGGTTATCTGATTTACCCAAGGTCCCACAGCTAACTCAGTTCTCAGCCTCTCTACTGGACCTTGCTGAAAAATCAGTGTGCTCTATAGAGGAACCAGAACAACTAAAGGTAGGTTATTGAACCAGGGCAAAGCTGAAAGCAAGGAAATTGGAATTTGATGTTAAAAACCATTAACGATAAGTAGTAACATTGGTGCCTTAACAACGATTCCAGATGCCTGGACCTCTATACTTTCACCTGCAGGTGATGGCTGTCAATATGGGCAACTCATACAGGATAGCAAAAGTGCTTTTTGAGAATGTGTAATGGCTGTTATGATACCTATATGTGGTAAGTAAGTCCATAAATGTCAACGTGCCCCTCAATGTAAACTGGGTTTTCAGGTCAAAAATCACCTGGTTTACTCCACGTGAGCATTCCAGTGTAATAAGTGTATTTAACCACCAGAAAAAAATGAATATCAGCAGCAGTTTATTTATAGCTCACTTCTGGCCTTTCAAAGTCCCTGTTTCCAGAACCCCTTACATTTTCTGCCCCATGAATTCTTAATGAGTTCCAGTTGAAAGTGCTACAGTTCCACGTTCAGGCTATTAAAAAAGGAGAAAAGGGGGGGAAAAAGAAAGAAAAGTATGTCTCCCCCAACTACCAGGACTTATAGCTGATATAGCCTACCCTGTTTTCCTCCCTCTTGGCAAATGTTGGCAAATATGCTAGTAGTTGGACAGGCCTGCTATGTTTTTAAATCCTTTTAATCCTCTTTATAGTAACAGAAACATTCAAGGCTGATCTTTGAAGACTCTGTAGAGTGCAGAACACCTGCAGTTCGGTGCTTTGTGCTAACAAACACCCAGTGTGAGCCTAACACGGTCAGGCAGGCTCAGAGCTGGCCCCCGGAATCTTCCCAGAGTAATGAGGGTCTCTCTTCCCCTCTGACCTCATCTTCCCCAGCTTAAACCTGCTCTGGTAAATGGCACCCTTGCCCTCTGACCCTCCCCAAATGGCTCAATGAATAACATAAGGGCTCATAAAAGTGATTTGCCAATATGTCAGGAAGTAGAAGAAACTAAGTTGATTCTAGTTTGGAAACTGTTCAAATCACTAATAAACCCTCCTTCCTTGTATTCAGTTGTTAGAAAAGTTGATTATCCAGGATTAAAGCTAATGTTGATGACAGTCTCGCAACCAAGTAGGACAAAATAGGACATTATTCTCTCTCTTATTCTTTCCCTCAAAGGATGAAACAAAACCAATGTTGTTCACAACCGTTCTGATATCAGTTGAAATCTGTTCACACATTATTAGATGTTTATTTCTCTAAGGGCAGGGATCATACTTGTTCTCCACCATTTACTTATATCTATGCTCCCATTTTTACTTACTCCCTTAGCAATATCTGAATGGGGAAAAAAATCCTTTTTCTACTTCAAACCAACTGTACACTGAAAAATTCATATTTATCTAAAGTATACCCATATGAATTAATATTGATTAGCAAAAGGAGTCACTATGTTTTTTAGATGGAAAAACACTCTATTATGTGTGGTAAATACATTCAATGAAAAGAAATATGTGCAGAGTTTTTAGAAAAATATCCAGTGGATACGTGAGAAAATTCTCAACTTTAGTGTTTTTAGGTTATTCCACTCATCAGTTGTAAACAAAAGACATACATTGGGAAACTCAAGCATACATAGTGTCTCAGGTCACCTGGGGGAAAAAAAGTATATTTCTCTTGGATTTTTCTCAGCCTAATTGTGGTGTTTGAATTCAGTGAACTGCCTCTAGTCCAGTCAGGTCTCTGGGGCCCACTCGAAACCTGGGCATGAACACTACATGTCCATCCCCTCTATAGTTCAAACTCAACACAAATGTTGTCTCTGCCTGAAATGGATCCATCATCCCCTCTTCCAACTGAAAAAAAAAAAAAGGTCTCTCTTCTGTTTGAATTACTTCCATGTCTCCCACAGACATTCTTAAACTACCATCTGGAACACCTGCTGCAACTCACTGACACTGGGTTTAGTTTATAGAGTATTTTTCAAAGTGAGTTGATGAAAATTTTTCAATATGCATTTTGACAAGCTTGAACAACTGGGAATGGGGAACATGCATTCAGATCTGTTGCTTCTCTGCTAGTTGGTTAATTTCCCTAGACAAGAAAAAAGCAAAGAGAAATAGGGAACACAACAAACACATGCATGCTCTCACCTAGTGCTCCTGCAACCATAATGTTCCTACTCTACGGTGCTGCTCACATCTATGAAATGCAAGTGTTTTGTTTCTAGATATATGGTCCTTTTGCAATTTATCGTTTTACCTAATGAAGGACAAGGTTTGCATTATTACTGAAAATCCCCAAAAGGCAATTCCCAAATTCAGTCAAAATGTTTCTTTTCAGATAGTGCCACACCCCAGTATTTTTATGTTATTTAACCAGGAAGATAAAATAATCAATTTTATTTTCCTTTATTTTCTCTTCTCATGTCACCTACTTCCTAAAGTGATGGGTGGGATGGGCAATATGATGAATTAAGAAGAATATCTTTTTAACGGAAAACTAAAATTCTAAGGTCAGTTGGAAGAGGGGATGATGGATCCATTTCAGGCAGAGAATAAGCTACATAAATTCTTATTCTCTATTTTTGCATCAACAAAAGTATTATGGGATTGAGTTAGATTTTATATGGAGGACTTTGATGCTCAAAATTCTATTACCCTATAAAATTAAAATTTGATTAAAAAAGATGAAAATGATGAATCTGGACACAATAGAGATCACAGGTATATGACTTATCTATCCATGTATGTGTATATTTGTTTATGTGTATATTTATACCTTCACATTGTAAAAAAATGAGGTAGCTCACTTTGAGCCAACAAGATAAAAATAAAATTTTTAAAAATTGAAGTGACATGATCTAGAAATAAGAATAGCAAGGGAGGACATACTCAGGTTCACTGAATAAAATAACAGAAAACAATACCCGGGGACCAAATGCGAGGATTCAAATTTAATCTATTAGTGTCAAGGATAATAACAGAAGTAATTGGCCCAGAGCTAGCATATGACAATGGAACAGTCTACCTAGGTCAATTCAGAAATATCTCCTAGAAGGATGAAGGACTAGCACTATCTTTTACTGCTTGGAAACCCTTAAGCCTAAGGATATAAGCACTATGGAAAAGTAAAACACACATGATATGATGATACAAAGCATTTACTATAGTAATACAGAAGTTATTTCCATCAAAGTAGTCTATAAGCTTGTCAATCAGAAGGAAGATATGGGACATGCTTTCTTAATACAGAGCACATGCAAAGTAGAAATGGAGAATTTCAAATAGCTATATATATGTATTTCTGACACCTCATCCTGATAAACTCCTAAGGCCTCTTTGATTTCTGTCTTGATGGACTTTCTGCGTATCACACAGTAAAAGCAACAACAACAAAAAACCAGAACGGATATATTCCAGAATGACTTCAATTTGTAATAAATGTATGGTACCAATACTGAAAACACCTTTAAAAATTACTTTCAGAACAAAAGAAAAGATTAAGGAGCCTTAATACAAGGGACATATACATATAACATTAAGAGACAATAACAAGGTAGCATTTCTAAATTCCACTTTGCCCTATATTCTCTACTCAGGAGAATAGTCTTCAAATTAAAAAGGCATTCATATCATTGTGGTTAAAAGAAAGAACTTTCTCTTCCACATATTATTCTGTCAGTATTAACTGACAGAATAAACAGATCAATCAACAGAACAGATTATTCTAAAAGACAAAAATACATGTGATAAAAGAGTCATTGAACATCAATGGTAAAAGGATAGATTATTAAATTAGGGATGTTGATTTTATATATAATTTAAACACACATGCACTCACACAAAAGCACACACACTGGGAAGTCAACAAGGGCATGTTATCTGACAACGCCCCATGGAGGCTGCTTTGACTTAGTCCTACAGAGATGCTCTGATAACAAAAGAAGTCACACCTCAGAGGTGGTTGCATTAGTTATGAGAGAGCTGGGGTATTTATACTCCAGTGTATCCAATTGTTGTTGGTTGAGGGCTACCTACAGGAAGAGTATTGCTTCCCAGAAAGGCTCTCTCTCCATGAGCATAGGTGACATGGGCTCGGGAAGCCTGAGTAGCCCACCAGCCAAAAGACAGTTGTTGGTTGAGAAGTGGAAAGCGCACCTGAAGCCAGTGTGCAGGGATTTGGGGGATGTGGGCTGAGTCCTAACAGAAGCTGCTCCAGTCCTCCAAAGGAGATCTTCCCTCCCAATGCCTGGGCCCTATTTGCTTCAGCATCCTCGCCAACCATTTGAAGACAATAAAGAAAGCAGACATTAAATCTGTGGATGACTCAAAAAGGTAGGAGGAATAGCAAATAAGTTAGATCAAGACTAGAGAAAAGCTTGGATGATAGGTTCAAACTAACAGAATGAAATCTGAAGGAAGTAAATATAAAGCCCTCCCACTTAGCCTCAAAAAAATCACCTGGATAAAGTGTACCATGGGGGATCAGTGGCCTACAGTAATGTATATGGAAATGATGACAGCCTTATGGTTGACCACAAGTTCAGTATATAGTCATGTGGACAACACAGTCACACAGAGGACCCTGGAAGAATTGAGGCTGCTTAACCAGATGCGGGATGAATTAGGAGAAATTGAGTTGGAAGGGGGATTATACTGATTCCAGGGTGCTCTAGAGGAAAAACTAAGAATGAAGGGTAGAAGTAAGAGGGCAAATTCTGGCTCAGGATGAGAACATTTGAATCTCTAGAGCCGGACAAACACGTCTTCCGAGGGTGTGACCTCCCCGGGCTTGGAGCTGTCTGAGCTGAGGCTGAATGAAATTCTGCAGAGATATCAGGGAGGGAATTTTTATATGGGGTGAAAGAAAGATGAAGTTTGGACAGAGAACCTCCCATCCTCTTCCAACTCAATTATTCCATGATTCTGTGAATATAGTTGGTGATTTTCAATGAAATCGCTGACAGGGGGCACCTGGAAGCAGAATGAGAAAAGCCACGGGGCCTGGAGAGCCTCTTAATGGATATATAAGTCCTTGAATTATGGAAATTGGTGATATTTATTAAGCACCATTCAAAATTCCTGCTCAATTGTCAGTGCTTGGAAGGTAATGGGAAAGATTGCTACTCTGGACACACCCATCCTTATGACCAAGCGAAGAAAGCCAAGGAGAGGAAAAGACTTGGAAAATCTCCTTACCGGGAAAAAGGGGAGTAAGAGGAAAGAAAACACAATGACAAGAAAGGAGAGGCATTGTGCATCTTCTCACCTTTGTTCACCCCTATTTCCTACTTACTGTTGAATGCTTTTAATTTCTACTCTTCTGGGTCCAATCAACGGCTGACCACATCTGTTCAATTGGAAGTATACGTCATCTTGGTTTTGGAATATAGGCAAGTATGCACTTAGTTTTTCTCCAAGCCAAAAGGTTGCTCAATGTTTAAGGCTTCTGCCGGTGGAGAGCCAGGAAACATGGGACAATGGTATCAGGACAGGGAGCTGTGCAATAGGGAAGATTAGATTGTTGTCATTCCACATGCCTTTGGGCCATTTCTGTGACCTTTTCAAGAGGGGGTCATCCCACCCATAAAGCAGAACCTCACACAAATTATAATGATATCTTTATACTTTATCTATGAAACTTCCTTCCTCTAAGATCTTGAAGTGCTTCATCTAATTAACAAATTAACCTTTACAAATTCCCAGGAAGACTACAACAACTATAAGTATGTTCACTTTACATATGAAGAAATCTGGAAGTTGATACATAAAGCATAAATGGAAGAATCTAGAGAGGAGAATGGGAATCTCCTGAACCCATTTCAAAAGCCATGTAATAGACTATGAACACAGTTTCCTGAACAGAGTCAAGTAGAACTGATGAACCTGAAACAAATACTTACAGGACTTGGGTAAAAATTTAAAGACAACTGGAGAAATTTTGGAATTACAGTAGAATTACCTAATGCCCATTCCATTTGGCAGAGGAAATTTTAAAACTTACTGCAACATAAGCCTCCAATGCTCTGGCTTCTTAGATAAAGGACATTTAAAACTGGACGATTATTATCTTCTCTGGGTGTAAACTTCCCACCCTAGTAAGTATTTAGGTCCATGGCATTTACAAATATCCTTGTCTGAGGCATTATGGCTATTTTTATTTTTAAACACACATACATACACACAGAGGAATTAGTTGTTGGAAGTAAAAAGTCAATTGGTATACTGTATGGCTTGTACATTAAATCTCTTCTCATTTCACTTCAGATTCAGCGGCAAAATAGACAAGCAAATGATTTACATGGAATACATTTAGAACATCCCTGGCAACAGAAGAGAGGACATGTGTGGTGAGAATGAGATCAAAATTGGGGGAAAGTACACATGTTCAAATGTTTGCCACTTAGCTCTGTGGCTTTTAGTGAATATGGCACTTTGGGGCAGAGGAGACAGAATGATAGACCAAATAACATTTCAAGTTGGATGAGCATGATAAAAAGGTAGAGGGCCAGTGAATTTACTATCAGCAAGACTAAGAAAAATAGGATCAGATTATGTTTAAGAAACATAAAAACTATTTTATTAGGTAAGGTTGGGCAAAAATGTTTGGAATCCAATGTTCACTTGCTCTTCTGCTCTCTTTCATGTGGAAACAGACTGAGGAAATCCTAGATTAAAAAAAAATACAAACCCAGAAATGACCTTTCTGGTTATGAACTGGGACAAAATATGGAACTAAACTATGAAAATAAAACAAAATTCACAACAATAAAAGCCAGTGAACAATAGAAACTCCTTAGAGTTTATGATTTATCTCTTTTAGAAGTGTTAGATTATGAAGGTCATTTGGACTTAATGCGCTAGAGCTTGTTTCATGACTTTCAAAAATCTTTGATATTTAATTGTTGCAAATAAAGAATACAAACCAAAGCAAAAAACTTCTGAGTCCATTGAGAAGTCCTAGATATATAAAGTTGGACTGTAAGAGGAGTAATTACTTCCCATGCAAAGTTCAGATGAAAAACATGTGAACATGTGCAGTCAGTCACTAAGTACTGGGCATTTGCTGAGTGTTGACTATGCCTCGAGTGCAACTACAGTTCTTAAACATTGGAGCTAATTAGAAATTACCTGGAGAGGGTGCCTGGGTGGCTCAGTTGGTTAAGTGACTGCCTTTGGCTCAGGTCATGATCCTGGAGTCCCAGAATCGAGCCCCGCATCGGGCTCCCTGCTCAGCGGGGAGTCTGCTTCTCCCTCTCCCGCTCCCCCCTCTTGTGCTCTTTCTCTCTCTCACTCTCTCTCTCAAATAAATAAATAAAATCTTTAAAAAAAAAAAAAAAAGAAAAGAAATTACCTGGAGAATTTGCCAAAAGTTCAAATCCCTATTCCTAGAAATTCTATTGGTAGGTCTGAGTTAAGGCCAATATAGCTACATGTTAATCAACACCCTAGACTCTTCTGATGCGGACATCCTTTTGACCAAATTCTAAGACTCACTGGGTAGATCAAGAGCACAGTCTGATTCATGATATAGGTCTGCTTCTTAAAATTCATATTGGACTCAAGCTTGGTTTCCTCCTATTTGAAGTGGATGACATAATGACTCTGACCTTCTAGAACTGTTATGAAATCACATATGTAAGGACTAGACACATGTTTGGTGCTTAGTAAATGCTTATTCTCCTCCTCTCTTATTAGCTCTGTTGCTCTACAGAGAACTAAATGAGGCAGCATGTTCATTTCCTGTCCTTAAGGTACTCCGGATATATTTAGTGGAACAAATTAATTGCCCCAAAGATATGAGGATCTTTTATTTCCCATTTATTTCAATTAGATTGCAATAATCTCATCAAAAGACAATGCATTTATATTCAGAATGAAATATCTTTAAGATACACCAATAAATGGCATCTCCAAAACCTCCAGATATTGACTGTATTTGTCAAAGAAGCTATGCTTTCTGTCCTTTTGGTAATATGAAGTAGACAAAGAAAAGTAGAGAGTTGCTCCCATATGTATATTTTTCCCCAGAAAAGTGTGGAAATTAACTCAGGCTTCACTGGTAAGAGAGTGGTCTGATTTTTTTCTTTAAATCAACTTTATTGAAGTATAATTTTCCTAGGATGAAACAGACCATTTTAAGTACACAGTGCCAAGAATTTTAACAAATGCATATAAATAATCAACAACGTAGCTAAGATACAGAACATCCCCAACATTCTATAAATTTCTACTATGCCCCTCGCAATTAATCCACACGTCAGAAGGATGTGCTACCTATAGCACCATAGATTAATGTTTTCTGGTTTAGATTTGGTTTCTTTTGCTCAACGTCACATTGGTGAAATTAATCCTTATTGTTGCAGGTATCAGCAGGTGATGCATTTTTATTGCCGGACTATATTCTATTGTAGAACAATACCACAATTTGTTTATTCATTAACCTGTTGATGGGCATTTGGATTACTTTTAATTTGAAGCTTTTATGAATAACACTGCTATGAACATTCATGAACATTTCGTGTATGTATGCATTCATCTCTCAGAATAAATTACTGCGTCGTATGGGTATATATGCATTCATTTCCCCTTGGAAATGAAATTACTAGCCATATGATACCTACAGTTTTGACATTATAAGAAATTATTTTCCAAAGGCTTTACTATTTGTAACTCCCTTTGGCAGTGTATGAGAGTTCCAGTTGCTCCACACCATCTCCACTTACTAGTCTTTTTAAAAGTCATTTCAGGGGCGCCTGGGTGGCTCAGTCGTTAAGCGTCTGCCTTCAGCTCAGGTCATGATCCCAGAGTACTGGGATGGAGCCCTGCATTGGGGTCCCTGCTTGGTGGGAAGCCTGCTTGTCCCTCTCCCACTCCCCATGCTTGTGTTCCCTCTCCCGCTGTATCTTTCTCTGTCAAATAAATAAAATCTTTTTAAAAAAATAAAAAAAATAAAGTCATTTCAATAAATGTGAAATAGTATCTCAGTGTTTTGTTTTGTTTTAGAGAGGGAGAGGTCGGGGAGGGGCAGAGGGAGAGAATCTGATCCAGGCTCTACACCCAGCACGGAGCCCGAGAAAGGCTCGATTTCACAACCCTGAGATCATGACCTGAGCTGAAATCAAGAGTCCAAGTCTTAAGAGACTGAGCCACTCAGGTGCCCTCAGTATGTTTTTAATCTGTGTTTCCCTAATGACTATGGACTCAACAATGCTGAGTCACTGTTGAATGTTGAACATCTTTTCATGCACTTATTGGCTGCTCCCATAACCCGAAGTGTCAGTTCAAATATTTTGCCCATATTTTAAGTGGAGATGGCTGTATTCTTATGGCTGAGATTTTATTATAACCTGAATAGAGGTCTTTTGGTCATATATATTGCAAATATTTTCTCATAGTCTGTGGTTTGCCTTCTCATTTTCCTAACAGTGTCTTTTGAATAGTAAAATTTATCATGACTAGGTATTGGATTTTGTCGGATCCTTTTGCATACTTACTGAGAAAATTAGTACACTTGAATATTGAAACAACCTTGGATTCATGGAATAAGCCACATTTAGTCACGATATGTTATCTTTTTAAAATGTATTACTGGATTTGATTTGCTAATATTTTGTTAATTGTTTTGTATCTATGTTCATAGGGGACATTATTCTATAGTATTCTTTTCTTTAACTTGTCACACTTTGCAACCAGAGTTATGCTGGTCTTAAAAATTCACTGGAAAATGATACCTCCTCACCCTCTATATTTTTAAAGAGTTTGGGTAGGGTGCTGTTATTTTCTCTTCACATTTTTCATAAAAGTCACCAGTGAAACCATTTGGGCCTGGAATTTTCTTGGTGGGAAGTTTCTTTGATTACAAATACCATGTATTCAGTAGAGTTGAGGCTATTCAGATTTTTTATAACATCTTCAACTAGGTTTGGCATGGGGTGTTTTTCAAAGAATTCATCTATTTTATTAAAGTCGACTAATTTATTGGCAAAAAGTTTATAACATTCCATTATATTTTGAATATCTGTTGGATCTGTAATAATATTGCCTTTTTCATTTTTTATAGTGGTAATTTGTGTCTTTTTTGTTTTTAGAGAGAAAGAAAGTGTGCATGTGTGTGTGCACAAGTGGAGGGGGGGCAGAGGGAGAGGGAGAGAGAGAGAGAATCTTAAACAGGCTTTACATACTCAGCACGGAGCCCGATGTGGGGCTCGATCTCATAACCCTGAGATCATAACTTGAGCTGAAATCAAGAGTTGGACACCCAACTGACTGAGCCATCCAAGCACCCCATGTGTCTTCTCTTTTTCTTAGTCATTCTGCATAAGGATTTCTTAATTTCATTTGTCTTCAAAAGAGTAATGTTTGCTTCCTTGATTTTCTCTACTGGCTTTTGTTTCCTATTTCATTGATATTTTAATTTTTTTTATTATTTCCATCCTGCCACTTAGTTTGGGCATGATTCATATATAATTATTCAAATATATAATTATAAAATTATAGAAATCATAGTAATTTTTTTCTAGATTTTTCTAATTTCTTAAGCTAGAAAATCAGGTGATTGATATTAAGTCATTCTTTCCTTTTTTTCTTTCCTTTTCAATAAAACTATTTTTTCTATAAATTTCTTCTAAAGTACTTCCTTGAATATACACCACAAAACTGTATATGTTGCTTTTCATTACTATTTGGTTTGATATATTTTTTCTGATTCCCCTTTTGACTTCTCCTTTAACTTGTTATTTAGAAATGTGTTTTTGAATTTCCAAGTATCTGGAAAATTTCTAAATAGCTCATTAGTATTGATTTATAATTTAATTCTATCATGATCAGAAAGTACTGTCAATAAGATTTTAATGGAATATCAATGATGCATCTTGATGAATGCACCATGTGCACTTATAAAGAATGTGTATTTTGTTATTGTTGAGTGTAATATTCTATAAATGTTTACTAGGTCAATTTGATTGAGAATGTTCAGTTGTTATTTTTTTTTAAGTATTTGAGTAAGTTGTCATTATTTCCTACCTAATTTAATATAATTCACAGGTGAACATATACGCACTTGGAATTTTCCTGGTGAACACTTTTTTTTTCCTTATTACAAAGACAATTTATTTAATAGAATTAAGGCTATTCAAATTTTTTAGTTTTTTCTATCAATTGCTTGAGAGAGGTGTTAAAAATCTCCAACTGAGATTATGAATTCATCTGTTTCTCTTTTATTCTGTCAATTTTGCTTCATGTATTTCTGTATGTCTGTTACTAAGTACAGGCATATTTAGGATTGTTAAAATATTCATTGTGATTGACTAATGCTTTTATCATTCTGAAATGTTCCTCCTCATTTCTGCTTATATTTCTTGTTTTGAAATCCACTATTTCTGTTATAAATATACTATATTCCAGCTTTCTTGTGCTTACTGCTGACATGCCTTTTTCCATCCTTTTACTTTCAAATTATCTGTATCTATAATTGTATTTTGGGTTAATTGAATATTTTTAGTATTTACTTTTACTCCTACTGACATTTTTCTAGATTTATCTCTTTTTATTCATTTTTTAGTGGTTGCTCTAGAGATTAAAATATGTATTTTTAAATGATCACAGTCTACTTAAAATAAATATTGCACTATTTCATGCTTTACACTTCAAAATTTCAAAAATACAAAAAGCTTACAGTAGTGAAATTCCATATCCCTCCTGTTACTTTTTGCTAATATTGTCATATAGTTTAGGCTCTCACACATTAAAAAGCTATATTATTATTATCATCATCATCAAATAGTACGTTGTCTTTAAAAGAAATTAGGAAAATAAATAAAAATTAAAAACAAAACATATGTCCTGTCCTCTTCCATTTCTTCTGTACTTCCTTGATCATTTCTTGTAGTTCAATTCTCATGGCAATGAATTATCTCCACTTTTATACTTATTTTGAAGATCATTCTCACTAGCCATAGAATTCCTGGTTGCCTTTTTATTTTCTCTTTCGTCACTTTAAAGATATTGTTCCATTGTAGTCTGTGATGCATTGTTTCTGATGATAGGTTACCTATCGTTTCTATAGTTTTTCCACTGCCTTTAAGGTGTCTTTTTTCTATGGCTTCTTTCAGAGTTCCTTTCTTTGATCAGTACTTTGCTGTGATGTATGCAGTGTAGGCCTTGGCCAAGGATCCGAGGTGAGTCAACGTTTAAGCTTCTTTGCTCCCCTCCTTCCACTCACCCCTTACACATCTCTCCTCCATGTTCATCTGCCCTGGGAATGTCAGTCCTTATGTCCGCAGGAACTTTTTTTTTTTTTTTAAGATTTTATTTATTTATTTGAGACAGAGAGAATGAGAGAGACAGAGAGCACATGAGAGGGGGGAGGGTCAGAGGGAGAAGCAGGCTCCCCGCCGAGCAGGGAGCCCGATGCGGGACTCAATCCCGGGACTCCAGGATCATGACCTGAGCCGAAGGCAGTCGCTTAACCAACTGAGCTACCCAGGCGCCCTGTCCGCAGGAATTTTTATCTCTGCTTCCTCCACTCAGCATGACTGCAAAATCTCTGGGCTTCCTTCACCTGTGTGCTCTTAGGCAGTTAGCAAGAGTAATGGTGGGGTTTGCCATATGTGTTTACTTTCTCCAAGGATCACAGTCCCCAGGCTGCTGGCTGTTCGGTGCCTAAAAACAGTTTCCTCAGATATTCTGACCAATTTTATAGTTGTTTACGATGGGAAGGCATGTAGGGTTTCTGTTAACTCCCATAGAGGGATGTATGTGTATCTGCACAATTATGTAATTTTACTACTTCTGTGCTGATAGTGCTGACAAGCAATGACATACTATTAGCAACAAGCATCCAGTACCCAAGTTTTGGCTTTAAATACCAATGGAAAAACTTTTAAAAATAATAAGAAAAGTAGGATATAAATTTAACTAGAGTAATCAGTGTGTCTGCTATATAAAAACAATAGTCAATTACAAAATATAATTGAGTAGAACTTCCCACTTGTAATAGTAACAAAAAAATACCTAGGAATAAATATAACAAGGAATCTTAAAAACTGTATAATAAAAACTTTACAGCTGTATAGTTAGACACAAAAATTGACTTGAATTAATGAAAAGCCATACCAGGGTCTTGCTTAAGAAAATTTAACATGAAAAAGATGCAATTCTCCTTGAGTTAATTTTTTTTTTAAGATTTTATTTATTTATTTGATAGAGAGAGATACAGCGAGAGAGGGAACACAAGCAGGGGGAGTGGCAGAGGGAGAAGCAGGCTTCCCGCGGAGCAGGGAGCCCGATGTGGGGCTCGATCCCAGGACCCTGGGATCATGACCTGAGCCGAAGGCAGACGCTCAACGACTGAGCCACCCAGGCGCCCCGAGTTAATTTTTAAATATTCTAAGACCACAATTAAAATATTAACCTTTTTTTGTAGTTAGTCAATGTTTCTAAATCAATAAGGAGGAAATAATCAAAGAATAGTGATAGAATGGCATTCTAGTGTATTTTTCCCCAAAAACTGCATGAATCATTGTCCTCACAAATACCATATTCAATACCATTCTTCACCTTACCTTAAGATCTTTACTTTTTAAAGCTCATGGCAGCATGCTAAGAAAAAAAATTATTTTAAAAGTGGTTGAGAAAAAGAAGGGCAAACAATATGTGTTGTTTTAATGATTTGATATGTGTCTATGAACCACCCCTGTGGGATGCTTTGAAGTGGAGGTAGAAATTAATCTAATTAAATTAATGTAGCTGTATAAGAAAGCCAGGAACTGAAGGCAAAGAAAGAGGAGAACCATTCATTTCATCTGATCTATTATGAGTTGCCTATAAAGGTACTTGAAGGTTTGGATATCTATATGTGGGACTTTGGGTCACTAAAGGGAACATGGTGGTGGTCCTAGGACTATGTCAAAAGTGGAAGTTTACAAATGAGTCCAAAAAAAGGAAATGGGAAAGTATCAAGTTAATGTATTCTGAAGTCAGCCATGTTCTATGTTTTACTACTCTCCTGCACCAGCATCGCCTCATTTTATTGTTTATCAAGCTTCTTTTGGCACGGATGGGGTGTGGGGTGGTGAAAAAAATAGAAATTTTCAGTGAGAGATTATCAAGTAATATTATTAACAATTCAATTCATCTTAACAGTGAAGAATGTACTGACTTACATTAAGTCCAAAACAGCTAAAAATTGTGTTGGAAGTTATTTATGATTTGGAAAACTTTTTTTTTTTCTAAATCAAAAATATGGCTTCCCTTTACTCATTTTTTTTTTTTTTAATTTAGACACATAGAAATTTTCATCAAAAAGCAGAAACTCTGGAGATTTATTTAAGCAGAAAACTCTGGAGAGTTTCAGTACATTAGTACTGATTTTAAGCAAATGATTCCATTTGTATCCAATGCTGGCTTTATTTACAAGAGATGAACCACGGATACCAAAGAGCAGTCTGTTTTGTCCCCTCCACATTCTGCTCACCTCTCTGGTGAAGGGATTCTGAACTACTAATTCAGCACTGGGCAGGATGCCAGAGTTCAGGGGTTGGCCAGGAAGGATGGGAACCCTCCTTAGATCAGGGGCTCCCAGTAACGAGCAAATGAAAACAAAGGAAAATGAGAAAAGGGTGGAGGTTGGCTGTGAGTTGCTGACTTTCTGAGTTTCTATTTTAGATCACTTGAATGGAATCATTAGGGCGGATGCCATTTCTACACTATTATGAAGGTCACCAGAAATGGGATTTGGCATCTTGCTTCTCTTTCCACCTCAGCAAGTCCTACGCTAAAGCTTAACCAGAAAAAGTGCTTTAGACCCTATCGTGAAAACATTATCTAAAGGTGTAGCCTTACACTACACTCTGCCAGCAAACACAGAAAAATGAGCATAATAAAACCTTAGATAGTTCAAGATCATTCAGGACTCCACGGCAGAAAATATTTATCATACTGAAGCCATTGTTGTAGAATGTTAAATCTCTCCTCTCTTGCCTTTACTGAAACTACATCCTTCATCTTACTGTTTATCTTCTTTGATGTTTTCTCGACATTCTTGCTCTTTCCAGACCCTCGTCACATGTATCCCCAAAGGACATCGTTTTTTTTTTTCTTTTCTTTATCTGCCCTTGTCTTAATATCTCCCTGAATCTCAGCTTTCACTTCTACATAAAGTTTCCAAATTCACATTCTGACCCTGATTCCTCTTCTGAGATTCAGACTCATATTCCCAATTAGCCGATATTTTAATCCATGTGCCCTTGCCTACCTAGATGAACCTTGTCTGAAACACCTTAGGTGAAACATTCAGGCAATGTTCCTTTTATAAAAAGTGTATTTATAAGAAGTCTAAGTATGTGGCTACAGATGCTTTAAAGTGGCTTTTATAATAATAATCCAAGTGTCTGCAACCTGAATGCCCCCAAACCTCCAGACATCTGAAATTCTTTGATAATCAAAGGGGGGAAAAGGCTGAAAGTCTCATGCCATATAATGTCCCTCCTGATACCTCCAAGGATTCTTGAAGAAAGGAAACAGGTGGGATGGAATGGGAGGTTATATTTCCACTAGCCACCTCTCCTAGTCATCTTGTGTCCAATTTCCTGCTTTGGTTAAATTCTGAGTCTTAAGGGCTGCTTTCTTCTTTATGTTACACATATGCCAATGACTCCCAGATTTGATCTCTCCCTTGAGCTCTGGAATAAATTTCCTAAATGCCTTTTCAACACTCCACTTGGATATCTGATAAGCATCCCATGCTTAAAGTACACAAAACTGGACTTTCCTCCACCCCACACCTGTTTCTGTAATTTTCCTCATCTCAGAAAATGGCACTACCATTCGTCTAATGCCTTGAGCTCAAAATCCAGGAGTCATCTTTGATTTTTCTCTCTCCCACATACCCAGCAATCTATCCACTCTATTTTCAAAATATATATTGAATCCAACAATTTCTCACCCCCTCTGATACTGTCATCATCTCTCATCTGGACAACAGAATAGCCTCTTAGTGTCTATTGTTTTACTGTTTCCATGCTTGCCACCATACATTCTGATTCTTCACAAAATCACCATGATCGTCCAAAACATAAGACAAATTATGTCAGTTCCGAATTTTAACCCGTCTAGTGGCACCTCCTTCAAACCCTTTAGCATAGTTGACAAGTCCTCTGTGGTCTTTCTGACACCTACTTCTCTGTCTTCCTCTCCTATCATGCTCTCCCTTCTTTTTTTTTTTTTATTAAATGTTGTTATAAATGATTACATTTATTATTTTAACCATTCTCCATAAAGATTAATTTATATTTTAAAAATTAATACAGAGGGTAATAAACTTTCACAAAACTAAGAGCAAATTGTTCAGTTTCTTAATATATTATTTTTTTATTATTATGTTCAATTAGCCAGTAATAGTACATCATTAGTTTTTGATGTAGTGTTCAACGATTCATTAGTTGCATGTAACACCCAGTGCTCATCACCACACGTGCCCTCCTTAATACCCATCACCCAGTTACCCCATTCCCCCCATCCTCCTCCCTTCTGTAACCCTCAGTTTGGTTCCTGGAGTCCAGAGTCTCTCATGGTTTGTCTGCCTCTCTGATTTCTTCCTGTTCAGTTTTCCCTCCCTTCCCCTGTGGTCCTCCGCGCTATTCCTTATGTTCCACAAAAGCCATCTATTAAAAACCCACAGTGAATATCATTCTCAATGGGGAAAAACTGAGAGCTTTTCCCTTAAGGTCAGGAACACGACAGGGATGCCCACTCTCATCACTTTTGTTCAACATAGTACTAGAAGTCTTAGCCTCAGCAATCAGACCACAAAAAGAAATAAAATGCATTCAAATTGGCAAAGAAGTAGTCAAACTCTCTCTCTTTGCGGATGACATGATACTTTATGTGGAAAACCCAAAAGACTCCACCCGCAAATTACTAGAACTCATACAGCAATTCAGCAACATGTCAGGATACAAAATCAATGCCCAGAAATCAGTTGCATTTCAAGTATACTAACAGTGAGACAGAAGAAAGAGACATCAAGGAATCAATTCCATTTACAATAGCACCAAAAACCGTAAGATACCTAGGAATAAACCTAACCAAAGAAGTAAAAGATCTATACTCTAGAAACTACAGAACACTTATAAAGGAAATTGAGGAAGACACAAAAAGATGGAAAAACATTCCCTTGTTTCTTAAAGCTCCAGCCATCATGGCTTTCTTATTTTTCCCTTAACACAATAATCGCTTTTCCTTTCGGGGCATTTGTACTTGATGATTGTTTCTGCGTGGCATGCTGTTTTACCAGTTTTTTATTGTCTATAATTTAATTTAGGATTCTCCCACATAACAGGATTATTTGGGCTTAACTTTAATCTCCACTATGAAAGTCTTTAGCAGTTGAATTGCCCTAAATTAGAATGGACACTCCTTACTCATGTTCCATTTCCTGAGCCCTTAATTTCTTTCTTTTTAGCATTTATGCTAACTTTAGATCATATACTTGTTTACTTTTTCATTGTCCGCCCCCCCCCATAAAGTATGAGGGTGGAATCCCTAGGGCCTGGCACACAGCAGGCACTTGAAATATGTTTGTAGGTTAAATAAACATGTGGCATTTGTCAATGAACTTTTTAGAACTTCCCTTTTTGCATTTGTAAAATACAAAGAATAACAAGATTAAGGTATATATACTCCTGAACACTTAAATACTCTCTTTTTTTATTTGTCCTTGGAGCAATTCAGTGTCTTTTCATGACCAAACAATGACAAGGATCCCAAAGCAACATACACATGACTAAGGGCATGAAGACTGGTTACCACCTATTTACCCCCTCCACACACACACACAAAGTTCTGCTGTCTCTGTTTTAAAAAAAAATTTTTGAAAAAAAATTTTTTTTCAAAAAAAACCCCACTATTTTTTTGCATATTTATCAAATATGTAATATCTGTACTTTTTAATCTTACTTCTCCAGTTATTTTCACCTTTTTTTTCTCCCCCAGCCTGGATCAGCTAACTGCCCATGGAAATCCCCTGATAATTAATTTTGTTTGCACAAAAATGGAGGTCTCTGCCTTGAAGGTATCCATGGAATGCTTTCCTCTACCTCCTAGAGATAGGCACCATACTTTCTGAAAGTCCAGGTTAATTATTGTATCTATTAGGTCAGGAACACTCCTCTTCTTTGAGTAGACCACTTCCTTTCACTGGACACTTTCTTCTTTGCCGTTCATGATCCAGGAAATCATTCTTCACAGCTATGGTTATTTATTATTTCCTATGAGCGAGCGGCATATCCCAAGGTAACTTATACAATCAGGAATTAGAAAGTAGCCTTCATCAAAACAAAGTTTCAGACAGAGTTACTGGTCACAAAGTTAGTCTGATAAATTGTGGGGATCAGGGCGGGGATCCATCCTCGCTCTCCACTGGCAGACTATTACCAACAAACTGGGCCTCTGCACATGATAACAATGCTCACAAACACAATAACAATGGTACGATACCTATATAGAGATGCTTATACTTATATCTTTCATTCCAAATCAAACTGGATGGTAAAGCGGGCAAGAGATGATACGTGCAACATATAAAACCTCTAAGAACCTGTAAAAGCAAATATCGACCAGGTAGCAGATGCTATACAAGGAGGAACATAGGGTTCTTGTCCCAGAATATCTCACCTGGTTGTGAGATTATTTTGTTACTTTGGATACTCTCAGTGCCTCTGAAGCTTTTGTGTTATTTTTCAATTATAAGAATACCATCTTCTGGGCGCCTGGATGGCTCAGTTGGTTAAGCAACTGCCTGCGGCTCAGGTCATGATCCTGGAGTCCTGGGATCGAGTCCCATGTCGGGCTCCTTGCTCAGCAGGGGGTCTGCTTCTCCCTCTGACCCTCCCCCCTCTCATGTGCTCTCTCTCTCTCATTCTCTCTCTCAAATAAATAAATAAAATCTTTAAAAAAAAAAAAAAAAAGAATACCATCTTCTTACCCTTAAGTCAAGGCCTTTGTGGATATTAGCCCATTAGTCATCACCAGTATCCTGGGGTAGTTAGGAGAAACTTCATTTTGCAGCTGAGAAAACAGAGGCTGAAATCAACTAAAGAACGTGCTTGAAGTTACCCAGGTAGTTAAGAGACAGGTATTTTGCAAACCCAGGTCTGGTGCATTGGGTTCCGAAGTCTAAGTTCTTTAAAGTTAGCATACGGAGCTCATTGCTTGCTCACACTGCAGTGGCTGCAAGGAATTACTGGTGAACAGTGTTAAGAACCCTGGACCCGGGGCGCCTGGGTGGCTCAGTTGGTTAAGCGACTGCCTTCGGCTCAGGTCATGATCCTGGAGTCCCGGGATCGAGTCCCGCATCGGGCTCCCTGCTCAGCGGGGAGTCTGCTTCTCCCTCTGACCCTCCCCCCCCTCATGCTCTCTCTATCTCATTCTCTCTCTCAAATAAATAAATAAAATCTTTAAAAAAAAAAAAGAACCCTGGACCCAGAGTCACCAGACCTAGTCCCAAGCCTCTGGCCTCTGTGACCTTTGCCGGCACGTCATCTACCTTTCCTCACATGTAAAATGGATTTTAATGATACTAGCTTTACCTTCCTTATCAGCATCAAATTCAGTAACACATGGAAAATGCTGGCACCACTGCCAAGTACTATTTAAATGCATGGCATTATGTTATTTTGTAAGCATTCTGAAGTCACCTTTTAGTACAGATATTATTGGCTGAAAATGGATGGCAAGCTCTTCATGGTGGAAATTAAGTCTATTATTTCTTGGGGCTACTTGCTCCCAGAATTCATCTTCTGCTTGATGGAAAAACCCTTCCCCATTTCACTCTGCTTACGTTCCCATATTTATTTTATCTGATTAGTACATCCTCTGTACGTTGGAGAGAGAAGGCAGAGCAGAACTGCACAAAGCCTGGATTTCTGGGTGCTTCTGAGGAGTTCCAGGATGTGAGGTGAGGTGCGTATGGGTTGGGGGAGGCATGGATTGAAGAAGGGGGAAGCTCTGGCAGACCTAACTTATGTAGCTTTGGTTTATGTCTCTTCAAATAAAACTATTACCAGGCTTCCTTTCCACACCATTATTCTATCCCTCTCTTTCTGTTAATCAATTTCCTTGGCCAACTTTTCTGAGCTATATAATCATAACCATGGGGGAAGCTGTTATCTTCCCCTCTGATTTATTTATCTAGTCCCCTTTTTACACATTCTGCATTGGTTATCCATCTGTCTCTATGACTTGCCCATAGTGATCAGTTCAGCAAATATCTGTGAAATCAATTCATTTCTTGGGGCACCTGAACATTTTTCTCATCTTCTTCCTTGTTGCACTCCAATTGGAAGCTAAAAGAAATACTACCTTTTTGTTTTTTTAATTCCTTAGAGCAAAAATATCACCACTGTCTCATTCTCTCTCTCTCATTTTATGCTTAAATATACTTCTACATCTATATATACATAAGCAGACAATATTGGTTGTATAATGATCAGTGAGACCACTCTCATAGTGCAATTCATCAAACAGCTCATCAAAGAATAGTGAAGAAGAATCTTATCTAACACAACACAGGACACAGTTTCTGTTTCTCATGAGTGCTAACCTTACAGTTCTATTTCATTTCCTAGGACAACTATTACCAAGTACCCCAAATTGTACAGCTTAAAACAACAGAATTTTATCCCCTTACACTTCTGGAGATCAGAAGTCCAAACTCAAGGTGTTGGCAGAGTCTTGCTCTCTCAAGGCTCTAAGGGAAGATCTGTTCCATGCCTTTCTCTTGGCTTCTGGTATTGCCAGAAATCCTTGGCCTTCCTTGGCTTGTAGTTGCATAACTCCAATCTCTGCCTCTGTGGTCACATGACTACCTCCCTGTTTCTTCACAATATCTGTCACTGTGTGTCTTCCCCTCCTCTTATAAGGATGCCAATCATACTGGATTAAGGGCCCAATCTCCTCTACTATGACCTCATTTTACCTAACACATTACATCTGCAATTACTTTATTTTCCAAAAAGGTCATATTCTGAGATTCTGGGAAGGACATGAATTTGGGGGGCCCACTATTCAGCCCTGCACAGATTCCCTACGAAGCAGCTGCTAGAAATCAACACCTGCCATTCCTCCGTTGCTTAAGGGCAAGGGTGAGAAAAACTAAGTTAACTCTGTAGAGGCTTTAGTATTAGGCTCTGGTGGAAAGAACTGGATGATCAGAATTGCTTTTTCTGACTATACATCAGAACTCTCTCTTTGCATAATACACTTCTATCTAAGACCTCGTCGGCCAGGTATACATGTTGATATATAATTCTTGGGCTCTATAACACAGGGTTTTATAATTACATTCATAATCCCTTACCCCTTACAGATTATTCTAGAATCTATAAAGAAGTGAAAACCAAAAATTTTATTCTAAGTTTGATACTAGTTCTCTTCCAGTAGCAAAACCTGACCTGAACAGACATAGGCCTCTTTATAATATGAATATGTATATGCTTCACTGAAAAAAAGATTAAGTTTGGTTAAGGGGTGCTGTCCAGACACTCCTTAACACTGGGAGTTTTATGTTATATACTGTTTATGCACCCTATTACTTTTTTAAATTCTGAAAAAAAATCCTAAATATGAATTCCCAAATACATCTGGCTCCAAGGATTTTGGAAAAGAAAATAAAGGCCTATTCTTTCAATTAGGGTTAATCAGATCAAGAAGAAAACCTGCCACCACTAGCTTTGAGTTCTTCTAGTTCAGTGGTTCTTAGACCTGCCTGCACATTATAATCACCTGGGGAGCTTTTAAAAATCCTAATGCCTGGGCTATACCCTAGGCCAACTTAATCAGAATCACTGGGGGCAGGACCTAGGCATCCTCATTTCTGAAACTCCCCAGCTAATCCCAATGTCTACCCAAGTTTGAGAACTACTGTCTGGTCCTAACCCAGTCATTCACAGTCCTTTCTTGTTAAGCCAATCAAAAGTCCTCTCCATCTGCCTCCCATGACCAGATCCTGACAGTACTTACCTACCATGAGGCACAAACAGTTACAAGGAATAATTGGAACTGGTAAAAACCAAAGGAGTACACATCATATGGGTTGGACTCTATCCCCCACCTAAAGATATGTCCTAACCCTGAGAACCTCAGAATGGAACTTATTTGGAAATAGGATCATTGTATATGTCTAGTTAAGATAAGGTCAAAAAAAAAAAAAAAAAGATAAGGTCACACTGGAGTATGTGTATGTGTGTACAGGGTGGTCTTTAATCCAGTATGACTACTGTCCTTATAAGAAGAGGAGAAGGGAGACACAAGGAGAGGAGTGTCATGTGCAGACCCAGACACACACGTGACAATGGACACAGATACTGGAGTGATGCATCTACAAACCCAAGAACACAAAGGATTTCTGGTAAACACCAGAAGTTAGGAAGAGGCAAGGAAGGATTCTACAGGTTTCAGCAGGAGCTTGACAACACCTTGATTTCAGACTTCTAGATTCCAAAACTATGAGAATAAATTTCTGTTGTTTTAAGCCACCCAGTTTGTGGTACTTTGTTACGCAAACTCATACACTATGTGTGTGGGAATGAACCACCACACCATGTGTAGAATGTCCCCAGGCTTCTCTAGACCCACCATGAACAGGGATGCCAAAGCACTACAACTAGAGGTGAGCTGAAGGGGCCAACTGGTTCACCATGAGAAATAGAAATAGTAGTAACTAACGTGTATGGAGGGCACACATTACCTACACTAAGTCATTTAATCCTAAACAACCCTTTGAGAAAAGCCAGGATTTGAATCCAGTTGTATGTAACCCCAAAGCCCCTGCTCTTAATGTCAGCTTGGGAGGAAGCTCTCAGTGAGCCCAGAGATGGCACGCCGGGGCAACTGTCTTTAATGGTCAGAGGGCCTACTTCCACCTGCCGCCCGCCGAGCTGCAAAAATAAAAGAGTCGTGATGTGACAAACACAGGAGTTTGGCATCCAGCTCTTGCAGCTGCCAGAAAGAATTAAACAAAGTGAATGAAAGCAAAGGAAAAGCAATAACAAAAACACTAGCAGCAGCAGGAGGGAGGGCCCAATTACTACTGGTGGAAGTGTGAGGAAAATTAAAGTTGGTGATGGTTCAAGGTTATGTTGAAATTCCAAAGCAGTGGGCTTGCATAACCATGAAACATGGAAATTAAAGTATTACTGATGTTCACGCTGTTTATTTCAGGACTTCACTTTCCACCTCACTTGTCTCAACGAGTCTCCATTCAGTCATGTGCTAACCACCACAGAGAAGGGAAAAAATATGAAGATGTGTGTGGTTATGTGTGTGTGCGTGTATGTGTACCTTAAAATAGTGAATTAATCATGACTATGAAAAACTACAGAAAGTATAATATAATCTACTTCGTTTGCTTCTGGCTCTGCACATTCATATTCTGTGAAATAAAGCAAATTGCGGCCATCATTAGGTCCCCGCAACCTCAAAATATTTTTTAGGCAAAAGCTTTCTAAATTCACCTACGAAAGCACTGATTATCTTGGAGTACTCCCCAATAACTATCACTAGGTTTATTTAGCATTTCCTATGTCCCAGACGCAGACATATTTAATCCCCAGAATAGCCCTACCAAGAAAGCGTGGTTATCACCATTCTGGAGGAAACTGAGCTTATAAGAGTGGAATAACTGGCCCCAGGTAACAAAGGTACCAAGAGGAAGAAGCAAGATCTGAACCCAGGGCTGACTGTCTGACATACTGTTTTTCTCCCACTGTACGTCCACTCTCTGGCTGATACTGTCTACCCCACATTGTCAATGACTCCCCTCCCCATAGTGTGTAACTACATTTCTGTTAGTGCTGTACATGTGTTGCTGTCTAACAGCTTTATTTTTCTCAGAGTAAAGATTTGAAGCTATGAAACCAGAAAAGGCAACCCAGGCTTACACGCCCACATGTTTCATTACAATGCTTTCTTTAGTGTGTTTATATTTAAGGCAAACAATGGTTTCCCCATAGCCTTTTCAGAGCAGAGTGGCTGCACAAATTCTCAACTAAGGCACCTGTTCAATTTTCTTAACACAGTACTCACTTGCCACCTGTAGTTTGAAAATTAACAAATAAATACATATACATGCCAAAATTCGATTTCATTTCATTCCCTTATACAAAAGGACCCTTCCCTTCTCCAACACTGAGTCCATAAGTAGATCCCTGGGAGTACAACAAAGAGTCAATATTTTTTATGCCTCATCCTTTCAGGATATGGATAAAAGACTAGAAGGTCAAACCCAGGAAAAATTGCCCTTAAGTAATATGATCATTAGAAAAAAAATCAGGAATTTTGTAAAGATTCATAAAAATGAAAAAAAGCAAGAAAGCTAATTGGAAAAATTAATATATAAATTTCCAAATTCAGTCTGAATAACCAAGATTTGTGGAAAATTTTGCTTAACTTCTTATAATATTTTCTGATCAATTGTCAATGATTACAGAAAAGAGTTCTGGGTCAGAGATAAGTTAAATGTCAGTCCATCCCATTTCATATTCCTCATTCCTGGAAATATAAAAAACCCTATTTTCCAACTGCTTAAAGATAGGTAAAGACGTATGATGAGTTCTAGCCAACCAATTGTGAATAGTGTGGTGAGAGTCACTTTCAGGATCAGGCTGTGCAGAGGAAATTCAGTTGTCTACCTCCCTACCTCCATGATCAAGGAAGCCTTACATTGAGATGGCAGAGACATAAAATAGGCTGCATTGTTGAGCCATGGAAACCGTTACCCTGGTGAGTTATCTGAACCTCTAGCCTATTTCACAGGGGTAAACATAATTCACCAGGAAAACTATTTGAGCCTGATGTTTTCTTTGTGGAAGAAGTTTTAATAATGAACTTAGTTTCTCTATAAGGGTAGAGGTATCTTGAAATTAAAGTATCACTGACGTTCACAATGTGTATGTCAGCACTCCATTGTCTACCTTTACCTTTACTCTGTTTCAACAAGTCTTAAGTCATGCACTTACCACCATATTTACACATCAAGTTTGTCCATTTTTCTCCCTATTTTTGGTCTTTTCGTGTTTTATTGATTTTTTTTAAATGTTTATATTTATTTCCTTCTTTCTACTTATTTTGGATTTGTATTTTTTCCCTCCAGCTTTCTAAGTAGAAAAGGTCTTAAGGATTTCTTGTTCATTGATATTAGACCCTTCTTTTTTAAATATAAGCATTTAACGTTCCATGGACACTTGAGAAAAAGTGCATTCTCCAGGTGTTAGCTGTAGTGTTTTATGAATACTAATTAGGTCAAGTTGGTTGATGGCATTGTTCATTGAAATCTTCTAAATCTTTAATATTTTTTTCTCAAGTTGTTCTATCCATTGCTTAGAGAAGAGTGCTAAAAGCTTCAACTATAGCTGTGGATTATTTTATTTCTCCTTTCAATACTGTCAGTTTTCATTTCATGTATTTTGAAGTTCTGTTACTAGGTGCATGCTTTTGCCTTCTTGATGCCTTGACCCTTTTACTATTACAAAACATACCTTCTGTAACCCCAAATATATCTGGGAATCTCTTTGTCTTGACATATTCTTTGTCCAATATTTTTTTTTTTTTTTATTTGAGAGAGAGAGAATGAGAGACAGAGAGCATGAGAGGGAGGAGGGTCAGAGGGAGAAGCAGACTCCCTGCCGAGCAGGGAGCCCGATGTGGGACTCGATCCCGGGACTCCAGGATCATGACCTGAGCTGAAGGCAGTCGCTTAACCAACTGAGCCACCCAGGCGCCCCTCTTTGTCCAATATTGATACAGACACTCTAGTCTTCTTATTTGCTTTCAACTTACTTGCATCTTTATATTTAAAGTACATATTTTATAGATAAAATGTAGTTGGGTCTTGCTTTCTAAGAATCCAATGTGGCAATGCCTTTTAATTGGAGTGCTTAGAGTATCTACACTTATTATCAGTTTTGAGACAGCTGAATTTAGGTCTATCATTTGACTATTGTTTTTTGGTTGTCCCCTCAATTTTTGTTCCTCAGTTCCTTCTTCCCTGCCTTCTTTTAGATTAACTGAGTATTTTTAGAACTCAATTTTATCTATGGGTTTTTTAGTAATACCTCCTTACATTAATTTTTACTGGTTAAGAAATTATGATATATATCCTTGACTTTTTAGAGTCTATTTAGTGTTAATATTGCATTACTTCCCATAAAAGATAAGAAGCTTGCAACTAGGGGTGCCTGGGTGGCTAAGTTGGTTAAGCGACTGCCTTCAGCTCAAGTCATGATCTTGGGGTCCTGAGATCGGGCACTGCATCGGGCTCCTTGCTCGGTGGGGAGCCTGCTTCTCTCTCTGCCTGCCACTTCCCCTGCTTGTGTGCTCTCTCTCTCTCTGTCAAATGAGTAAAAAAAAAAATCTTAAAAAAAAAAAGAAGCTTGCAACTATATATGGCCATTTACCCCTTTGTCATTTATGCTGAACTTGACACATGTATCACATCTACATTTATTATAAAACTCCATAATAAATTATTATTTTTACTTAAAAATAATATTTATTTTTTAATTAAGAGGAAAATATCTTTTAAATTTGCCCTTATATTGATGATTCCAGCCAGGGCTCTTAATTCCTTCCTGAAGATCTGAGTTTCCATCTGACATTATTTTTCTTCAGCCTAAAGACCTTCCTTTAGCACTTTTTATAGTGTAGGTTTGCTGGTGACAAATTCTCCAACTTGCTTCTTAACTGAAAATGTTCTTGTTTTGATTTTCTTTTTTTTCCAGCTTTATTGAAGTATAATTCATCTTTGAAGAATATTTTTACTCGATATAAAATTCTGCTTTGAGAGTTTTTTTCTAATTAGACCTTAAAAACATTGTTCCACTATTTTTCTGGCCTCCATTGTGACTAATGAAAAGTCACACACAGTTTTAATCAAATCATTGTTCTCCTGTACATAATGTCTTTTTCCTCTGCCTGCTTTCAAGATTTTCTTTTATCTTCTTTTGAGAATTTTGCTATGATGTGCAAAATTGATTGTCTTTATATCTTTCTCATTCATAGAACTTTTTGAATCTAAAACTATTTTTTTTCATTTTTATTAATTAAAGTAATTTCAGCAATTGTTTCCTCAATTTAAAAAAAAATCTATTTCTTCTTTTGGGACTACAATTACATATATATATGAGATCTTGTGAAATTGTCCCACCAATCCCTAAGACTTTGTTCATTCTTTTACAAATTTTTTTCCTCTGCTTTTTAGATTGGATAATTTTATTTAATCTATTTTCATGTTTATTGTCTTTTTTATTCTATCATTTCCAATTACTAGGCCTATCCAGTACTTTTTCCTTTCCAAATATTTTATTCCTCAGTTCTAGAATTTATATTGTTCTTTAAAATAGTTTGTACTTCTCTGTTAGGATTTCACATCTTTTCACTGATTATGAACATAGTTTTCTTTTTTTGTTTTTTGTTTTTTTCTTCCAGGATATTGTGAATGTTCTGTTGTGGAGACTCAAGGTTCTGTTATTTCTTTCAAGGGGTATTAATCATTTTATGGCAGATGGTTAAACTGGCTAGAACTCAAACTACAAATTCTCTCTCCCCTGTACTTGACAACAGTACAATCTCAGTTCCATTCTCTTGGCCTTTGCTATGCTGCATGGGAACCACCAAGTCTGATGATTTTCTTTTTTTCTTTTTAAAGATTTTTTTATTTACTTATTTGAGAGAGAGAATGAGAGAGAGAGCACATGAGAGGGGGGAGGGTCAGAGGGAGAAGCAGACCCCCTGCCGAGCAGGGAGCCTGATGTGGGACTCGATCCAGGGACTCCAGGATCATGACCTGAGCCGAAGGCAGTCGCTTAACCAACTGAGCCACCCAGGCGCCCGTCTGATGATTTTCTATCTGAGTTTTAGCCCTATAGAGCTTAGACTGGGACTTGCCATCAGACTAAGATTCCTTAAACATTTAGAAACCACCCAGTGTTGTTCCTTCTTCTAAGTGTTGACTTCTCTCCAGTATTTCCCTGGTTTGGTCATGCTCAGGGGCCTTCAGGTATTTGCTATTTATATTTTGTCCGGTGCTTACAGGTATTACCTGCTATTGGGTTAGTCCAATAGGAGCTATTTGGGTATTATGATAAGTAAAACCTACCATCAGTGAGGGATAAACTTTGTGTGGTTACCCACTGGTATTAGGAAGTGATTTGTAATACAGCATGATTTAGGCTATCTTGATTAATACAAGGTACCAACTGTAGTGTTTTTGTTTTGATTTTAAAATACTCAAGTTTAGGTTATTTTGGAAGCAGAGCTTCTTGAGCTTTTATATTTAAGGTGCTTAAAAATATAATGTCATTTTTATTGGCTTCCATAGATTTTCTGTAGGACATTGATTTGGAAAACAAAATATTTTTAAAAAATCTACTTCTTCTTTTGGGACTATAATTACATATATATGAGATCTTGTGAAATTGTCCCACCAATCCCTAAGACTTTGTTCATTTGTTTACAAATTTTTTTAAAATTAAAAAAAAAATTTTTTTTAAATATTTTCAGAAAAGTAACCCCTGCAAAGTGTGAAAGGTTATTTTATTCAAAATTGATTTTCCTAATATTAGTATCATAACTTCCTATCCATTAAGATCCCCTTGAGACACCCTAAATTTTTTTTCTCACAATTTAAATTTTTCTAGACATTTTGTATTTCCCATTTTCTATGATACTTAAAACTTTTGACCAAATCAATTCATTCTTTGTATAAGTAGTTTGTTTCATTATAGAATAGTGCCTGGCTGCTTTTCCCTTTCCATAATCTATGTATATGCCTTCCAATTGGAGGAGGCTAGACTGATAAAGCTGATTTTATTTCAAACAATCCAATAGAATTAGAATAGTAATGAAATAGCTTTGCTTTGAACTTTTAATTATTTAACATTCACTGATAAATTGTTGAGCCTCTACCATTTACAAATCCATGCTTTTACTCCTATATTTGATAGGCAAGGGTAGGGCTACCTGTGGTTCACATATTCAAACTGTTAATAGATAACACACACAGTGTCTAGAAAATTATATAACATTATCCAACTTCACACACTGGGATCATTTACTTTAACTTATTAAAAAAAAAAAATGCTCTAGACAGATAGGGATTAGGGTAATTGCCCAGATTCTTATAGATTCAGAACCTCAATTCTCCATTCTTAAGTATCTTCCCGGCATTTGAGATAAACAGAGCAGCTTTGCTCCCACTTATCTCTTATCTCTTCTTCCATTCTTTCAGTTACCCTACATCCTTTTGGTTTCTCAGCCCTGTGCTCCCACCTTCCCTCGCTGGTTCTAGTTCCGCTCCCCAGGTCCCCCTACCGCAATGGCACAGGTCTTTATAGGTTCTTCTTTTTTATGGGAGAAGAGTAGGAAAGAAATCTATTCTGCCTTCAGGGTGTGGGATCAGTGAGAAAAGTTTTTCACACCGCCTAGATTAATTATGCCACTGGCATTACACAAGGGAGTCTGCACCCTTCTCATATTCTCACCTAGTACATGTTCAAACCTGATAGAAGAAAGGAGAAGGAGGAAAGAAAGACAAAACCATTGTGACAGATACACCAGGTATTGCAGTAGAGACAGCAGATCAACCGGGATGAAAACAGCCTAGTGGGAAGTCAGGCATATACACAAGTAATTTTAGCATAATGTGGAACAGATCAGAGCAGCATGATTTACGACATAATCAAGTATCCGGAAAGGAGCACTAACTCTGCTACTTTGCCTGGAGGGTTTCAGAAAAGTTTTGAATACAAGGATGTGCCATTTGAACTGAGTCACACCTCTCTCCCTTGGTATTAGCAAATCTTTCTGCCTGCAGCATCCTCTCCCTACTCTTCCTTTGCACGACTGAGGACTATTCTGATGACTATGCTTGAGTTAGTAGTCTAAGTGTTACCCAATCACAGGAATCTTCATGACCACGTGAAGATTAACTCTACCATTCTCTGTCACAGGGCCCTCTTCATTTCCTTCCTAGAGTTAATCATCTTCTTTATTATCATATGCTCTTTGTCATTTTTTGTATGCCTTCATTTATTGTCTGTTTCCGCAACTTGAACATCAGCTCCATGAAGGCAGGAACCTGAGGCTTATTCATTTTTAAACTGCTGGCGCCTAGCCGCATGTCTAGGATGTAGTAGATGCTGAATAAATATTTATGGACTAAATGAATTATAATATAGTTACTTGTTTGTATGTCTGTCATCTCCATTAGATTGCAGACCTCTAAGGAAAATCCCCTTGAGCTCATTTTGCACTTGCTTTTTTTGTATGACAATTACTCCTGTTCTCTCACACATAGTAGGTGCACAATACATTTGTTTCCATAAATATTTATTAAATGCACAAATTGTTACTTATTCTTCCTTTTACTATTTTTATTGGGGGAAGGTAAAGACATTCTGGGCTGAAAACAATTTTTTTTTTAACTTATCAAAAAGTTTATGGAAAAAGTAAGTTGCACCACTCCAACTTGCACAAAAATAGTTCTGCCACCTCCATCCCACAGGAAGAAAAACAAAGAGAAGTTTTGAGGCCACTTTCTACATCTGACTGGGGATAAAATAGTGGCAAGATGAAATAGTCAAGAATGTGACTACTAAAAAGAACCCTGTTGAAAAATGTTTTGATTTTTATCCTTGGACAAATCTTGGGAGGTTAGTTTATAAGGTGACCAGAGATGGCATTTCCTCCCTACCAATGTCTGGTACATTTCCTTTGCCTCAAATGTGGCAAATATCTCACATTTATTCCTTGATGTCCCAGTTTTAAGATAACTTCATGAGGCCCTTCAAGTGGCAAGTCTGCACAGCATGACGATGAATCAGAGCCAATGAAAGTATGCATTTTTAAGATTAAGCACTTTCTGGTTAAAAAAGAAAAAAATCCTATACTTGGTCACAGTAAAACATTTTTTTTTTAACTTTTATGCCTTAATAGAACTTTTTAAAGTCTAGTACCCATCTCCTGTCATAATAATCTTGGAGTCCATCCCCAGGGTTAAGGAAAATGCTATGAAGGTCAATTGAAAGACCATTGAACATTTGGCCTAACCTGTGCTGGGAGTCAATGTTCAAACTGAATACCTACTATGTGCACTGCCTGAATCAAATATTTCATAACACTGGCTCCCTCATTGTGTGCCGTTCCGTAGGAGATGCTGACATCAAAGCATGCGATCGCAATTCCATATGAGGAGCTCCAGAACAGGAGCCGCCTGGGGTGCATGAGAGAAGGGGCACCTAACCCACACATGACCAGGACGAGCTCTCCACAGCTGCAGATCACATGCTATGAAAGATATCCCGATCCTGTGGAAAGAACACTTTTGAGTTTTCAGTCTTGCATGAGCAGAAGAATAAGGAGTGTTTCAGACTCCAACCAAGAAACATAGTTTACTTATTTAGGATGGAATTTTATTTACACATCAAGATCTATCCAGCCTGGATTAGGGCCATGTGAGAAAGGAAAAAAAAGAAAAGTCCCAACCACCGCAACACTGGCAAAAAAATGCCTTTTCACAGGTTAGAATAAAGCAAAACATTTTTCATTCTTGCCTCAAATTTTTGGCACTGCCAGGGGACGATTTTTCTCAAGTATAAGGGAAGAGCAAAGAGGAGAATGGCAATGTGCAAATGGAGTGATCCTAAACATCAGAAAGGGATGAATGCTGTTCGTTGCTGCTCAGAGGCCTGATTTTTTTTTTTTTTTTTTTTTGAGGAGTCCATAGGCAGGGTTTCTTGCTCGCTTGCTTTGTGTGTCTGTTTCTTTCCTTCCTCTTTATGGAAAGGCATATTTTCCTATCCATTAAGATTTATAGTTTTCTGCCAACTACTTCACTGGAACAAGTTTTCCCTTTAATTTAACAATGCACATATTAGGCTGTAATGTGCCCATAAAACCTTCTTCTCAGATAATGCTTACAAAATGCATTCCTTTAGGACTCACGATGAATAGAAATACGGGATATGCGATTTGGAACCAAGGAGCTGCCACTTCTGTATTAGGCGAGTACATTGCTGTCACCATTGTTTCACCAGAAGGTCAAACTCAATGAATTAAACATCTCCAGGTTTTGACAACCACATAATCGAAGGATTTTTGAGAAAAAATAGGACTGTCACTGAGTTTTCTGGCTCATTTGATCTTCTGTATGGCTTACCCGTTAGCTGGGTTCCAAGAAGTATTCATCTTCCTTTCCTCATTATTGCCAGACCCATGGACTTTGTGGCATTTGCCACAGCACATTAAAAAATGAAGGCTTAAAAAGGCATTTAAAAAGAGAGAAAATTTCTTAATCAGGCTTTCATAACTTTCGGTGAACAGTTGGTTTAAATTTCCAAATAACTCTTTTCAAAAGGATAGTATCAAAACACATGCAAAAAATAAAAGTCTAAATAAAGCACAATAAATTATTTCACTGCTAAGGTATTAGATTTCAAAGAGAGAAGAGAGTACACATAAGGATATTAGAGTGGACTATATTGGATCTTTGGGAATTGCTGTCAGATATTGATGAAAACAGAGAGACTGTAGGAGATCAGATAAAAGAGAGAAATGATTACATTTGGAAGAACAATGTGAAATACGTGGCCAACAGAGATCTCAAATGTAAGCTAATAGCAATCCACGAAAGAACAAAGTTGGAGCGAGTCCCACATCTTTAACCACATTTACAATCATTCAGCATCTGTAAAAATTTTTACATAGCATTTTTCCTCATTTCAAAATTTGCAAAATACATATTTAATAGGTTTAGCATGTCAGCCAGTAATTTCGTCCACAGGCAGTGAAAAGGACTTGTGTTTTCAAAAAAAAAAATGAGTTGGGTTTTGGTGCGGCTGCCCTTTGGGCTCTGCCCCAGCCAGCTGCAATCATGGCTGATTTCCAGCCCAGAGACGCTGTAAACAACGTGTTCTGTACATTTCAGCACCCACGCTGCTGAGCAAACCCATCGTCTTAACCTTTCATCTTCTTTCTCCCAAACCGCACACTCCCTCCACCTGGAACACAGTGAGTCCATTTTCACATTGCTCACTGTCCTCCTCACCAAAAATCACTGAAGAGAAAGAGATGTGGGAAAGATTTGGCCAAAACGTGTTTTCCTATCTGATAAGAATATTAAACGTTACATTCAAAATGATCAAGGATTACTCAAACTGAAACAAAATTTGAGAAACAAATCATTGAAAAGCCAGCTGGGATAGTAACTGGGAAGCCGAGCTGGGTCAGCCCCCAGTCCCCCCCCAGGTAGGGCTGTCGAGTACACCTGGTACTCGGGGGGGCCCCCTTTGTGATGATCTCATTGTGTTAAGATAACCTGAAGTCACAGCACAAGTAGCTGTCTGGTTCATTTCAATTGCATAGATGTTACTTTGTTACATAATGCAAGCTTTTCAAATTGCCCCACTTGCATTCTGTCCTTTTTTCCTGTCCCTAGGGTGTCTGTATCTGCGCCAAGTGGACAATTAAAAGAAAAACAAAGATGGTAGATGTCAAAGCATGCCAGAAGGGCCTCCTGAACTGATTAATTAATAGCATAGATCCTACACTTCATATCACTTAGAATCTATTATAGTAGAGATTTGCTTCAGGATACAGCATGAGTACCTCAATCAGTAGCCATTTGGGGATTAGGAACGTTGACTATCTTTGCGGGCAATAAAAAAGAAATACAAAAAGAAATTTGTAGGTGAAAACCTCCCAGTGTTACCCACATACTCTCATTTATAAGCCCTTAAACTGATTTGATATATAAACACAAGTTCAGAAAGCTTTTCCACTCAGCTGATTTCATTTGCCATCTGTAATAATGCCCCATTTACGCCCTATTTATGTGATTCTGTATTCCAGAGGTTCCTACTAGAATACTAAATTGAATTATAAAAAGAATCATACATGTATGGTATGACAAGGAGAGTTTTCTTAGCGGAGATGGCTTAGTTAAGGGACTTATTTTCTTAATTTGCTTTCTCAGATATAAAGTCCTCTTCATCTTGCTGGAAATAGAAAGCATAGCTAACAGTAGTACTGCATTATTAGAGATTTTACAACAGTACTTTCCAACAATATCCCTGGGACAGATTTTTGAATTTGTTTCAATCTTGATTACAGTCTACACAATGAACAAAACATATTTCTACACAATGGCAAATCCTAATTGAAAATAATATTGTTTTAGTTTGAAAAAAAAAAAGATTTTTCAAGTAAAGCCTTCCACTTGATATTTAGAAGGAAAAAAAATGGATACTAGAGAGAATTAGTGTCTTCCTCAAAACAAGTTACATTTTCATCTGAGATGAGTTAGGTGTCATGATGGCAAAGATAACCTTTTAGTGGTCAAAATAAACCTTTTAGATGGTCAAAATAACCTTTTAGTTAAATGCCTTACAATTCCATAATGGATTGATGTCACAGTTCTTTGGGTGGTTTCCTTCCTTGGGTGTCTTTATCACATTCAGTTTCTAGGACAGTAACACTCTGGCACTGTGGTTAAGTGAAGGGGCCCTGGGGTAGGACAGCCAGGACCTGCATCCTCAATCAATCCATCACCAACTGTGACATTTGCAAGTTTCTCAACCGGAACCTAGCCTCAATCTCCTTATCTATAAAATAGTGGAAATATTTCTCCCATCATAAAATTGTTGTGAAATTGAGACTATGTGTATAAAGTGTTCCGCTCACTGCCAAGGATATGGTAATTGCACTGTATTTCATATTAAATTGGCAAAAATTTTATAATAAGAGTGATTTTCTGCTGGTTTTAGCAACCTGGCTAAGAAAAACTACAAGCCTTGTAAAATGTGGAAACCCCTTTATCCTTCCCCCAGGACAAGACCCTCAGCCTTTTAGCACATGGTTACTACTCAAGACCTCTTCCTACACCCAGTCTATATGTTATTCCTATTTAAGTAAGTTCAACCTTCTTTCCTCTTATACCCACACACCCCTCAGTGGTGGAGTGCTCGATACCTTTGCGGGCAGGACTTTGTCCCAATGTTTTATTTCATTTTCACTCTACCCCAATGACCACTCCTCAAATCCAAGTGTATATACCATGGAATTATTTTTGTTGTAAATCAAATTCCAAAGAAAAACAAGATCAGTAGATTTCTTTTCACTTAATATATTATCGAACAATATAAAACGTAAGTTTAACCAAATACGTGACCTCAATCTGCAAAGAAATGCCCGTAGACTGACCTGCAAATTTGGTTTCGTATCACCAACTCCTCTAAGAAAAAGAAACAAAGTAAGGACGGAGTGTCCCTACGGATTACCTTTGAAGAACCTGCCTCATGTGATGATGATACGTTCCACTTTAAGAGATTTTTCCAATGGATGTTTTTAGTTGGCTTCTTATTAAATTGTCTGGTTTTATTCACTTTAAAAGGTGCTAGTTGAAAATATTCAGCCTTCCAAAGGTCACAGATACCAGTTATCTGTTGCTGTATAAATAGTACCCCCAAACTTCGCAACTTAAAGGAGCCGCCGTTTTATATGCTCATTATTCTACGGGTCAGCCGTTTGGGCCGGGCTCAGCTGGGAAACTCTCTGGCTTATGTTCGCCGCAGTCATGCGGTGGCTAACCTGCGGCTTTACTGGCTAAGTCAGCCTCACTGCCTTCTCTGGAGATTGGTGGTCACTCCTGACTGGGCCACACGTCTCCAGCTGGATAGTCTGAGCGGGTGGCTAGCTTCCAAGACTGCAAGACCAGAAGCTGCAAGACCTCTCGAGACAGGTTCACATGCCATCACTTCTGCTTCATTCTGTTGGTCAAGGAAGGTCACGTGGCCAAGACCAGAGTCACGCATACACGGAGAGGAATTACAGCAGCCTGTTGCAAATAATCTACCATACCACATAAACCTTTGTATGAACAAATTGAGCTATGTTTGATTCCTATTCATTGTCCTGATTTGTTTAGCTGACTTTTTTTAACTATTTACTGTATGCCAGGTGCTGGTGATACAAAAGGGTATATATATATATATATATATATATATATATAAAATCTTGCTCTAAGGGATTTCATTTCTGCCAGTGAAGAAAGGCAGTTAGCGGACTTCCTGGATGGTGAGTGGCTTGGTGACCATGTGATGTGGTTAGCTGTATTCAGCTGAACCACTGAACCTGCCAGGCATTCCAGAGATGTGTGCCATTCAGCACAAAATGGACTGAGCAAGAAAGTTTACATGTGTTGTTTATAAACCCAACCTCATTACAACAAAATAATGGAATCAAGCAAGTCATGAAATATTTTTTTGCTGAGACTGAGTCAATTACATTGTCATCATACTTAAATGACTGTACAGGTTTTTGATCCCCATTTGAGGCAGATTAGGGTAGTGGTTAAGAACTTAGCTATGCAAAAATAATAATACCAACAATAATAATAATATAATATCCTCCCTGTAAAATTGAGGCTACACTGTAATTTACCTCATACAATTAATTAAATTATAGAATAGAGAACATAAGACACAAAGTGTAAAAATAGAATAGAGAACATAAGACACAAAGTGTAAAAACCTATATCTTCATATATAGCAGTATTATTTTATAATTAATAAAGGAAAGGACCTTCCTTCAGAAACGGTTGAGTAAAGACTCATAATTTAAACTTATATAAGTGTCCACAGTTTCTCCCCTTTACCCTCTGCTCATCAAGGATCTTGGAAAACCAAATAGAAATTAATAGAAGGTTGTAGATGTAGCATATGGGTTTGAATTAGGAATCAACTTTCTTTACTAGAAAAAAAAAGTGTGTGTGTGTGTGTGTGTATTTAATACTGTTGGTAGCAAATCACTCCTGATATTCTTTCTTTCTGTTAGAAACTCTGCTTCTTTGTGATCGATGTTTTTTGTTTGTCTGGTTTTAATCCCTAACATCCCAAGAGGTATTGAGCATTTGGGGTTAAAGGAAAAGAGAACATCTACTTGACCTACCCCAAATTCACTCCAGGGTAAAACTCTGCCAATCCAGAGATAGGCATCAAAATTTATGATGTAAGGAGGAAGGTCATAGTTCATTGTTTTCAGTAAAGATATGACAGAAGCCTTGTAGTGAGGGCCAAATTTCCAATTTAAGAAATGAGCTTTCATCTATTCAAAAGTTGTGATGCAGGACCAATTAAACAGTAGAACATCTCTCTTCAACTAAGGACCCTACCAACCAATGCCAGAAGAGTCTTGCAGCTAACAGTGCCTGACTCTAGGTTGTGACTGTTGAGCTTTGGTTAGTTATGTCATCACTTGAGCATTATTTAAATATGTTTCTCCTTTTAATTCAATTTCCTGTTTTGTTTTCTCAAAACCATAAATTGTCTCTTAAGAAATTTTACAAAATGCATATTGTTCTCCCGTGAGACCTGCACTGTTCCTCAACTAGGCATTGCCTGCCAAATGACATTTTTTTTTTAAGTTTTCCCTTTATTGGTTTTGCATAATGATTGCAACAATTCTCGTGTAATGAAAAAAGAATGAAGAATGCATGTCCTATTCCAGCACATAGCCACAATGTTAATGTTAAAACAAAGCAAAGCACAACAAAACAAAACAAAAACCCACCCTAAAAGTGGTCTTGGACACCCAGTTGTCCTCTTCTCAGCTCCCATTTTTGGATTCAAGATGTTTTCTATCCTTTTTCCTCTTGTTCAAAATAAACTATTTATGCTCAAGAAACTCTGTCATGTAGGACATCTGTGGTAATGTTCTTGCGGTCTGGGTTGGACTCTAGCTCCAGTACCAACCAGTGTAGAATTCACAGGGGATAGGACTGAACTTCTCTGAGTCTATAGCGTCTTGTTGGTAAAGTAGAAATAATGGAGCTAACTTCACTGGATTGCTTTGAAGATTAAAGACAAGGCATGTGGGAATGCCTTACACAGTGTGAGCTGAAGCTAAATATAAATCTGTTATCTGTTATAGGAATGAAACCACCATTTTCTGCACTCAAGGCACAGCGAGTGAATGTAGTATGGGACACGGGCACTAGAGATGGGCAGTGATGAACGGCCAGCATGCTGCAGAGACACGCTGCCATAGAGATGACCCAATCGCACCCTGCCAAATGCCAGGAAAAGAGAATATATGTGCACAAAATTGGGTCTTAATTCATTTTTATATCTACTGTAACACACAATAGTCACTAATTATTGTCTGCTGAATTTTCTATAGTCCACACATGTATTACTGTGCAGAGTTATTTATAACAGGAGTCTGTAAACTATGGCTTGTGGGCCAAATCTGGCCCTCTGTCTATTTCTGTAAATAAAGTTTTATTGGGACACAGCCACGCCCATTTGTTTAAGCATTGTTTGTGCTGCTTTTGTGCTACAATGGAGAGGTAAGCGTTTGCTGCAGAGACCCATTATGGCCCGCAAAGCCAAAAATAGTTACTATCTTGCCCTGGTCCTGTACAGAAATTTTACCAAACTTTGGCCTCTGGAATTGAGTTACCTCTTTACTCCTGCCCGAACAGAAGTTCTCCTGATAAACTCCCTAATTCAGGTCTCATGTACTTCTTTGAAGATTATGTTTTTGTTTTTGTTTTTTTAATTCTGTATGTTAATCTCCATATATTACATCATTAGTTTTTGACGTAGCGTTCCATGATTCATTGTTTCTGTATAACACCCAGTGCTCCATCTAATACATGCCCTCTTTAATACCCATCACCAGGCTAACCCATCCCCCAACCCCTCCCCTCTAGAACCCTCAGTTTGTTTCTCAGAGTCCATAGTCTCTCATGGTTCATCTCCTCCTCCGATTCTCCCCCTTCATTTTTCCCTTCCTACTATCTTCTTTTTTTAACATATAATATATTATTTGTTTCAGAGGTACAGGTCTGAGATTCAACAGTCTTACACAATTCACAGCACTCACCATAGCACATACCCTCCCCAATGTCTATTACCCAGACACCCCATCCCTCCCACCCCCCACCACTCCAGCAACCCTCAGTTTGTTTCCCGAGATGAAGAATTCCTCATATCAGTGAGATCATATGATACATGTCTTTCTCTGATTGAC
>NC_138374.1:127038516-127078299 GCF_054177405.1 Leptonychotes weddellii
CATAGCACATACCCTCCCCAATGTCTATTACCCAGACACCCCATCCCTCCCACCCCCCACCACTCCAGCAACCCTCAGTTTGTTTCCCGAGATGAAGAATTCCTCATATCAGTGAGATCATATGATACATGTCTTTCTCTGATTGACTTATTTCGCTCAGCATAATACCCTCCAGTTCCATCCACATCGTTGCAAATGGCAAGATTTTATTCATTTTGATGGCTGCATAATATTCCATTGTATATATATACCACATCTTCTTTATCCATTCATCTGTCGATGGACATCTTGGCTCTTTCCATAGCTTGGTGATTGTGGAAGAAGATTATGTTTTAATGTAATTGCTTCATCTTTTCCATGGAAATTATTGGCTTACTGCTTTTTTAAAAGGAGAACCTGATTTTATTAAAAAGGAAGAAAAAAGAGTGCCTAGAACGTGCAGAGACGCTTTACAAGGAACAGTAAGCCCCTTGAAAAGATGCATGGATGATAGCATAAGGTGGAGGACGGAGCAGGGGCCCTGGTGTCAGCCTCTACTGCTGACAGCACTGGGGTCACCCGAAGGTAATACATAAATATCAACGACTTCATTTTCATTTCCAGTCTTTCGCTGGGTCAGTGAGTCTACGCTATAATGTCACCACAAAAAGACACCAGACAACAATGTGACAAAAGAGATAGGTTTGTGGAAGCCTGACTTGTACATTAGAGCCCTGGTTCCAATATATATTCTATGCTAGGGCTGACATCCCTGTTTTGACAGAATATTGGGTACTGTTACCCTAATTCTCCATGCTCACATTCTGGGTGCTGGAACACGTGCAGCTGTGGTTGGCTGACCCCAAGGAGGAGGTAAGGCAATCAATAATTGACTTGGGGTCCTCTCTTCTCTATCTGGCAGCTACCTTATACTGTACTTACTGTACAAAAGAAGCCAAGTTGGCATGACTTTTTGACTATCTTTGCAAAAGCCATTTGGATCCATTTCTTTTGCTACATCAACCTGGGGAGGCACAGGAAAAAAATCAGGTCTAGTAGTGTGAAAACCACTGTACTTAAAACTATATCCTTTGCTTATTTATTTCAAGTAGAAGGCCACACAGACACAGAAAAGCAGCAGGCTCATGAAACGAGATTTAAGGTCCATTCTGGTTACAGGGTCCTCCCTGATGTTCAATCCTAGAGGCGGTACTCTTCAATCCTGAAGATTTTCCAAACCTTCTACGCCCAGGAGAGTTTCTCATGTTGAAAGACTGCAGGATGGGACCCCATTACAATCCCCAGAAAGTTCAGGCTGAAATTACAGTCAGGCCAAGTCTATATGGTGCACTCCTCTGTAATTGTTGGGTCTCTTCCAGAAGGCTCTCAACACATGGGACTCCGATGAAGTTCAGCATGTGGAAAGGGCTGAAGCCTGAAGCCTGTGTGTTTGTAATGGAAACACAGCAGTGACCCCGTGATCCATGTCTGTATCTGTGCCGCCATAAAATATGTTTCTCTAAACAGAGCAGCAGAAGTGCCCGTGATGGGTGTGGGGGGGGAAGGTCTGTTAAAGGTTCCCTCAGGTAGGGAGGTAGGAGGGCCTCTTAATAAGAAAACCATGCATTTAAGGAAGGCTTTATAGTTTGCAAATGTACTTTCACATTTAAGATTCTCAGGATGAGCCTCTGAAGTGGGTAAGGCAAGCATCATTTTCCTCCTTGCATATATGGAGCAACTGAAACAGAGAAGTCGAAGCCTTCCTCAAGATTCACTAGAGACTCAGCCAGAATCAGAGCTAATGTCCTTTGATACCTAGTCCAATATTCTTTCTAGTGAATTATTCTCTGATATTTGTTTCTGTGTGACTATTTAAACTAGCATAGATATTCAAACACAATACCTGTCCTTAAATGAAACTGATGCAAACCCTCTCAAAGTGTTGACCCACTTGAGAATGAGAGTGAGAAAAATACAGAAGATGATTGATAATTTCAATTATATTAATAAATGCCTTAAGAACATACAGTTTCTTTTACGGACTATTTTCTAGTATAACTGAAAGTTTGAAATGGTCCTTTCGACCTTGAATGGGGATGAGTTCATCTTTACTGATGAATAGGGAACAGAGCTAATCAGGCACTGCTAACCAGTAGTTCTGTCATAACCACCAGCCAGTGTTCAAAGAACTGTGAGTTGCCTAAAAGGACCCACAGACAGCCATGAAGACATCAGTGAGCAGAATAAGGTAAAGACCAAAAGTGAGGCCCATGGGAAAGGTTATTTGGATAGAGGCACAGAAATAGCTCTCATCATGGCACACACACATCAACTTGAGTCCTACCATAATCAAGTAAGAAAGCCCTTTAGCTTGCTCCTCACCATTGAGATCATGAAACATGCAGTGCATTCCACTGCCATCTCCTCCCCACTGCCCCAGTGGCCTGTGCCCCACACTTTTCCTTTGTGTCTGGCCCCCCAGACTACATGTTTCCTCTGCCCTACAACATGCCCAAAGATATCGAAGAGGAAGTTGGAGGGATGTAGACTATCTTGTTTCCATGAGGACTTACCAAGTGTTTTGGACTATACGATCCTGAAAAACAAAGTCTATCCAAATCACAAGTAAAACAGATATGATAGGAGTCAGGAGTCAAGGAAATTCATTCTAAATTAAGGGAACTCAGTAGCCAGACCCTAGGTTCAGGTTAGCTAGGTATTGTCTACCAGTCTCAGAAGCATCCTCTCCATAGATACTTGTGTAATCACAGTGTTCCATGCATCTCCCTTAGAAAGCAAGAATATGAACATTTTTATTGAGTTTCTTTTTATACTTTTTAATATGAATAGAGCTCCAGTTCATATCACAGTAATTAAAAATATAGATTTTTCAGTCTCCCAATATAAAATCATATCAAAAATTGTTTTGACATAGGCATGCTGAAACAAAAGTTATACTATACTAATCAGAAACTTCTGGTTTTTTTAAAAAAATTATGTGTTTGGAGAAAAGGAAGCCCTAACGGCATAGCTTGTTTTTTAATGATGATTTCATTTATTCAAAGTATCAGCCTTCCATATAAGAACACCCAAAATTGTTCATCAGAGCCATGGTTCATCCAGCTCAATAAACTGGCACAGAGACTTCCTGGATGAAGATGATGGCTGCCCTCCATGTTGCCACTTTTCAGTGTCATGTTCTACATAGAAGTAGAAGGCATCAAGATCCCTGCCACTCTGTATCACTGTGTAGGTTGGGCCCTACATAAAAGGGCCTGGCTCACAGGCTGAAATCTGGCCTGAACTCAAGGACTTCACCTTGCATCCACCTGGAAGAAGGGCACATATTTTAAATTAGATCAAAGGTGCTAGGTGAGCCAGCTTGGGGCTTGGCCATCAGCAAATTTACCTCTGAATACAACAAAATCAAGCCAAGAAATGTATTGCCAAAATCTTCCTTTAGGAAAGGGGTAATAAGGGGCATTGTAAGAGAATCAGAGAGTTAAAGAGACATTATCTAATGATTTAGTAGGCAGAGTTTATGAGCATTACCATTTTTCACCAAAGGTGGCATTAAATTACTTTACTTGCTGTGTAAGAACAGTAGCTTTTACTTTGGGCTGGCACCGAGAATTATTACTGAGTCAGTATCTTTGGATTTCTTCCTTCTCAACTTCCTCCCTTCACTTACATCTCTCTGCTTACATTGCCCATCTGTTCTTGCCTGCTGTCTACTTTGTCCAGCATATTGATCATAGTTTGTTTTAAACACCCCTTCTGATATTTCCAACATTCCTGCCATACCAACTGGTTCTGGTGCTTGCTCTCCCTCTTCAAATGATGCTTTTGCCTTTTGGTATGCCTTGTAATCTTTTCTTGATAGTAAAATATCACATACTGGTCAGAGGAACTGCTATAAATAGGCATTAGTAACTTGGTGTGGAGGTAGGAGGGAAAGTGTTCTAGTCCTATGATAGGTCTCAGTCTTCTAGTGCACCCCTGCCTCTGGGCTATGAACTTTGCAAGTGTTTCTCGATTTTTTTTCTTACCCTTTCGGTGGCACAGGATGACTAGAGTTAGGTAATTCCCGTTCCCGGGTCAGTTAGGCTCTGATAGTACCCCAGCAGGTTAGGCTCTGGTTAACTAGTTTCCCTTGAGGGCAGGCCTTCTTAAGAAGAAGAGTGTTCAGGTGTATTTCACAATGGTTCTTTTCCCCTCCACCTGCTGGATGTACTAGGAGATTTTTCTGTTGCATTTATTGTGGGTATCTGGTAGAGCTCCTGGAGGTAAACCTTACAATATTGTGGGCTGCCCCTGTGACCAGATGCCCCTGCAGTTTTTAACTCTCAAAATTGTCCACACCAAGCCTCTAGCAATTTGTCAATGACCATTCAGGGTTTAGGTTCCCAAGTGGTTTCTCCTTGTGAATTTCTGCTCTGAGAAGCCAAGACTCTCAGATGAGCCAAGACTCATCTGTCTCTCCAACCTTGGGGACAGTGGTTTGCCTCGTGTCCCCCCACTTATAAATCAAGAAGAGTTGTCAACTTTCAGTCTGTTCAGCTTTTTACTTACTAATAGGATGGAGTGGTGACTTCCAAGCTTCTTATATGCAGAACCAGAAACTGGAATTCTGCATCCACTTTTTAAAAGGCAAGGATTCTGGATAGCTGTGTCATCTTTTCTACTTTTTGTCACATACAATCTGGATGACAGGTTGATTCTCCAGATAGTCAGTGGGAAGCATAATGGAAATTTTATTTTCTGGCACCTAGACTCAGAGGAGCAGGGATAAGACAAATATGAAATAGTAAGCAGAGGGGACTGTTTGAATAAGAACTGTGATAGATATTTTTAGCTGCTACTATGAGTAAGAAATTTAGGGAAAGGGAAAAAATAGCCAGAGAGTATTTCTAGGAAGTTTCCCTCATGCTGTTCAGAATAAACCCCTGCCTTATACCCTTTAAGAAAAACTAGAGGACAAAAACAGCATTATTTTTCAAGGCTTCTTTGAAGTGACTCTTGTCAAGGAGGAAGTCATGTGGGGACTCAGAAATATTTATTAGAGTTATTCCTCTTAGCATTGGGGGCTAAAAAAAAAGACATCCCAGTATGGACTCCTTGTCATCATGACATTTGGAGGTTAGCAAGCTTGAAAATTTAAAAATTCAAGTGCACAAATTGAATTATTTGAAGGCAAAAAATTAAAGTTCTTAAAACAATGTTTAGTTGAATGGTGTGAGTGGGATTCATTTTAAAAATTAAGCCACAAAAGGAAAAAAGAAAAGAATTGATATGTAGTAGAGAAGTGCTTCCTAAGCATAAAGCAAAAACCATAAAGGAAAACAATATATTTGAAAGAAAAAGTTACAATTCTCTCTATACTTAAAACACTCTAAATAATATACCGAGGATGCAATATTTGCAAAATATATGGTAGACAAAGGGTTACTATCCTTAAATCATTTAAAGAAAAGTTCTTTTACAACAACAGGAAAAAGAGGAGTACTTAATTGAAAAAATAGGCAAAGGACACAAAGAGGCAAATTACAAAAGAAAAATAAACATATGAGTTTATGTTCAACTTTACCAGCATCACACAATGAGTTCCATTTTTGGCTATCAAATTGGCAAAGGTTAAAAACCAAAATGAATTTGCTGTGATGGTAAGATTATGGGAAACAGGCCCTCTTATACACTGCCAGTTCAACAGTATTTCTACGTAGCAGATACAACGGTGACCAAGACAGGCAGACCCAGATCCCATGGACCTCCAGCTCTGTGGGGAGCACATTACAAACAGGGATAGGTAACAAACAGTCAAAGCACTTGAAGGCTTTACATACAGTTGCAGAGTAGGGTATACATACATTCCCACTCCCCACCAAACCCTGTGGCAGAGACATGGGCTAGCAAGGCTGAAATCCAAACTTTTTGGGGTGGACATGACACAGAAGACATAGTTCAGTGTGAACATGTAATATTTACATAGTAGAACACCCGCAGAGGTGAGGACAGGACCAGGGTCAGAGAATCGAGTACTTTTTCTTTTACTGCACATTAAAAATAAAGAAACAAACAAGTATAAAACTATTTTTGCTTCTGAAAAGGAAATTATAAATACATATAATTTAATACAAAGGTTGACCTAACATGTTGAATGTTTTAATTCTGGCATCCCAAAGGCAATTCTTATCTTTAAAAATGGTCTCCCTCCCACCCTCTGTTACTAGCAATTCCCTCATCTTGTGCATCAGGGAATATTCCTCCCTCTGAGGGTCTCCAAGCATGTCCAGCAATGCTTGAATAGCAATTAAATGGTTTCCAGGCCTTGGGGTCTTTATTTCTTAATTTAGTTCAAGAGCATATCTTGAGATGGTTATTGTACTCCGGAAAATGACTGTCAAATGCAAAGGGATAGGAGATCCCTGCCCTGAGTTCCATTTGCTTCAGAAATTGTATCATGAAGGAGTTGTCAGCTCTGGTAACTGTCAAACTTGATTTCTGCCATCTGCAAAACTGAGGTGGGAAGGTTTTTCCTTCGTAGTGTTTCGATCATTCTTTCTGGGCAGTGATGAAACTCTGTAAGAACTTATAATTATTATAGTTCTTCTATTTCCTCTCCAGGTCTGAATGTGAAGCCTAGAGGTACTTGGAGATTAAAGCACTATCTCCAGGGTTTTTTTCTTCAGTGTACTTAGCATGGACATGGAAAATTGTGATGTATTCAACAAGGATGGGTGTATTAGCAGATACAGTCTTCCAGGAGGAAAATGAAAGTGGTTAATATGTGGAAATGCCTTTAAACTGCCTACATATTGACCCTGTAACTCTAATTCTGGAATTTATGCTAAGAAAGTTAATTAATGAGAGATTCAAAGTTTCAGGTACAGACACAACCCTCTCAGTATTGTTTGTAATAGTAAAATTTTAAACTAAAATACCATACAACAGCCTGAAAATTATGTAATAAAAGATTACTAGAAAATAAGATTTCTGTTTTCTCAACAATGCTGATACAGAAAAATGCTCTGGGCATCTTTTAAATGAAAAATTGGTTTCATTTAAAGCAGCATTGTTCTTAGATCCAAATATTTTTAAAATGTATGTAAGGATGGAAATGAGCAAAAGCATATATATTAAAATATCAATAGTAATTTTCCCTGGGTGGTAAAAATATAAATGTTTTGGCTTATATTTTGAAACTTTCTATACTTCATAAATTTTGTACAGGAATAATTAGGGAAAGTGGATAGTCATTTTAAGTATAACTTCTTGGATTTATACATGCCATTTTATTTCTCAAAGTGATGCAACAGATAAATGATTGGGATTTCTTTTTATAACCATAGGTTATCAGGAAATAATTGCTAAAATTTCACTCTTCCAAAAAAATGTCTTTAGCTTCTTGGTAGAAAATTGCAACCTGACTCTACTAGTTCCTGTTATTTTCATTTAGGGAAGATAAAAGAGTAGACTTATATCCCAGAACTGTAAGAAATTATTCACATTTTAAAGTGTTTAAGTAAGTTATTCCCAGGTGTGGTTCTGTGATGTCCTATCCTGTTATTTCCAATGAATACTTCTGGTATTATTTCATATTTCTCAAAGAATTATCAAAATCTGTGAACCATCTTTTGCCTCACCCAGTCTTTAATGTTTCATATGTCATCCAATAAAAGTTCTCTTGGGTGCCTCTTTCCAAAATGATATGGTTATTTGGAATAATTTTTTAGAACATTTAAAGTACATGTTTAAATTTAAATTATATTTAACTGCAAAAACAGTTCCTGTTCAGTATGGGAACATTAGAAAATACAGGTAAATCAAAAGAGGAGAAGACTGAATTTCATAAACCCATAGCCCAGAGAGGATCACAAATCCATGGTATATGTTTTTTCAGGTCTCTTCACATGCACAGATTTTCATGGATGCATCACACACACGAACACATATTTTTACAAAAACAGGATGAAATTATATATACATTTTTGTTATTTGGTCTTTTTTACTTAAGATATGGTGAGCCCTTCTCCAAGCCAATAAAAATGTATCTACAACGTCATTTCAAAGTGTAAAACATATTCAATTGTATAGTGCTTCTCATCCATTTAATTAGTCCTGTAATGATAAAAGTTTAAATTGTTTCTAATAGTTACCATCCTAAAGAGCACCGCAATGGACAGCCTTGTAGTTCAATCAGAAGAAGTCATCTCGAATAAGCTACATTAATTGTATAAATGTTGGTGGTATAGTCCTGATGCTAACAAAGCTACCAAAGAAAATTAATATTTCTCTCCTCCCCATGTGATGGACATTTTAAATCAATGTTTCTTAAATTTGAGAAATGTGTGAATCTCTTTCAGAAGAAAACATTTCTGCAGAGCCCAATATGGATTTAAGCTATTTTTATCAAGGGCTTCCTTAATACATACAAACATAAAGCAGATATAAATTACTAGTGCTATAGTACTCTACAGCTATAAAATCAGAACAAACTGAAATCAGTAAAACTTTAGGACCTGTACAATTCAAATGAATCATTTATTTAATCTGCCAAATAGTGTTGCTTTGCTGAAATTAAATTCCACGGTACAGGTTACCTTCTAGTAAGCATAACTGGAAGGCTGTGAGTGTCCTGGGATGGCTCTGTTCTCCCCTCACCCAACTCTTCCAGCTTGAAGTACTGAAAATATCCCTTCCTACAGGTTACCTTGATATCGTTTAGCCTTCATTTGCTAGTAACCATCATTTGAGTGCTGGTTGCCTTCATTCCCCCACCTCTGTTAGCTCAACAATAAAACAGCCCAGCTTGGCTTGAGTGCCTTAATAATCCTAAACATAAAAGCCAACTGAATTCACAAGAAGATCAGACAATCCGGGATATGGAGGAAAAAAAAAAATAGCACTCAAACAAAAATGTAAAATTTACAAGTTTTTATAGAGAATCCCCCAAATCCTAAGAATACTCTCAGTGATGAAAGCAAAGAAATTGGGTATCAATGATTCACAACCAATTTCCTCCACTTCTGATTTTCTTCAGGGAGGAGTGAATGCTCTAGAATACCAGGGACTGTTTCAGGAAGACAGAAGTGGTTGCTATCCTGAACACATTACGCATAACATACATTTAAGCACAGTAAAGGGCTTGACAAAATTCTGGAAACAGAGTTTCCCCAGTGGTTCCCTGAACAACACGATTTGGACACAACCAGCTTGTGGATCTCATCTGGATTCTGACTCTTAATATTTTGTACTTCAGGGTATGTTCCTTAAATGCTCCCAGCCTATTTCTCCCCATTTGAAACCACAAATACACTAACACCTTTCAGGTTTGTTGTGACAATGAAATGAAGCTTTATGTGTAAAGAACATGTCATATAGTATAAAGTCCAAACTCATTGCTGGGGCCCATGAGTCACTGTCTCTCTGATAACCATCTCCTCCCATTGTTTTTATAATTGATGCTGGAACTCATTCAACTCTTTGAACATTCCAAGCTCCTTTCTGCCTCAAGAACTTTAACAAGGCTGCTCCGTTTCCCCCCAGGCCATTCTTCCACCAGCATTCACAGGACAGACTCCTTTATATTCCTCCAGTCTCTGCTCAGACAACTTTTGCCTAAAACAATCCCCTTCCCTCACAAAATGAGTCCTTCTTAACTCTGCTTTATTTTTTGCCCATAGAAGTTATTATTCCCTGAGATTATATTATGTGTATATGTGTTTGTTCCTTGTCTGTCTCCCTGTTGGTTGCACAAAAGCATCTTGACAGAATAAACTTTCTTTTGTTTCCTACCATACCTCTAACCATGACTGTGTTTTTCCACAGAAAGCACTCAACATTTGGTGTTACATGTGTGAAGTAAGGCTTAGTCTCTCTTGGAAGATTGGGATCTACTCTTTCAATACCTAGCTCCAGAAAAATATAAATCTTCCATATGGACAACTGTAAGATACATGAATGTCATAAACTCTCACAGGCTGAGTTCTATGATAAGAGCCCTGAAGAATGGAGAATATCCATGTCAAGTAGCTCAAGTGTGGAACGTTTAAAATACTATAAGGCCAATATTACTTATTATCAAATGGAGGACCCAAGCATTTTTTCATTTAAATTATACTAACAAGAGGAATATGAGTAACAAGTGGAATGAAAAAACTTGTAAGCAAAAAAACACAACTATAATGACAGTTTGGTATCTTACCCCTGTTTGTTTTGCAGGTATTGGCTTAACTCAGTAACAATTTAATGAGACACTCTGTTGCATACAGTTATTCAGGGACAAAATTTCCTTACATCTTGAGGGTCTGGCCTCTTCTATACTCTTGGATTTCTCCTCACTCAGCCAGTGAGTGAGCAAAGAAAGCGAAGCGTGCATGTTTTATATGGACCAGACTCCGAACTGTTATAAATCACCTCTTCTCCTATTCAGCAGCTGGAACCCGGTCACGTGGCTGCACCTAATGCCAGGGAATCTGGAAACCATAGTCTGGTGTGTGACTAAAAAGACAATAACGTAGATTTGGGGAGCAAAACGGGCTCTGCCATGGGATTCAAAAATAATTGTAATATTATTTAATAGGACTATAAATCCAAAGATAAATTCTGTCTGAGAGAGGTTCTTGTCACACTGGTGGTAAACATGTCAAATCACCAGTTCATTTCCATAATAAGAAAAAGAACATGCAACAAAATTGCTTTAGTTTAATCTTTGTTCATGTACAACAGTAAAAGGCATTAGCATGCTGTATACTGTCTTTTGGGTCAGTTCAGTCATTTGTGATGCTGAAGCACAAACTAGCATTATAGCTCCTGAGATGACAGTATGTTATGGCTGGTGATAGTCTCCTAGGTTGATCTGCCAGACCTCTTATAATATCACCCCCAACCCAGTTTTGAGCACTCATTTTCACTTACAGCAGCGTTAAGACATCTCAAGGAAAATTCTGAAAATGTTCATGAGCAATTTATTTTCAAACCCTTGTATATCTGATAATATGTTTCTATTGCTTTCCATATGAAAGATCCACTGGCTGTGAATGAAAGGTTTCTATCACAAAATTTCCCCTTTGAAAATTGTAAACATGGCAGAGAAGTTAAAAACCAGACTGATTTTTTTGTTTCTTCATGCTGTCTTGTATTTTTACCCAAATAACATGCAAATTCTTTTTTTTAAATTAATTTTGCCAAGAATGTGTTGGGCTTTTTTGAATTTCATAAGCAAACATGCTTTAGCTCCACAAAATTTTAATTATGCTCTTCCTTTTGTTCCAATTATTTTGATTTCTTGTCATGGGATACCCATAATCCTTACATTAGATGCCTGCTCTCTATCTTTCATTTCTTTCATATACTTTCATCACTTTACCTGTTTTTCCTTTTCCTTTCTATTTTTGGAAAGCCTCTCACGTTGATTTGATCCCTGTTTTCATGGAACTATGGAAAATAAAGACACAACAGGAGCACAGAAAGTACAATGTGATGTGAACTGGGATGGAACTCTGTCTAACACCAAACAGAACCAGAACTGTGAGGATATTTAATTCCTCCTAAAGTGCAAGTCTGGAAAGACTTCAGAAAGAAGGCACAAGTGGCGGAGATAGGAAGGATAAGTAAATCTTCATCAGTTGAGTAAAGGAGCAAAGGTTCGTTTAGGCAGAAGAGTGAATCTACTTAGGGGTGTCATTGCATAATATGATGTTTTCAGGGGCCAGAGGGAGGTCCAGTGCACTGAAGCATAAACTCTGTAGAGAGGCCATGGGGAAGAAGCTGTCATGTGGCATGAGGTCAGACTGCGATCCGGACGGTGATATGCAGGGGTGGTGGGGTTGAAGCAAGGCAGTGGATGAAAGCCACTGGAGAGAGAAAGAAGACTCCAGCATTCTAGATTAGAAGACTGGTTGGATGTTTTCTACATTAATGAAGAGAAATAAAGATAGAGGAGCATATTTGCTGGAAGATAATTGGTCCAATCTTAGAGGGTTAAGTTTGAATGTCTTAAGGCATTTGGTTCACAGTGTGAGTATGCATCTAGAACTGTGAGCATTGAACTGAGAAGAGCCATGAGGACTGGGATGCAGACTTGTGAGCCTATATGGTAGTTATAGCTCAGTGTTTGAGATGACCCAGAGTAGCATTTAGAGTGGGAAAGAACCAGTGTGGGACCACTCAAGAATACCTTTATTATGGAAGGCAAAAAAGAAAAGTTCATGAAAGAGAAAGTGATCAATGGTGCACGTGCCTCAGAGTGTTCAAGTAAGAGACAGATGAAAGCTGTCATTTCCCCAACTTGACAAATAGATGTGACAGCATCAACAGCTCCTGATGTTTGCAGAAGCCCGAGTGCACTGGGCAGCTCCAAGAGGGGGAGGCAAGGAAGAGAAGACAGTAAAGTTCTTCTGTCTGCCTCCGCCAAAGCCCATCACATCTTCCCTGATGTAGCATCATAACTCCAAACACTGAGTATTTTCACTTCCAGCAAAGTGTTTGCATAAGGGCATAACCGCAGTGCTGCCCACAAGGGAATGAAGCTGCCCATTTCTCCAGGTCCATCCATGCATACAAACTCCAGCCTGGATATCATGTTAAACCTACAGCTACGATTAGAGCAGAGAAGCACTATGGTGTGTTTCAAATGCAGTACCTAAAGTTTTAGAAAAACACCAATACAGACTATTTTGCAAACCACTTTATGTAAAAATGGACTAACACTGTATCAGGTCCTCTAGAGTCATGGCCTCCAAAGGGCATTCTGTTGCTCTCATTCTATCTCCTTATTTCCACTTTTCACTCCCATCTCTTTGCCAGATTTCCTGACTCTACTAGGTTTGTTCCAGCATTCAGCACAGGACTCAGAGTTCCTAAGAAGCTTCTGATCCACCAGAGATGCAGAGGTACCAATCCAAATCAAGCTATACAACCTTTTCCCCCAATCTCTTCTGCACATTACCTCTCCATCCTCCAATATAGCTCCTAGAGATTTCTCACAACTTCTTGTTTTCAAAAAATTTCCCTATTTAGTTGTCAAGATATGAGTCTCAAGGATAAAAATCTCCTCCTTCTCCCATGCACCCCTTCCACACTATGAATTATAATTCACAGCTCAGGTAAATTGCTCTGTAGGAAAGATACTTGTCTCCATTTATTTTGTCTTTTTATTTATTTTATATATTTTAAGTGTTACTATAATGTAATAATGCTCATTGAGAAAGTTGGAAAGTATAATGAGGAAAAAAATTCTACAAAGCAGAAAACTACAAAAATAATATTTTTTTAAATTTTGGTGTGGGGCTTTCAAATGTGGCTTTTAACCTGCAAATATTATACATAGAGAAAAATACACATACACTTTTAGTTAGCTTTTTAAAATTAAAAGGAATATGCCCAGATCAAGTACCAACAATACAAGAAGTAATACACTGAAAGTTAACTTTTTTTCCTGTCCCACATCCCCATTCCTGTTTCCCAGAGGCAACCGTTGTTTGTACTTGGCTCTGTGGCTCACACAATGTTTCCTGGCATACAGAAGCAAGTTGTACAAATATCATCAGTTCTAAATAAGCTTAGTATCATACAGTCCATACAATTTTTCCTGCCTTTTCACTTAGTGTTTAAGATTTCTTTTAAATATTTTCAGAAAAAATGACTTTTATTAATTGCATATTATTTTTCATTCATCCAACAAATATTTATTGAGCATCTATTATGTAACAGGCATTGTTCCTTGCACTTACAATATTACAGTGAGCAAGACGGAAACAATTCCTACCTCTGTAAAGGAACCTCTAATTGTACGTTTTAGGTTGTTTCCAACTTTCCACATTGTAACTATAAATCTTTGTGTGTTTATAATTATTTACTTAGGATCTATTTCTAGAAATACCTTCATTGCATAAACAGTGTGAACATTTTTAAGGGGTTTTTTTTTGACAAAAATACCAAATTACCTTCCAAAAGGCTTATAGAATTTATGTCACACACTACAAATAAACAAGCAGGACCATTTCGACACTCCCTGACAAACAGTATCTTCCTTTCATCGATTAAGATGAAATTCACCTTTGACCAAGCCAGCAGAATAAAAGTACACAGGCTATTCCAGATGTGTAACCAAAAAAACCCAACCAACCAACCAAACAAAAACCTCTTGGTTTCCAGCCTAAGTACATTTGTATTCAATGTGAGAAATGTAAACCTCCTCTTAATCATCATTTCTAAAGAGCATCCCTAAAAACTTCAGATACTCCTTATACACAAAGACTATTTAAAAATAATACAAATAGAGTAAGAAGAAGGAAACAAAATATCTTGGCCAAAATTAAGTCATTCTCATATTTTGGGAAAAATAGAAACCTGGCTGCCTCCTACAAGCAGTGATTCATTAATACTAATTGGTGCTTTTTTCCATGCAAGGGAGAAAACGGTTTCAGATCCTAATCAGTCCTCATTACAGTAACAGCAGGCTGCATTTAATCTGCTACTCAACTTTTCAGTTACAGAATCAGTTGACCTATAATTAAAAGACATTTAGGTCTTAGAGGGAAAGAAAAACAATTTGTAATGACAAACAGATAGCAGTGATTTAAAACCCTGCCTGCTTCGCCCCCGTCTGCCCACCTTCTGCAATCCTGCTGTCAACCTGACTCAATTCTGTGCAGGGAAGTGGAAAAACTGTTTTTTCCCCCACTCTAAAATTAAAGTAGAAGAATGAGCATGTGGCGTTCACAATTATACACATATCTATCCATGTTATACTGGAATACATTTTTCTCTATATATTTAATATTAGGATTTTTTCTTAAATATAAAAGTAGTACATATTTATATTAGAATTTCTGAAAAATATAAAAGGTATAAAAAGAAGTTAAAAATTTTGCCACAGGAGATAACCACTATTAACAGTCCTGTGTGTTTCCTTTCACTCTCCTCTCTATATTTACATTTATTTTTAGTAAACATACACATGTAGTTTTGCTGGTAGCTGGAAAATTGACCAGAGACAGGGCTAAGAGTTGATACAAGCATGCAAGCTCTCCTACAGCCAGGCTACCTGGGACAGAATCCTGCCTGTGCCTCTTCTTACATGTGTGCCTTGGGGCAAGTTACTCAACCTTTGTGAGCCTCAGTTTCCTTAGCTACACAATAGCACTAAAAATAGCACATATTTCTTGAGGCAATTTTGGAGATTAAAGAGATAAGTAAGTATATGGCATGTAATAAGTATTCAGTAAATGTCAGTTAGTAAATCTTTTTAACCTATTTTTTCCCATTTAAACTTATCATTGTCTCTGTAACTAAAGTATCAAAACCTCACTTTACATAGCTCTATGATCTCCTATCATGTGGGTATACTATGTTGCAGAATTCCCTTATTACTGGGCATGGGGGATAGCTTCCAATTTTTCACCATCGTGAATAGTACTGTTGTGAACTCCATTTGTTATTATTTCTGATTATTTCTAAAGAGACTTGTTTAGATTTTTAAAGACTGAGTCAAAAGGACTGAACTTTTAAAGCTCCTTGGCACATAGTTTCCCCACTGACTCTCAGAAGTTTGCAACGCTCCCCTCCCTCCCTCCAGGTAGGGTGTGGCTGTCTCTGGTTAATGACACATTTACCAACACTGGTTGCTATCATATTTTCAAAACTGTTATTGATTGAATATGTGAGAAAACGAATCTCACTGTTCATTCAATTGGAAGTTATTTTATTAAAGAAGCTGAACATTTCAAATGACTTGGAAATCCATTTCTATCAATTATTTTGTGAATTGTTCATTCATGTTTTTGGCCCACAGAGGGGGGGCATTATGTTTTATCTTATTGATTGGTAAGATCTATTTTAAAAGAATATTTCTATTTTTTGAATTAAATATAAATATTTCTTTCTGTACTTTTTGTCTTTAAACTTTAATTTTGGTCTTTTTTGAGGTACTGAGTTTTAAATTTCCAGGCAGTTAAAACCTTCCATTTTTTCCTTCCTGGTTTCTTGTTATTTTTCATGTTTAATGTTTAGGTGGTGTTTTTCATCAAAGTTTTTTAGCCACTTGTCAAAAACAATCACCACAATAAGTCAGTGCCATGTTGATTTGTATCTCCTGTAACAAGTGTAACAATGAAGAAATTCTCATTTTAATATAAACAAGAAAGTATATATTTTTGTTAATAAGTAGATACTTGCCAAGACTGATCCAGAATTTCTCTGATCACGTATCTTCATGCTATAGACGCATCACGGCAGCCAGTTTGAGTAAATTATGCCAACTGCCAGAGATGAATTTCTTTGCAGAACTTCTCTTTTGAGAATTTTTATATAAAAAGAGCTAGTGATATAAATTTATTTTTCTGATAATCCTGGGGATGAAGTTGATAAATATGTGACTTGAAACAGACTATGAGTCAAAGAATAGCCTAGATTAAAAACAAAAGTCCAAAAAAACCAAACCAAACCAAAACAAAACAAAAAACAAAGTCTATTTGTGAGTACCCACAGATTTGCAGTAGCTTCATGGAATGAGGTGCTTAGTATAAGTACTTAGAGGCTTTTAGCAAGAGCTTCATGGGGCAAAGGACTGTGACTGGCTGACTTGTGAAGTCTGTCTGGGGCTGTGAGTAAAGGAGTAATGTGTGTGCAGAATGGATACCCTGGTATTGGTTCCCCTGAGGGTCTGTTCTATTTCTATGACTTTATAAAGAAAGTTGTTTTGTTTTATTTTAAATGGACTCATGCTTTTAAAAATCCTAGCCAAAGCCAACCAAACAAACAAACTTCTCAGGGAGCTAGAATCATCTCCTACCAGCACTGCAATACGCAAACTGTGCCTTTTAGAGAGGAACCCAGTTCACTAAGTCTCCTTATGAATTCTTTTCAGGTTTTATTAAAATCCGAACTCCTTCACTTGGAGTGTTCACCTGTGTCAAAGACTGGTGTTGAAAGAAGCCTTGAAATCATCAAGTCCCCAGCCAACCCAGGTGATGCTGAGGCCATTTTTACAATACTTCCACCAGGTAATGGTCTCACTGAGGCTTGCATGCCAGCATTTGTGGGAGCTCTCCTGCTGTCAGAGAACTTGCATTTGCTGAGCACCTGCCAATTTTCAGGTATTATGCTAGACCTGTTACACAGCAACCCTGCAAAGGTGATGTTTTTTTCCCTATTTTCAGATGGGAAAATCAGAGAAAGTGGTTAAACAAATGAGCCAGGATTTGAAATACATATATTTCTTTCTATGATGTCATAAGTCTCAGCCTTACCACAAACCCAAATCTCAAAATTTATGAAATAGACCTACTTGTTTAAGTACCTTGTTTAATAAATCAAAATCACTTTCACTAATTTGAATAAACTAAAGGGTAAATCAAGAGTGTTTCATAAAAAGTATCATTTTCCCCCCTAGAAGCTCAGGGTGTGTCTCTGTTTTACTCCCCAGTATACTCATTTGATCTATTAACATTGTAGCCAAACTGAAGTCTTAATTTGCTTACTTTAATGACTAGTCTAAATTAATCTGAGTTGCTATTATGATTGCCTACATAAAAGGTGCTAAAAGATTTTAAAAGCATTCCAAAATTTAAATAAATGAAACATCTCTAAAACTCACCTCAATCCTATTCTTTTAATTACTTACCAGGGAAAACTCTATAAAGACATAGAATAAATCAGTTTCTTAATGTTTCTTCACAAAGCAGAAATTAAATCTTCTCCATCCCAGTTTAGCTGATAAATGCATTTCTATAACAGGCCCACATAGTTTGTCCCTCTCTTTTACTTTTTCTGAAATATTATAGTTTGCCCCACAGTTAGATATGAGCAGAAGGAAACTGGGCAGTAAGGTTTATAATTACCAGTTCTAAAATGTAACTGCTTATCTGTAGTTAGCAAATGAAGATTTCCTACAAGTGATGTAGGGCAAGATTTGCCAAGTTTAGAACCACTCAAATTTTGTTGGTTTCAAGTTCTAAACTAAACTTTGGTCATTGGGCTTATATGGTTTTTTCTCTCCTGCTATTGGCAAAATAGGACTTTCTGTTTCTAAGAAAATCAGTAATAAAAAGCTTCTTGGACATTTAAATTGCTTTACAAAACATTTTGATGAGTTAAGTATAAATGAAAAAGAAACATAAGGCTTACATTTCCCTTAAACACACAAGGGATTGTAAATAAAGGGAAAATGTTCATGGAAACATGTTTGGGAATATGCTCAAACTTTGAAAAATAGTTGGGGACATTTGATGAGCCCAAGTGCAGCTGGTTCTTGCTCATCCATGACTCTTTTTAAAGGTAATGAATTATAAATAAAAACATATATTAATAATTCACGTAAGGATGATAGCAATGGAAGAGAAAAATCCCTCGGCATTAGTCATCCAGCTGGAAAAATTCTAAGACAGACTTGAAAAAATAAAACATGAGAAAACTACAAAGTTTCATCTCTCACATAACGCAGATGCTTTTCCTACAAAACACAACAGAATTACAAAATCCAGATGCTTAAAATGTTGAGGATTAACTGAGTATCAGGTATGACTGTCAACTTGAATTGGCTCCCATTCTCAAGTGTCCCTATCTGTACACTGAACTTTTCCCATTGAACTATATGAAAGTTCACACACACACACACATTTGTATCACACATTTGTATCTAGATTTTAAAATCTTTAGGGAAAATACAATTAAAAATTCTCAAAATGTACCTGTGTTATTAAAAAAGTAATAAAGAAAATGATGTTTGGATCTTATCCCAGATGTTTTCTCACTTGAGTCAATGCAGGATTCATGCTTTCATGCAATTGTCAGCTTGGTAATTTATAAAGAAAGGTTTGATCAAAAGATCACATTGGTGATTCTTAAATCAGGATTTCAGGTCCATAGGCTGCAGAGTTTGGAGTGACCTGCACTTTTGGGAGATCCATAAGGGAATTCAGTGAATTAGCATTATCAAATATCAAGTACAAAGGCTACTTCAAGTTCCTTCCTGCAATAAAACACAGCCTTACTAATTGGCACTTGCATAGCTCATTCATTCTTGCATTCATTACTTTAATATATAATTATTGTACACTTACTACGGGTGCTAAACACAATACTAGCTAGGCACTAAAGAAATACAGAGTATGTTCCCTGTGGTATAATAAAAAATACATTTGGTCATTGTCCCCAGTTCTTGGCACAGAGCTCCGAAAAACCTTGGAATTTCCTGAGATATAGGAGTATCTTTTGTTATTCATCATGAGCTCCTTTTTATCATACCTGAGTTTATGCTGAAGGTGACTCATGGTGGGCTCTTAAATAGTTTCCAGGGAGGGGCTGGCCACCCTAGAAATAATACCAAGCACCTGATTAGAGGCTGGAGAAAAAGTGAAATAATAAAGCTCCCAGAGCCTCTGTGATAGTGGGCACATGAATGTGCTGGAAGGGTAGCACATCTGGAGAAGGCAAAGAAGCTCTCTACCCAGCCCCATCTTCCACTTGGCTGTATCTTTTATAATAAAACTGTAATCATAAGTATAGAACTTTCGGTGAGTTCTGTGAATGGTTCTAGAGAATTATCAGACTGGAAGAGGGGTCATGGGTTCCTCTGAATTTGTAGTCAAGACAATTGGTCAGAATTACATGTAACCTGAGGACCCAGATCTTGTAGCTGGCATCTCAAATGGGGACAGTCTTATAGGACTGAGCCCCTTAACATGTGGGGTCTGTGCTAACTCCAGGTAGCTGTTTACAATATGGTATTATTTTTAGAATTGAACTGATTTGTTGGGTATCAAATCAGTATCAAAAAAATCGCCTTTGGAGAGTTTCCAGTCTAGTGGAGGAGACTGTTAGATGAAATGAATTTTTTGTTTTGAAAATCATACCTTGCCCAAATGGTCTCCAGTTGAAACAGAAAATTTAAATAATATTAAACAATCATGAGAGATGAACAAGAAGGAGTAAAGAAGAACAGGCCCAGAAGGACTTACAAGGAAATTCAATCTAACTTTTAAAGAACAGAAAATTTCAATTCTACTTAAACTATTCCAGAGGACAGAAAAAGAGGAAAAACTTCTAAATTCAGTTTATAAAATGAAAAGAACATTGATTTCAAAAATATGACAAAGATTGCATTAAAAAAAGAAAACGAAAAACCAGTGTCATGTGTGAATATCAATGCAAAAAACTAACAAAAATATCAGCAAACAGCAACAGGTAGTACATCAGAAATAACAGATCATATTCTAGAAGGGTTCACTCTAGGAAAGAAGGATGATTTGAAATAAGAAAATCCATTAATGTAATCTGTTATACCAGTAGAGATAGAGATTCCATCCTTCAGTGAAGAAAAGGCATTTCACAAAAATTCAATACTCATTCATGTTCAAAATATTCCATTATTTCTCTATATATCAATGCAAGATACATAATGAACACTCATTCATGTTAAAAAGCATTCAATTATATACATAAATGCAATATATAGACTATACACATATAAATGGAAGATACATAAATTTAACATGAATGAGTTCATTTGTGTGTGTATGTGTGGGCATGTATGTATTTCAGCCCAAAGATCAGCATCTTATTTATCTAGAAACAGTAGAACCTTTACCAAGAAATTGAAGAAAAGGTAAGGATGTCTATTACACTGATTTATAATTAATATTGTGTAGATGTAATGGGCAATGCAAATAGCCAAAAGAAGGCAGTTCAAAGCATAAGGACTAGATGAGAAGAGACAAAATTATTTCTGCTTCTAGGTGACATGACTACACATCTGGAAAACCTGAATCGCTTGAAAACTAATGCAAACATACACAAACAATGAATCATGGAACACTACATCAAAAACTAATGATGTAATGTATGGTGATTAACATAACATAATAAAAAATAAAATTAAAAAAAAACTAGTGCAAACAAAATAATACAGTAAGTCAGAGAATTATAAAGTTAGAAAAATCAATAGCCTTCATCGATTAAAACATAACCATGAAAGAAAATACAAAGGAAGAGAAGCCCCATTTTCAATAGTAAAAATTAAAAAAATAAGATACTCAGGCATAAAGGTAACAAGAAACATTCAAATTTTATACAGTTAATATACTATAAAATACTATGAAGAACATAAGCTAGCCTTGAAGAAATGGAAGTGTTAAACATAGTCTTGAATCCTAATACTCAATATCATAAAGATAAAAATTCTTCCTAAATTTATAGATTTAACACAATTTTAATAAACATACTGTCAAGTTTTTTCCCCCCGCATTGGGGCTAGAAAAATAAAATAGAAATTTTATTAGAAAGAACAAAAAGCAAGAATAGCTTGGAAATGCCCTGAAAAAAAAAAAAAAAAGCAAGAAATGAACACTAGCCCAACCAAATGTGAAAGTATACCATAAAACCTCTGTAGTGAAAATAGTGTGGTATTGTTACCTGAATATACAGGCCAGGGAACAGAAAGAACGATACATTGGTCCAACTGTACATACCAAATTATTGTATGATAAAATTAGCATTGCAAATCACTGACTGTAAGATATATTATTTTATGTAAACTGTGTTGGGATAATTGGATAGTTATATGGGCAAGATAAAATTAGATCTTTTTTTTAAAAGAAGGAAAAACATTTTATTTGTAGTGAACACAAGTTCTAATTGGGTTAAGTGATATTATTGTCGACCTTAGAAGCCATAAAGGCTTTATATGTTTCTCTGATGCACAACAGATCCTCTAAGATGATTCTGGCCAGTATGTGGGGTAAAGAAAGGATAAAAGAAAACAAAAAGGAGAGTACTACATTAATCCAGTTGAAAGCGGTGTAGGATAAAGGGAATCCGAAGTTGCCAGACTGCCATTACACCTTGAAGTTAGAGTCAAAAGGATTTGACTTGGGTTTCTTCAGGATGATAGTATTTACATTGCAGGATTTTTTGATATTTAAGTAAGCTAATGCTTGCAAAATTCTAGTATTGTGATCCATAAATGGCAGTGCTGCTGTTGGATTCTAGTTCCTCTGAAATACCCGAATGTGTATATGACTCCTGATGGATTAGCACAATATAAATGTGTTTTTCTTTACTTTTTGAAAAATCAGTTTACTTAGATCCCCTCATGATATTTTTAGTTTGATTTTTAAATCAACTTTTTAAAATTTTATTACAGATTTAGATTTACAGAAGAATTCCAAAAATAGTATACTACCTGTTTTGTTTATTATTAACATTTTATGCTGTTGTGCATTTGTTACAATTACTGAACCGATATTAACGCATTATTATTAACTGAAATCTATACATTATTCATCTTTCCTTTGTTTTGTGTCATGTGCTCTTTTCTATTCCAGGATCCTAGGCTACTACATTATTTTGAGTTGTCATATCTCTTTAGACTTTTGGAGTTTCTGAGACTTCTGAGACTTGGTTTTTATGACCTTGACAATTTTGAGGCATACTGGTCAGGTATTTGGAGAATGTCTCTCGATCAGGATTTGTCTGATGGTTTTCTCATGCTTAGACTGAGGCTATGTGGTTTGGAGAGAAAGACCACAGAGGTGAAGTGTCATTTTCATTACAGCATATCAAGGATACATACTATTAATATAACTTGTCACTGTTGATATTAACTTTGACCACCTAGATGAGGTAAAGTGTGTGAGGTTTCTTTACTCCAGTTACTCTTTTTCCCTCCTTTTCATTCTGTCCCTTTGGGAAAAAGTCTGTAGGTGCGACCCACACTTAAGGAGTGAGGAATTAAATTCCACCTCTTCGAGGTCGAAGTACCTATATAAATTATTTAGAATACTGTATATGGGAAATTCATTTAGTCTCTCCAATTTTGTATTTCTTCAATCTTTTATTTATGTCAATACAGGTATCTGGCTTATACTTTGGATTATAATTCAATACTACCTTATGTTGCTTAAATGGTTCCAGCTTTGGCCATTGGGAGCTCAATCAACTATGGTCCTTTGACACACCCCTGTCATGGGAGGATTTTTTTTTAACACTTTCTTATTTTTTGGCCCTATAAGATGCTCCAGGCTTATCGTGTATATTTCCTGCCCCAGTCTTAGAATCAGTCATTTCACCATGGAACTCTGGTCCTTTTTACTGGAGAATGCTATTAGAGAACAATACTTGAGTGCTAGGTGGGGTCCTACTGGCTACTGAAGTCTCATCATTTCTAGGCTATCACTGCTGACACTGTAAGAAAATATATGTGTGTGTATACCAATACACACACACACACACACAGACCTATAAAAACTTCCATGGGTAAGCATTTGTATCTATATTAAGCTAATATAACTTCATACGATATCTCCAACTTTAATCCCTTGCCACATGGATGATTCTAACCTCATTCCTTTATTTTTATAGTCATATTCCAATAATGAAAAATCTGGCTCCTATCATCTGCCATCCAGTTGATAAGCTATTCAATTACAAGTATACATGTTTAACAGTATTAGAACTATTCAATTTTACCTCCATGGAATACAACTTTATTAGCTAGAGTACAGTGGTTTATATAGAGTTTCTTTTGCCCCATTCTTATGGACTCCACTCATCTCCAAAGTTACTTAGGTTAATACCTTTTTTCCTCACCCATTTCCATGAGTTAGTTTTATACATTTATAATACAGTTAGATTGTGTATGAAGAATCAACATTCTTCATTCCCTTGTCAGATTCCTCCAACCTATCAAATAATTCTTTGAAAATTTGAATCCACTGCCCTGGAAGAGCCTCTACATTTCACCCAGGTTTTATGCCTGTCATTAATTTTGAAAAGTTTTCAGTCATTATTATGTCAAATATTTTGTTGTTGTTGTTCTTTCTTCTTTTGGTATTTCAGTTACACGGGTAATGCCTTTTGAAATTGTCCCACCGTTCTTGGATGTTCTTTTATTCTTTTCTTTCCCTTTTTATTTTCTTTCTTGGCTTTTTAATTTAGAAATTATCTATAGGCCTATCTTCAAGGTCACTGATTCTATGGTTGTGTGCGCTCTATTTATGAGCTCATCAAAGGCATTCATTTCTGTTAAAATGTTCTGATTTCTTGCATTTCCTTTTGATTTGTTTCCTTCCTGCTTCTGCCTTTCTGCTTAATTGCTTATCTGTTCTTGCATATTATCAACTTTTTCCATTAGATCCTTTAACATATTAATCATATTATTTTATTACATTCTTGAAAACTGCAACATCTGTTTCATATCTAGGTATGGTTATGATGCTTGCTTTCTCTTCAGATTGATTATTTTTCCCCTTTTAGCATGATTATACATATTTTTTGAGAGCTGGACATATTGTATCAAATAATAAGGACTGTGGCTAATAGGCCCTTAGTATGAGGATTTATGTAATCTGTGTAGGAGTTGAGCTCTTCTCTCTTGATTTTAGGCTTACCCAAATACTCCTCTTTGGAGAGAGTCTGTATCTTGCAGCTATTTCCACTATAACTGACTGTATTTTACTGCAGTTCTGTTGGGCTAGTGGTAAGATGTGGGGTAGGGAAAGCATTACCTAGTTTTATGATTAAGTTTCAGTCTATTGGTAGATTTATAGTGGCAGACTGTGATAAGAGTCTGCACAAATGTTACTCTAATGATATAGCTTTTTCCCCTTTTTCCATTTAGGTGAGAGACAGACGACTTCAAGTCTGAATGGGAGGAATGCCCTTCAACAAGGTGGAATAAGATTCTACAAAAGTCCTGTCCTCTGAAGACTTAGCCCTTTCTCATGGAGAACTCTTCGGGCACATTTGACAATAATTACTCTCTCCCTTGCTCTGCCAGGGCCATGAGAGGATCTTTCTCAAATCTTCAATGTGAGGATGTCATACGGGTTCCTGGAGGTATAAGCCACAACAGTGAGGAATTTAACTTCAGTTCTCTGATGGGTCCCAAAAAAGTCATTGATTTTCAGTATGTGTAGCTTTTTTTGTTATAAGGATGGGAGTGATGACCTCCAAGTTCTTTATATGTTAGAGCTAAAACCAAGTCAGATTCATTTCTTACACCATATACAAGAATAATTCAAAATGAAATAGAGATTTTTATGTAAAAAGTAAAACCATTATTTTAAAATCAATGATTGGTGAATTTTTCTATAACTTTGGACTAGGAATAATATTGACTAGGAATATATTTTGACTATGAGTCAAAATCTGGGAGCAATAAGGATAATTATGTAAATTTGTTACTGTTTTGTATATAAATGTCTTGCCATAATCAAGTAAAAATAACATAATAAAATGAGAAAAATATTTATAAATTATATCAAAGGGTTTATAATCCTAATATATAAAGAACTTTTGAGAATAGAAAAGAAAAAATTCTCACTGCTCTATAGAATAAATTAGCTAGCAAGGCAGACAATTCACAGGAGAAAAAAAAGATATGTAAATAGCCCTTAATAATAAGAAAAGGTGACTAATCTCTTTCAAAATAAGAGAAATGTAAATTAAAACTATCCTGTGTTACCATTTCTCACTTAATTGGAAACAAATCTAAATATATGCCAAAATACTTTGTGAGGCTGTATCCTGGTATAAATGTTAAGTGATACATCTCCTGAGATGGGGGCGATTTGGCATATTTAGCAAATTACATTATGTGTTTATCTGTTAATCTGGAAATCCATGTTTTATCATCTTCCTCATATTTAGTGGCAAAACTATGGAAATATATATGAACAATCCTTATTAGTATCTGAATTTCTGCTTTCTTCCAAAATATTTTACTTATGAACTGTTTTCCCTGTCCTCAACATGTCCCTCAGAATAGGATTGCTCAAGTCAGAGTCTTCCCAGTTGTTCTCTGACAGGTGAGTCAGAGAGGCAGAGAAAAACTAGGGCCTCAAAAGAGCAACTGCTGTCCCCTTTTCTGTTTGCTACAGACTTCAGGCCCTTTGTGGAGAAACCATGCAAAAAGAGTATCATCTCAGAATCTCATAGAAAGAATATATATAAACATCATTTATTAGAAAAAAGAAGAAAATTTAAATAATAACATTCACCACCATCAATGGGATTAAAGAAGACATGATATCCTGAAAGACAAAAAAATACTATCAAGAGAAAAGAAGATGGCAGCAGGTGTATGTTTGGAGAGAAAAAATTATCCCTTTGAAGAAACTTTCATACATGGCAATTAAAACTGCTCCTAGCAAAAGATGGTGAAAGGAGTCTTCCAGCAAGTGGACATTTCTCTCAGATCTTAGAAATAAGTTGATGCTCACTTCAAGTGTTTGATGTTAAGGAATTTTCTCATTTTTTACTGTTTGTGTAAGTATTTTAGCGGAAATCTGGGGTAGGTTGAGCTGGGGACTGCCAGTTGACTATGTATCCCATAAACTTTCTCCTTTCATTCTGAACAGTATCTGCTGGTGAAAGAAAATGGCTTGGTCCAGTGGGGAACATGGATAGGAATCAGTGTCAGTGGTATTTGCCTTCTGACTTACTTCCTCTTTGACACCTTTATTGTCTACTGAGGCTGGATTGGGATTATGACTCTGCATTTTCTAGTAACTTGGATAAATAAGAATGGGTATCTTTTTTCTCATTGGGCTAGTAGGAAAAGCCCTGAGGACGAGGAACTTTTGGCTAGCTTGTGTGTTGATTATTGCACCTATGAAATTAGAATAGTACAACCCTTGTCATACCTATTGTCAAATATGTGAGCACAACCTAAGATACTAATTATTTTAGGGGAAAAAGTGAGGCACAAAATATCTTTCTCTGGAACCTAGAATTTGGTATTAAAGTCATTTATAGGAAGATGTTTAGCTTGTGAACGCATAGTCCCAGATTAAGCAGTTAGGCAAGAAAATCACACATCAAAAAAAAAAGGGGGGGGGGTGTCAGAATACATTTTTCTTCTCATAAATCTAAGTAACTCAATATTAAAATTCTGATCACTGGATGAGAAAAACACATGCTGAGTCAACTGTTTACTCTCATCAATGAGAAAAAAAATTAAACTCAAATTTTCTGTACTTTTGACTATTTTCCCATTACTTAAATAATGGGTGCTCATTTCTAGGCTCTGGCTTTGTTCTGGGAATTTATATTTAGGACACACTGTAAGAAGGGGAGTAAAGCACACAGATTGTCAAACCAAAGCACGCAGCATGAAAACTCACTTATTATATAACTATCTTGAACTGAGAACAGCTGACAATATCAGTAAAAATATCTGAAGTTTCTGAATAAGATTTATTATTCTCACATCTGTGATTTCATAACTTATTTGGTCTAATTGGGTAAAACTCGCTGTTTTGATTTCTTTTCATTTTTAATTTCTTATAATTATTTCCATGCTCTGACTCCAAAAAAATGTTTTTAAGGTATGAGTAAATTCAACTATTCTTTTTGCCCTCAAAGAAATTAAAGTACTCACAATTTATATATGTTCTTCAAAAAGCATTCATTTATTAATTTTGCTGACCTTTTCAGAAAACATAATTAGTTTTGAGGAGCATCACCTATTATCAAAATGGGAACTTCAGTTTCAAGCATTTATGTTATTTCCAGGATCACTTATTTATCAATATTTATTCAATAATCAAGTTAATGTTCAGGCAAGGAGATAACAAATACTTCCAATTTAAGATCTTAAGGCTATGAGATTTTCTCAAGGTAATATGATAATATACTGACAAAATATGGCTGAGTTTTTGAATGCGAATCTTTCTTTATCCCTTATCCATCTGCAATCACCATATTTAAACGTAACACAAGCTCAATATTCAACCATATAACTATATTCCCCATCTTTCTTCTTTTTTCCTCCTGATTTTCTCCTTTAGAATTCAGTTATAACACATAGACTATATCTCATAGTTTTCTCTTGAATGGGATTCTTCAGTCTTTCCATTTTCCTGGTTTGGTTTTTAAAGTAAGACTTTCTAGTTTGGGGAAGCAAGGTTGAATGAATACTGCTATTTTTTTTTTTAATAAAATGAGCCCATTAGTGTGTTTGCCTCTTTCTCTGGGCCCAGTTTTCAGGGTGTAAGCCAATTTCCTTCTTGGTTATGAGGCAAATATTTTCTGGACTCCCTCCCAGCCCATCTCATTGGAAACAAACATGCCTAGACATGGGGTGAGTTGTGAAGGTAAAAGCAATGGGGATCATAGTGTAACAAAATCACAGTCCCAAAGGTCAGAATGTCAGAGGCCTGTACAGGGACAAAAATCATCTACCATCAGTTAGGCTATTTAGAATCTTTTTTTTTTTTTTTTTGCCTAAATCTGTGAAATTATCACAATGATGCCTATCTTGATGAAAGGAAAATAAAATATTAAATACTGAGTGGAAAAGCTAAAGAAATAAAATAAGCAGGGCTTCTGATCAGGTTTCTTTATATTGTATGGAGACCCCTAGGGAAATGGCGATGGTGGCTCTAACAGAACCCGAAAGCTTGAGAGCAGAGGCTGCAGTAAGAGTGACAATGAATATTGTCTGCAAGACAGGTCCACAACAGTAGGAGAGGATAAAATATAAGCAACATTTTGAAAAATTCAAGAAAATAATATGGACATACAAAGAACCCAATGATCCTCTTACATCTTTAGGTATTTTTAAAAGTATTTATTCATGATTCATTTGGCAACAACCCTAGGTGCTTTACTAAGAGAATTGAATGAAGGTTTGACTCTGTGCCTGAAACATCAGTGGCAAAGATAAATTATGAGAGGGCACGAAGACATACAATTATCTCAAAAAATATACACAGATTAAGACTGAATATTAAAAGTCCCAGTTCTTCTGTTGCAACATCTCTTGGTGCAGGATCTGTCCATTGGCTCCTCTTCATAGTAGAAAGGAGTTGAAACCTCCTTGTCTTCAAAGGATTCCCTCTCTTGGTTTGCAACTATTCCATTTTCCAGTCCACAAATAGTTCTTTTATTGTTTGTGTCCAAATTAGAATGACCCTTATTAATTTTTCTGGGATCTTACCATCCTAAAAGGATATGCAACATATACTTGTGGTGAAAAGATACTATACCTAAATAAAGCCAGAATTCATTAACAGCCCAGCAATTTAATTTCATTTCCTCCCCCATACCAAAAGTTAATAGTCATAAAAATTTAAAGTTCTCTTACTGAATAAGTTTCCTTCCTAGTCACTGTTTACTTTGCACATAACCCGGAAAAGATTGTTGGCTGCAATTCTTGCGGTGTTACTAAAATATTTCTTTAACGTCCCAAGCTAATATAGTGTATATGAATAGATGACTGAGACAGAAGCTGAATTTTCATATTGTGCTTTAGCCCATGGTATACAGGGATTAAAAATTTGGCAGGTTTTTGTAAACACTGCACACACTAGAAGAGTGTAAGCGTTTTGGTTCCCTTTACCTCCTCATATACAATTTCCCCACTGCTCCATATTTAATTAAATTTCCTAATTCAAATTCATGTTTGTTCCAAACCATAGAATTCCAGTTATAATTCACTTATTTTGGTAAGAAAGTAGAACACATGATCTACAAGCATATTTTCCATCAATTGCATCTGTCAACAGAAAAAGATGCAATTGAATAATACTTAAGTGTTTACTTATCTGAATCTGAAAATCTAACTCATTCTACTGAAGCTCTTAGAAACTGAAGTTCTAAGTAATTATTCATTTTGTTTGGTCCCAGTCTACACCTTTAAGAGGTTCCAAAATATTTCTGAAATAAAAGAATGACTTAGAAAATTCATGTGGGAATTAGTCATTGGAGGCTTTTAATCATGTCAAGGTGTTATGCTTCAGTGAATAAGATAAGTCTTGAACAAGTATCTAAAATTTTGCTTCTGAGCTCAAGTAAATCTTACAATAATTTTCCATCACCAGCTCTCAAATTTTAGTCTTTGAGTTGAGAAAATAGAAGTGTTTTTGTAAACCTAAAGCAAACACAGAGAACTGCAGCATAAATAACTCAAGGGATTATCTTTGGATGCAAAGACTGGTTTCTTATGATAATTCTAAATAATTTTTCAATAACTGGGCCTGATTTGTAACCTAAAAATGTTGATCTCTTTACCACATCCTATCTATATACTTTACTGATTTAGAGTTTAGTCCACCATTATATTTATGAGGGGGAAAAAAGATGTGATCTTAACAATCTAGACTCTTACAAATTTTGTGTATGTAAAGTTGATTCCTCTTCAGCAATGATATACATCTTTCATAAAAAGACAAATTTTGTACATTCATTCAACAAATGCCCACCAATGGCTGAACTACATAACTTTCACAGAAATGTGCTGTATAGAACTTTCCTTCTGATAGGGGTTTAAGGTCATACAACGAGGCAATAAACTGATAAATAATTAATAATTCATCTTAAGGAATGCTCTGAGGGAACCTAACAGGATCCTGAGGTAAAAAAAAAAAATAATGGGAAAAGGAGGAGTACCTACTTATGTAGACTAAACAGGGATTTCCTCTCAGGCGCCTGGGTGGCTCAGTTGGTTGAGCGACTGCCTTCGGCTCAGGTCATGATCCTGGAGTCCCTGGATCGAGTCCCGCATCGGGCTCCCTGCTCGGTGAGGAGCCTGCTTCTCCCTCTAACCCTCCCCCATCTCATGTACTCTCTCTCTCTCTCATTCTCGCTCTCTCAAATAAATAAATAAATATTTAAAAAAATAAATAAATAAATAAAATAAACAGGGATTTCCTCTCTAGTGAGGTGACCAAAGCTATGACCTGAAAGATGAACATTAGCCATGTGAAAAGCTTGAACAAGACTGTCTCAGTAGAAGAAACTGTTTATTCAGATTTTAGGGTCGGAAAGAGCTTGACATGTTCAAGGCATTAAGAAACATTAAAAACATGGAAAAGCATGATGAGCTAGGGGTTAATTATTAAAAGAATCTGTTAAATGGTTAGTCAAAGGATGTCTTATAAAGACGGTGTATTGAATTCATGTTTTGACTCACTTCCTTCAACTCAAATACAAAGCAACAGTTAATAAATCAGGAAAAAAAACAGGAGGAAAAAAACACAGGGTGGCTCAAAGGAAAGATAAACATCTTCATGGATAGAAATGTTGGTGAGTTTGGGTAAAGCCACATAAATTATGGACTCCAGGTCAGTAGTTTGGAAGTGATGACTGAGAATTTAACTTTGTGAAGTAAAGAAGTTTCAAAAGTCTATGTGCAAGGCACAATTGCCATTTGTTCATTGTTGATATATAGGAAAATGACTAACTTTTGTATATGAAACTTGTATCCTGCAACTTGGTTATAACTGCTTATTAGTTCCAGGAGTGTTTTGTTGTTGTGTGTTTTAGATTTTGCATATAGAAAATCATGTCATATCCAAAAAAAAGTTTCATATCTTCATTCCCAGCCTGCACAACTTTTATTTCCATTTCTTGTCTTACTGCATTAACTAGAATGTACAGTATATTGTTGAAAAGGAGTGGTGAGATGGAACATTCTTGCCTTGCTTATAATCTTAATGGGAGAATTTCAAGTTTCTCACCATTAAGAATAGTATTAGTCACAGGGTTTTTTTTGTAGGTATTCTTTATCAAGTTCCTCTCTATTCCTAGTTTGCTGAGAGTTTTTATCATGAATGGGAGTTGAATTTTGCCAAGCTTTTCTGCATTTATTGATATGATTTTATATATTGCAATATTGATATTATATTCTTTTTTCTTTGGAGGATTATATTAATTAATTTTGGAATGTTGAACCAGTCTTGTATATCTACAATAAATCTCACTTGCTCATGATGTATAATTCATTCTATGTATTGTTTAATTCAATTTGCTAATATTTTATTGAAAATTTTTATGTCATGTTAATGAGATACAAAGCTCTGTAGTCTTCTTTTCTTGTAATGTCTTTATCTGATCTTGTATTCAGGTGATGCTGGTCTCATAAATTAGTTAGGAAATACTCTTTTGCTTTTGCCTCCTGGAAGCTATTGTAGAGAACTGGTATAATGTCTTGAATGTTTCACAGAACCCACCAGTGAACCCATCTGGGCCTGGTGCTTTCTACTTTGGAAGGTTACTAGTTTTTTATTCAATTTCTTTCTTTTTTTTTTTTATTATGTTATGTTAATCACCATACATTACATCATTAGTTTATTCAATTTCTATAATAGCTATAAGCCTATTCAGATAATCTATTCCTTCTTGCATGAGTTTTGTCAGATTGTGTCTTTCAAGGAATTGGTCCATTTGATCTAGATTGTCAATTTGTGGATACAGAATTATTCATAGTCTTCCATTATTATCCTTTTAATGTTCATGAGATCTATAATGATGTTCCTTTTATTTCTGATATTAGTAATTTGTGTTTTCTCTCTTTTTTTCTTAATTATCTTGCTAGAGGCTTATAGCTTTTATTCATCTTTTAAAAAAACAGGCTTTTGTTTTGTTGACTTTCTCTATTGATTTCTTTTCAAATTTATTGATATCAACTGCAATTTTTATTATTTCTTTTCTTGTTCATACTTTAGATTTAATGTGCCCTTCTTTTTCTAGTTCACAAAGGTAGAAGCTTAAATTATTGGTGCTCAATAGTTCTTTTGCAATATATGCATTCATTACTATAAGTTTCCTTTTAAGCACTGTTTTCACTGCATCCCACAAATGTTAAATTGTATTCTTACTTTCATTTAGTTAAAAAAAATTAATTTACTCTGCAATTTCTTCTGTGAACCATGTATTGTTTAGAGGTATGTTTGTTAATCTCCACATTGTTTTTTTCCACAGTGGTCTGTGAACATACTTGGGATGATTTTTCCTCTTTTGAATTTGTTAAGATGTATTTTATGGTCCAGAATGTGGTCTAACTTGGAGAATGTTACATATGAGCTTGAAAGGGATGTGTAATTCTGCTGTTGAGGGAAGCAGTCTATAGATGTCCATTACAGCCAACTGTTTGATGGTACTGCTGAGTTTAACTATGTCCTTCTTGATTTTCTGCCCCTTTCTAAGAGAGTGGTAATGAAGTCTCCAATTATGAGAGTGGATTCATATGTTTCTCTTTGCATTTCTATGAGGTTTTGCTTCATGTATTCTGACTCTGCTGTTAGAGCCATACATATTAAAGATTACTGTATCTTCTTGGAAAATTGTCCCCTTTTTCATTATGTAATACTCCTCCTTATCTTTGTTACTTTTCCTTAATCTGAAGCCTGCTCTGTCTGAAGTTAACATCTTTCATCTTTCCTTACTATGGTATACCTTTCACCATCCTTTTAACATTAATCTATATTTGTTTTTATATTTCAGGTGAGTTTCTGGTAGAGAATATTTAAGTGAGCCTTGTTTTTTGATCCACTCTGACACTGTCTATCTTTTAATTAGTGCATTTAAACCATTGACATTTAAAGTGATTAAAGATATATCCAAAGAATGAATTTGGAACCATACCTCACACCATACACAAAAAAATAACTCAAAATAGACCAATCTTGAGTTTAATAGCTAAAACTATAATACACTCAGAAGAAAACAATGGAGAAAGTCTTTATGATATTGGATTTGGCAATTATTTCATGGATATGATACAAAAGTATAGCCAACAAAAGGAAATAGATAAATTGAACTAAAAATCCAAAACTTTTATGCTTCAAAGGACATTATCACAAAAGAACAAAACCTACAGAATGAGAGAAAATATTTGCAAATCATGTGTCTAATAAGAGTTACAATCCAGAACATATTTAAAAGCTTCTATATAACTCAATAATAAAAAAGACAAAGAAACCAGTTAAAAAACATGCAAAGGACCTGGATAGATGTTTCTCTAAAAAAGATTTAAAATGGCAAATAAGGACATGGAAAGATGCTCAATATCATTATTCATTAGGGAAATGAAAATCAAAACCACAGTGAGATACTATTTCACACACACTAAGATGGCTATAATTTTTTAATGGAAAATAATAAATGTTGGTGAGAATGTGAAGATGTACAGTTGAGAAATAAACATTTGATTCTGTATCAATTGAAATTTGAGAGTTCTTTGTTATGCAGCATTATTGTAGCAAAACCACAACTAAAAGATGAAGCAAGATATCTGAGAATATTTTTAGGTTAAATATTCTCATAAACATTATGTCAGGTTTTGCTATAGTAACCCAAATCCACCCTCTTGATTTTTAATTTTTTATATCATGGGATCACTGTAGATAATGATTAAATAATTTAAAATCAAGAAAATATATATGTATAACATATAGAACTACATGACAAGAAGATTATCTAAAAGATGTGAAAGAGAAAAATGGGGCATGGAGGGTGAATGTGGATGACTGCTCTTTTTCTTTTTCTTTTTTTTTTTTTAACAAACTTGGCAGAACTATTCGATCTTTTACACTATGTGAACGCATACCTGATAAAAATGTTGTTGTTGTTTTTTTTTTCTTTTTAAAACAAAGATACACAGGGTGCCTGGGTGGCTCAGTCCTTAGCATCTGCCTTTGGCTCAGGTCATAATCCCAGGGTCCTAGGATCGAGCCCCGCATTGGGCTCCCTGCTCGGTGGGAAGCCTGCTTCTCCCTCTCCCACTCCCCCTGCTTGTGTCCCCTCTCTTGCTGTGTCTCTCTGTCAAATAAATAATAAAATCTTAAAAAAAATAAAATAAAATAAAACAAAGATACAAATTAAAACAATAAAATACACACACCCAATAGTCAATAATTACCACAACTAAAAGATGAAGCAAGATATCTGAGAATTTTTCAGAACTGAATTGAAAAATGACCTGAGTCCATCCTCATATTGAAAATCCAAATATTGAGCAGCTAGTTTTTGTTTTTTGCTCTGTTTCAACTATTTTCTCAATTATTATCTTTCCTTCAAGTGATCCCTATTGGTCTCCTCAAACTTTGTAGACCACCTAACGTCCCATCATTTCTTATTCTTTTTTTTAAAAAGAGTTTATTTACTTATTTGACAGAGAGAGACACAGCGAGAGAGGGAACACAAGCAGGGGGAGTGGGAGAGGGAGAAGCAGGCTTCCCGCGGAGCAAGGAGCCCAATGCGGGGCTCGATCCCAAGACCCTGGGATCATGACCTGAGCCAAAGGCAGACGCTTAACGACTGAGCCACCCAGGCGCCCCCCTCCTCATTTCTTATTCTCTTAATGTCTTTTAGCTTCTCAAAACCTTGGACCAAACCTCCCCACTATATTATTTTTGTCCTCTTTATTCTTCCTAGTTAGTCTCCTTTGTCCTTTGAAGTTTTCTGCAGGATTTTTCACATTGTATGTCCCAGACCACATTCCAGAAAGAACAATTAAATGGATTCGAGTTATTTAAAGGAAGAGTCAGGAGGATATGAAAATTATATTTAAATATTCTCACAAACATTATCAGTAACAACTAACCTTGGCTGTTCATTATTGCTGTGCTATCTAGTGATGAAACAAAGCTATCAGAGTATTTTGAATACGTTAGGAGAAATATGAAGCTCAGGCCTTCTGCTAACCCTGAAGCTCTTTTCTCCATTTACATTAGTGACATTCTCCCAATCCCAAATCCTCAGAGATACATGCTTAGTAAAATCACAGAACTATGCCTTGATTAAATACAGCTGTATAACCACCCAAAGCATAGGTTTAATTGCAATCTTCTTGTCATCACTCAAAGATATTTTAAGACCTTAATACAAAAGGTTACAAATTAATTATCTGTAATGTTCTAAATCCCTTTACTGAATCTCTAAAGCTTCCACACTTTCTAAACCCTCACTTCCTAGTAAGTCCTTAAAAAAAGAATCCTAGAAACACGTCATTAATTAGAATCCCCAGCTTTGTTTTCTTTTCCTAGTTGATTTACACAGCCTCCTCTCTGCAATCTTCTTTTCCAGGCCTTCCGTTAGCTTTTCCTATTAGCCCTTTTTCCCTAAGATCCTTTGAAATGGAACGTTCACTAGAGCAGTGAGGAAGTAGAGCATTAGCCCTTCCCTGACCTCTCAGGAAAAAACTAAACTGTACTAAAGGCTCTTCTCTTCCGTTAGAACAGAAGAATGCCACTGCCTGTAATCCTAATTGCTTAATTTGCCTGTAACAAAATTTTCTGGGATGCCAGGCTTTTGAGAACCAAGATAAAAAGCTTCCTAGAGACTCGTGAAGAAAAGACAGCAACCCTGTTTTGAAGGACATCTCTTCTCGGTTTGGATTGCTGCCAGAGGTTCCTTCCTTTTGTAATGTAACTCAATTCAACACAGAAGAGAGTGTTTCTTCAAGCCTAATGCTCTAGTAATCAATTTAGACTTGAATATTTCATAAATTTAAAGCTTCAGGTTTCTGTTCTGGGTGTTCCTTAGAAATGCTGCTTTTTAGGATAATATATTGGACCTGTTGACTCTCTGGACATTGCAGAGCTTTTTATGAAGTATACGATGAGTTAGCCATAAAAGCATAAGGTTTTACGGAGTTGATATCCTATTAAATGCACATCAGTTTTAAAAGGAGGAGAGAATTAAGCTGTACAATGTGTATTTTGAATTTTACTGAGTCTAGGTATTTGAAAACTGGTTTAAAGTGTTAGCCAAGCCAAAAATGCAGTTAAATTCACCCAATTCTGATTTATACCATGTATTTAAGCCCACTTCCCATTGGGTTGCTTCCCAGGGTGTGCATTATCTGTTGATTGCTTTAAAGTATAGAGCAAGTTCAGCAAAACATTATACAAATGGAAGAGAATTATTCTGTTCTCCCGCATCAAACTGAAGTACAACCCAACATATAATTTATACTACATTTTGTTGGCCTTGGTTTTTGATGTAGGTCAAAAACAAATGTCTTTTAACTACATAAAAATCAATGAGCTATTGTTTTGTATTATAATCAAAACACTCATTGATCTGTACCTGGGAGAGATTTAAAGTTATTCTCAATGCTGCCTTAATGTCTTTGATCTTATTTTCAAATGTCACCGGCATATCACCATAAAACTAAGATGCACATGAATATGTTGGTTTATGAAACACCAGACAAACATAGATTAACATAGTTTATTTAGTTTTGCCTCTAACAAATATAATGATAGCAGAAAACCTATGTATATTCCTCATTTCAACTTTATTATGTACAGCAGATATGAAAGGTTAGTAACTAAATGTTTGGTGTGAATACCATTATGGCCAGTGTTCTCAAATAAATTTTTAGTCTTTAGAAGATGAACTGTAGTATATTGTATTCGGTTTGGTTTAAATAACCACCCCCAAAGTTCAGATAAGTATCTGAACTTTATCCGAACTATCCAAACTTCCTTTAGTTTGTGATTCAAGTCTGAAAATCTCATGAGAACAGATGCTCTTGTAGCTTTCCCTTACTTCCTGCTTCATTGTGAGAACTAGATTTCCAAAGAAATTCTTAAATGCATAAGAATTCTGAATGCGTGATGCCAGGGGACTTTTTTCCCACTCAAATTAAAATTTGTTACTGCTTTTATCCGTGAAAATTTCAGTTCTTATCTTTCTTAATGCAGTAGCCTTCCCCTACACCAAATCTGCGGCTTTGCTCTCCATGGTCAGTTACCTGTGGTCAACCACAGTCTGGAAGCAGAGGATCCTCCTTCCCACTTACCGTCAAAAGGTCAATAGTAATCTAACCCTATGTCACAGAGCCTACATCATTCCCCTCACTTCATCTCATCACATAGGCATTTTATCATCTCACATCATCACAAGCAGAAGGGAAAGTACAATATAATAAGATATTTTTGAGAAAAAGAGAGACCACATTCACATAGTTTTTATTAGGATATATTGTTATAATTATTCTATTTTATTATTGTTATTAATCTCTTACTATGCCTAATTTATAAATTAAGCTTCATCATAGGTAAGCATGTATAGAAAAAAACCCATAATATAGATAAGGCTCAGTACCATGTGGGGTTTCAGGTAACCGCTGGAGGGTCTTGGAACATATTCCCTGTGGATAAGGGGAGACTACTGTATCTCCATGATGTTCTTGTTAGCTTTGACCACTATTTCATCTTGAAACTCTTTCCTCCTTAATCCTCCATAGCATTAGTTCCTCTTGATGTTTCATCTATTTTTTCTCATCACACCTTCTCAGTTTCTGCTCTGACCTTTACCTAATCTGAATACACCTTCATTGTTTGGTATTTTCCAGGCTCTTAATTAACACAATAAACGTACAGTGAACCCTGTTTTTGTGCCTAACATTGTTATATGCACTGGGTTTATAGCAATTAACAAAGCAGGAAGAAACAAAATCCTGCTCTTGAGGAACGTAACTTCTTTTTTTTTTTTTTAAGATTTTATTTATTTATTTGACAGAGAGACAGCAAGAGCGGGAACACAAGCAGGAGGAGTGGGAGAGGGAGAAGTAGGCTTCCTGCCGAGCAGGGAGCCTGATGCTGGGCTCGATCCCAGGACCCTGAGATCATGATCTGAGCTGAAGGCAGACGCTTAATAACTGAGCCACCAGGCGCCCCAAGGAATGTAACTTCTAATGGAGGTAAACAGATGAGTGAAACAAAAAAAAAATTAAAATACATAATATATTTGATGGTTCTAAGTATTATGGAGAAAAAAATAAAGCAGAAGGACAGGGGAAAGCCCTGGGAGGGGTCAGGGTGTAAATAGGGTTGTCATAGAAGATCCCAAAGGAAAGCTGACATTTGCACAAACCCTGAAGGTGGTAAATGTGTGATCATGGGCTATCTGGACAAAGACCATTCCAGGCAAAGGGAATAGCCACTGAAAAAGCGTGGAGACTGGCATATACCTGGTGTGCCATTTGTCTTACTTTTCTTCTCACTCTACACGTTGTCTGTTCCCATGGACTAAGTTACCAACAAGTATGTACATCGCTCCCAAATCTGGATCTCTATTACGGGTGTTATATCTCTAACATCCAGCTGGACATCTCCACCTGAATGTCTTCTGAGCATTTGAAACCCAGTATATCCCCAAACCTAATGTGCTTCTTCCCTCTGAAACATAGAGTGCCCCCTGCATGTCTCTTCTTATGTTACAAATACCCACTTAGTGATCAAAGGCAGAAACCTAGGAGTCCTTGTAAGTTCATCCTTCTCCCTTTTTGTCCACATCTAATTTGCTTTTCCATTTCACACGAATTAATGAGGGACTGCTTTGTGCTGGCCTCTGTGCTACAGGCTGTGATAGTAAGATTGATCAGTGCATTAAGTGCCTACTGATTTTTTTCTTTATTTTTGTCTACGTCTCCACTGCTACAGTTTAAGCGTGTCATCAGATTATAGTAACAGTCTCCCAACAAGTGCCCAGTCTCTGTGTGCTCACCCTTCCATCCCTGGGCTCTTTTCTTTCGGAGTTATTTTTCTAAAATATAAAAATTATAAATAATCAAGAACAATTGAGAAAAGACATTCTTGCATTTTGACATGTAGGAAACAATCCCCTTGTAACTTTTAAATAAAATACAGACTGTTCCAAGAAAATCAGCAAAATACAATGCATGCTGGACAAGACAAAAGGAGACCCTAACTAGGTGTGAGATCATAGACAAATAACCTCAATTGTCTCCACCTAAACCTCCTGCTCTTTTAAAATAAGTAAATTGGAATCGATTATAACTTTAGACATTTTGAATCCTTATTTTCAATAGAGTTTAAAAATGGAGAATACAACTACAATATTGGTCATAGAGGAAAAGAGATTTTCTGCCAGGTAGAAGATAAAATTATATATTTTCTAATCCAGAGATAACGATAAGTCCTGTCAGTTTTTACCTTTGAGCAAAGAAGCATATGATCTGAAGGTCACTGTAGAAAATGAATAACTTCTTCAAACAGTTTTACTATACTGGAGAATGTTTCAGAATGTCCCAAAATAAAAACAGTA
>NC_138374.1:127078799-127099518 GCF_054177405.1 Leptonychotes weddellii
GAGGGCACGTTCTGCATGGAGCACTGAGTGTTATAAGCAAACAATGAATCATGGAACACTACATCAAAAACTAATGATGTAATGTATGGTGATTAACATAACATAATAATAAAAAAAAAAAGGAGTATAAAAAAATTGAAAAAAAAGAATGTTCCAAAATATAAAATCACAGAAAGATTAAAGAAATAGAAAAAATGAAAACAAGAGGATTTGAGTGACTGATTAAATATCTATATCAACTAAGAAATCATATCAGATGATTCTACTGAAGAACTTAAATACAAGAGCAATAGATAAATGGCTAGTAGCCCAAAAAGAACCTACCCCCTCCCCCAATATCATAATGCAATTACCAAAAACTTACTACGGAAAAGGGGATTGCTGAAAGGTTAGGAAAGCCTTGGGAAAATTTAAACATTTCTTTTTTTAAGTATTATTAAGGAATTTATTAAAATTTATGGTCATAAAAATATTTAGAAATAATTTTTTTCTGATTTTCTGCTTCAAATAAAGGAATTACAAATTCCCCAGTTTATATAGCTACCCACAACCACTCCCCTAAACTCACTCTTATGTCTACTAAGTATTTCAGTTAATATGTCAAACATAACCCTCTATTCCCCTTGCCACTCTCCCCCCCGCAAAAAAATTCCTTGCTCCTCTTCCCTTTTCCTTCATCTCAGTGAGTGGCATCACTGTGTTCCAAATTTCTTAAGTAAAATATTTAGGAGTAGCCCTTGATCACTCTCCTTCCCTCACCTCACACGTGTAATGCCAGAGAAAACCCATTTAGCTCTACCTGTGCAATATTTACTGAACATAAATTCTTCCCAGTCCCCATTGCCATTATCATTATCAATCCACCTACATCTTTTTTCTAGACTACCTTAACAGCTTCACAATTTGTTTCCCTGATTTTCTTTTGTCTCTCTATAGTTTGTTCTTCATATACCAATTATTTTCTTTAAAACATAATTCTGATAATAAGAATTTTCTGCTTAAAATCTCCCTATCAGAATAAAATCCAAATCCCTTACCATGATTTACAAATCCCTACATGATCTGGCCCCTTCCTATTTTTCTGGCCTCATGTTAGCTCAACTATTCTATTGTTAGAAATGGTTAGGAATTCTTTTAGCTGCAAGCAGTAGAATATCTGAGAAACTATAGCTTAAACCACAAGGACATTTATAATTAGCTTACCCAAAAGCCCGGAAGTAGGTGAACTCAGAATTAGCCCAAAAGTCTATGTAATCAAGGACCCAGGCTAGTTTTAAGTTTATATTCTACCATCCCTAGCATGTTGGATTTTAGTCCTTCTGCTTCCTGCCTCATGGTGACAATGTGGTTGCTGCCATGCTGTTCTTCACATCTGCATTCTAGTCAGGAAGAAAGGGGAAAGGAGAGAATATGTATCTGTCTTTTTATTAGGAAAGTAAAAGCTTTCCCCAAATTTCCCCTTATGTCTCATTACCCAGAAACAGACTTCTCTGTAAGTCTCATTGCTTCCAAGTAGGTTAATGAGCAACACTGACAATAAGAGATACAGGGAAAGCTCTTATCTAACTTTTGAACCCCTGTACTGGGAAGAGGCAGGGAAGAAAGGAATTGTCTCCTGGGTGAGCCAAATAATCTCTACCACACTGGCCTTTCTGTTGCGTGAACGTACCAAAATAAGTCCTTCTTTAAGGCCTTCAAATGAGCTATTCCCACTGCTAAGAATGTCAGTGTCCAAATGTCAATCCCTCAAAGAGACTCTTTCTGATTACCCTCTCTGAAGCTGTACCCCAAAACCTTCTGTCCCCCTCTATTCCATTACACTGTTATGTTTTTAAAGCACTTAGAATAAGAAGGATGGCAGAATAGAGGAGTAACTACTTCTCCACCCTCCAAAGATGGAGAAGTAGAGAAAGGAGATCACACATTAGGTGAAAAAGAAAAAAACAGAAAAAAAAAATTAAAAATAAAAAAGTTAGCTTCCCTTTTATCAAATATCCATACTGCCCATGTTCATTAGCCTCCCCGCCTCCCCCTTCATATTATCGAATTCCCCTTCCAGAGCTAGAAGTAAGGGACTATTCTGGGGGTGTTGAGCAGATGACATAGAGATTGCATGGAAAGGTGGTACCGTGGGCTGACCCACTGCCAGCAAGTAATTGTTTCAAAAGGACAGCTTGCTTCTAGCAGTATATGCTAAAATTGAGACTCTTGACTTTTCAGCCTCCAAAGCCTAAATGTTTGGCACAAATAGCAGAAATCTGGCATTTTCAATGCTCATATGTCCAAAAGCTGGAGAACTAGAAAATGCTAAGAGTCTTAAATTGGTGTCCACTTTGGAATATTTGGCCCAGGAAAATGTATATTCTCATGCTGCAGGAAGTTGGTTTGCAAAATGAAGGTTGAATTGGGGCCAAAAAGCAAGCACCATTTGCCAGAGTGTAGATGAAATATGATAGTTTGCTGCACAAAGTTTCTTTTTAAAAGTTATTTGCAGCTGCCGTGACACATCTTTAAAGTTGTAATATGTAGAACTGTTATTTAGGAATTCCAACGGAGGGAAACAAATCTCAATTGTTTACATTTAAACATGATGTAGTAAGATACTAAGGAATAAATGTAAACATTATAGATTGGACAAAGCAATGCAAGTGAAACATGGCTCAAATCAAAGCATAGACTTAAATGATCCAAAGAAAACCAGAAACTCTCATTTTCATAGAAAAGCTGTATTTACTATTATTCTACTTAGCAGACTTTCTTATGGCATGTTGAGAGAAAATACATTGTTTTAGGAAGGGTTTAAGTTAAAGTAACATGATGACAGAACTCCATTGCTTTTAAAAGAAAAAATCCTTAACAGATAATAGTACCCTTAATTACATTTTCTATTCCCTTTGAAGAAAAAAGCATTAACTACAGAAACTCATTATGTGAAATTTACTGGTAAAAAAAGCATAAAACGTTTGACTTAAAAGTTAGCAACTATGTGTAACTAAGACTGGACTATTAAAATAGATTAAAATTTGGCAGGCAGCTAGGAAACAGAGGGTGTTTGCAGAAATGAAGAGAGAGAGAGAAGTTAATAAGAAGTGAAATGCAGAAGACAAAGGGGAGAGGTTTGTAATTTTATTTTTCAGTTCATTCTATTGAAGAATAACTTTGAGAGAATGCCAAGATGCAATTTTCAATACTGAATTTTCTATTCCTGGTGACATTAATAGACATTTAAGGTACAACGCATAGAGGTAAAGTACGGAAGTTTATTCTAATTTCAAAAAATTATTTTTGTATTCCTTATTGAATCCACACTCTGGAGAGATGGCAGTTAATGGTAGAAACATCTTTAATATTCTCTGTTCCTTACCTAGTCTCCACGCACACAAATCTTTCCATTGATTTGCTACTGTTTCCAGAAGATGCTGTTAATTGCAGAAATGCAAGCTTTTAGTGAAAATTAACCCACTGACCTGGGCTGATTTGCCTTTTCCATGGCTTTATATTGCCCTCCACCTTAAAACACAAAAAGCAAAGCACCTAGCTCTGGAGCAAGACCTTCTGGGTTCAAAACTGGCTCTCCCACTTATTCAGTGTGTAACTTTGGACAAGTCATTTAACTTTTCCTGCTACAGTTCCCCCACCTGTACAATGGAGGTAGCAGTAACACCCACCATAAGAGCATAGAGAAGGGTTAAATAAGATAATAAAGGTATAGAGCTTACAATGGTACCTGGAATTTAGTAAGTTCTCAGTAAGTCATAGCTACTATTATGATTAACTTATGCCATGTTAGCTGGTCGAGGAACAAATATCAGTAAACAAGCAAAAATTAATTACTATTAATGAATCTGCTTCCCTTGTACCCCTATAAACAAAGTACAATATTATCCTACTATCTAATTCTAGTCTGTGACTGTACTGAGACATTTAGTCCTTAAAAAGAGTCCATACAATCAACCAAATGTAGTCCTTACATTTGCCAGCCTCCCTTGCAGTTAACTGGGAGCATATAACTATTATCTGGCCAATGCCTGGGAGAAAGTGATAGATGCCTCTATCAGGCCTACCAAAAAAAGCTCCAGCTCCTTCTTCCTCAGCCACAGCATGCTTGGAGGCCATGAACTCTAGATGGTGAAGTTTTCAGATGAAGGACAACATCCCAACGTGCATCACACTTTTCATGAATGAGAAATAAACTTTTGTATTTTAAACCACTGAGAATGTATAGTTTGTTTGTTACCATAACATTGCCGAGCATAATCCTCATTACCACAGTGGTCAAAATGATGCAAAGCTTCCTAGTAAAGGAATTAAAAACAAAACAAAACAACATTATTCCAATCCCTTAATAATGTCCAAGGAAGTCTGCCATCTCAATTAGAGAAGATTCAAAGCCTCTTTCTCTTAATTTTCCCGGCTGGCAGTGGCCAATTCTGATCCATAGTACCTTATTTTATATCCAACTTGGCATTCTTTATTTCAAATCTAAGGGCCGTATTTACTATGGCCTTCACTCTCTGGAATGTTTTCTGGAGCTCAGTATCTAAACACAAAAACAACTAGTGAATTTCTGATTCCTTCATTGGGGAATGCAGAACACAAAAAAAACATTCGGGATGTTAGCTGGAGTTAAGGTGGAATAGTGATGCAGAAGGATAGCTCTTGCATCCCTCAGGGACACTCTCTTCCCCTTAGGGTGGCCTCACTGGCTAACATTTATCTCTGTATTTCTTCTTTGTGTAATCATTAGGAAAGACAGTATTCTATTACGTCATATGTTTATTTCAGTTACTAGTGGATTTATGTTTAGTGAAAAGATGGATGTACTGTGATAAAGCTAAATGGTTAACTTCATTTGAAAAGTTCTATAAGGATATCTTGCTCTTTGGAGTTCTAAAAAGTCATGATAAAATACAAATACAAAGTTATCTCAAAAAGACCAAAGATTTCCCGTGCCCTACCCAAGAGGCTGAGCACATATTTAAAAACAAAACAGTGGGCTGGAAAATGAGAAGTCAAGGACTAATGCTATAATGATGACATGGAGGTTGATTTGTACATCCTGAGGTTTTTAAGGGCAGACATTGATAGATCAGAGATTTGCCTTAGGGACTACAGTGGTCCTATAATCTACAGTACAGGAACTCTTTTAGGGGGAGGATAAATATAAAATGAATTATCTTGAAAGCCTCATTGGATAAGGTGTTTTTAGTGTTCAAGATCAAATTTTTGAAAAAGAGTCTCTGGTGCCAGGTTTATTTTTATGATGCTAGTCAATTAAAAACTTTAAAAGCCATATTTGCAAAGTTATTTATATACTAAATAGAACCCAGGCAGGCAAGGGCCCTGGTTTTTGGTATTTTAGTGAAAGGCCCAAGGTACAGTCATCATTATTCATGTAAAATTGTGAATTTTATAAACAGAAATAAAAAGGACAAAATATACTTTAAAAGAGTAACGTATTTTGAATGATAAAAACACCGTTCTGTGCTGTTCTCAAGTATTCATCCTGCTTAAATGAAATAGGAAAATATGTCACTGAGAATTCTTACAGTTCTTTTCTACCTGAACAACAATAATCTTTAAAAATGTGTAAAAAGAAGTGTTTGCTTGATTTCTTTGTTTTTAGTTAACTTTGCTTTGGTGAAATACTGAGAAATAGATTAGCAAAAGGAAGTGGGGGAATTGAGTGATTATGCAGTTAATTTTGTCTTTATAGTAACTATTTTCACCTAAAATATTAACATTATTTGGTCTACAACATTTTTACCATACTTTGTAAAATGAATTATAGAACTAAGTTCAGCTGTTACCTAGACAAGAGATACCTGTGTGGTGAGCCACCACAAAACTTAGGATAAAGGAATTTTTGTTGCTGGTATAAATTATCTAGTTTTCCTGCTGACATAGCTTCTTTTTATTTTACCTCGGAGGATGTAAGTTACAGGAAATTATAGCTCTTTGGGGATATTCTAAGCACTGTGACTTTTTCATCAGGCATACTTTACTCATAAGTTCTCTCTGTTTAGGAATTTCTTATTCTTGGTAATCCCCCAGAAGAACAGTCTATAGTAGGACATCCTTTGCAAAATCAGTAATTTGTTTCACATTTGATTTGTCTTCTATATGTGAATCCAGGGAAGGAAATTATCCTGGAGCTTGCTTGGGAACTCTGATGGTTAATTTTCTGTGCCAAATCAGCTGGGCAATGGAGTGCCATTTCGTCCAACGTGATTCTGAACCTTTCTGTGAGGGTGTTTTTGGATGAAATTAACACTTAAATTGGTAGACTTTGCTTAAAGCAGACTGCCCTCCATAATGTGTGTGGGCCTTATCCAGTCAGTTGAAGGCCTGAATAGAACAAAAAGACTGCCCTTCCCTGAGTGAGAGAGAACTCTATAGCATCTGCCCTCAGGTCAGAACTGCAGGCTCAGCTATCCTGGGTCCACAGCCTTCCACTCAACCTGCTAGCCTCCATAATCATACCAGCCAATACCAGCCAATTCCTTATAATAAATCTACATATACCATACACACACACACACACACACACACACACACACCCATCTCCTTTTGGTTCTGTTTCTCTGGGAAATCCTGACCAATATGGGACTAAGTACAGATGTACAGAAAGGTTATCTTGATCCACCCTTTGAGGAGAATATATTAGTAGGACAATTCAGATAATTATGAATCATGCCTAGCAGCCTGTCAATAACATTATTATATTTTTATAAGAAAAGCAAGACAGCCAAAACTATCTGTGATTTAAAAACTGTCATGGGGTCTTTTCACAAGGTGCCTTGATTATGCTTTCTTCTAACTGTGGGGAACATTTCTTTGTTTTGCTTCTATCCAAACTACTGAGGAAAATGATAAGGAAAGAAGTTTCTAGTACAAATATCTGATGAACCATCAGAATATAAACTCCTTGAAGATAATCTAACTCTGTTTAGCACTCTTGGAAATGGGTCTCATCCACAGTCACATGAGAACAGATCCTTAATAGATGCTCCTAAGGACATGGAATTGAAAGCCAAAACAAGACAAAACAAAACAAAACACAAATCAACTAAATGTTCATCTTCATAGTATGTACTTTTCCTTCTATGCATTTCTTTGATAACGAAAAAAAGGTGGAGGGGGTAAGACAGGAAGTTAGAAGTCTAGGCTCTCTAGTATTAGTTGAAGGAAAAATGTAAACATATGAGAGAATCATGGAACTTAGGTGTATGCTATCTTAAAAAGCTTCAGAATGCCAGTCAAAGCAATATTCCAAAGGTGGGACCTGAAAGATTTTTATTAAAATCTTTAGGAAATTAGACAGAATGAATGGAGTGGCTGAATATGTCAGAAATGGAAGAAAAATCCTTAAGTTAAGAGATATAATTTTTTCATTCAACAGACATTTATTAAACATGGACTGTGTCAAGTGCTATGTTATTTGCTAAAGTATACCAGTTTTGAACTTGGATCAACAGGCATAATGCTAGGCAAACATAGATGTAATTTTTCTCCTCATTTGCTACCAACAGTCTCCAGTCACAACTAGCACAGCATTTTAATCTTTAAATGCACATACTTTACTCACACTCTCATAAGTATCAATGAGTTATAGGTATTTTAAAAGTATTTCTCCCACCTGATTTTTTGTTTTTAAAGGAACAGTAACTTATGCCAAAGAAAACAATAGAAAAGAACAATAAGTTTACAAGAAGGAAAAAGGAGACAGAGAAAGAGGAGAGAAAGAAAGAACAAGATGGGGTAGAGAAAAATTATGGGAATATATTCAGACCTTCTAATTCTCCTTAAACACACCCAGTACATACTTAGCTTTTCTACCCCAAAAGGCCACGAGACACAGGAATAGGCATCCCAAATTCACTATCAAAGATTTACCTAAGCAACTGGGGGGGGGTGTGGGTCTATAGCAACTAAATTCTGATTTTATTTGCAAGGGCTAAGATTTAACTTTGCTTGAAGATATCTAAATAAATAACATGACAGGACAATAATGAAATTCAAATTGCTTTGAAATTTAGTTTTCTCTTAAGGACTCTTATATCAAGGACAAAATCAAAACACAATGGGAAATATTTAGAAAATGACAACAATAACAAACCAGAGACTGTTAGCACTGAACAATAATGGCTACAAAGCTCAGTGAATAAAAAGCATAATGAAAAAAATAAAATACACACACACACACACAAACACACACACACACATACACCCCAGAGAACATCATGATCAAACTGCCGGAAGTAGTAATAGACAGTAAATGTAAAAAGCAGCTAGAGAAGTAAACCACATTATGTACAGAATAAGAAAATTAAGAATGACAGCATACGTCTCATAAATAATACAACCCATAAAAAAGTATTAGGAAGAAAAATGTCAACCTAGAATTCCATACCCAGCAAATACCTTTCTAAATAGAAGATAAAATAAAGAATTTTTCAGGCATTAAAAAGCTAAGGTTCACCACCTGCAGACCTGCACTATAAGAAATAACAGTGAGGGGCACATAGGCAGCTCAGGTGGTTGAGCAGCCACTATTGTTTCAGCTCAGGTCGTGATCTCATGGGTTGTGGGATTGAGTCCCACATCAGGCTTTGCATTCAGCGGGGCCTCTTTAAAGATTCCCTACCTCTTCCCCTCCCCTGACTCATGCATACATGTGTGCTCTCTCTCTAAAATAAATAAATAAATCTTAAAAAAAAAAGAAATGTCAATGAATTTCTTCAAGTGGAAGATTATAACAGATGATAACTTTCAATCTAAACAAAGGAAAGAAGAGTGCCAGAAATGATAAAATACATGGGTAAATACAGAAGACATTTTTCTCATGGTTTAATCTCTTTAAAATACAAGTAACTAATGCAAAAATAATAAAAGCAATGTGTGTTTTAAAATACATAGAAGGAAAATATATGATAAAAATAGCACACCAGAAAGGGGAAGGAAAATAGAAGTAAACTGTTGGAAGTTTCTTACACTATATATGAAATGGTATAATACTGTTTGAAGATAGACTAAAAAATTTAAAGATTTATATTGTAAATCCTAGAGCAGCCACTGAAAAAACAGAAAAAAAAAACAAGCAAAGAGTTGTAGCTAATAAGACAAAAGAAAAGATAAAACTTAATCATAAAAGAAACTCAATTATCCTGAAGATTTGGAAAGAGGAAAAAAGAAGCAAATATCAGATATAATAAATAGAAAACAAATAGCAGGATGGCAGATTTAAACTTCACCACATCAAAAATTACATTAAATATAATTTATCTGAACATGCTGATTAAAAGAGCAAAAAAGAGGGGCCTGGGTGGCTCAATCGGTTAAGAATCTGACTCTTGATTTCTGATCAGGTCATGATCTCAGGGTTGTGAGATTGAGCCCCGTCATGGGCTCTGGGCTTGGCATGGATCTTGCTTAAGATTTTCTCTCTCCCTCTCCCTTTGCACCTTCCCCCCAACCTCTCTCTCTCCCTCAAAAATAAAAAAAATAAATAAAGAGTCAAAAACAAGGGCCATTCATTTCAAAATAAAAAATGAATCAATTCAATAAGAATGCATAATAATCCTAAATGTGTTTATATATAACTACAAAATAACTCCAAAACCTCAAGAAGTAAAAGTAGAAAACTCCACAATTATAACTACAAATTTCAATACTATTGTCTAATAACTGGTAGAAAGAATAGACAGCAAATCAGCAAGCATATAGAAAACCTGAGCATTACTATCTAACAACTTGATCTAATTGATATTTATAGAACATGGTATTCAAAGACAGTACAATGCCATTAATTTCACAAAGCATACAACATAGTCTAGGGCATAATCCATAATCCATAATCTAGGGCATAAAATGTTTTTAAGTAATTTTAAAAAGATCAAAATCAGAGGACATCAGAGGATATCAGCAAGATGGCAGAATAGGAGTATCTCCATGGAGATACCAATTCAAAAACACTACATAAGCCAATTCCCTTTATGAGAAATCCAAAAGCTAGTTAAGAGGCTCCTGCATTCCAGAGGAGCATGAAACCAGCCACACAAAACTGCTAGAAAAATGTGTGTCACTCACTCACCAGAGTTCCTCCCATTAGCACAGCATGGTGATTGAGGGGAAACTCCCAACTCCTGGCTTCTCCCTGGGAAGAGAAAGAGAAGACTGAAACATACATCTAATGTTTAGACTTTTCAGGGGGCTACCTGAGGGGCTAGTACCTGCTTTGCCTGAATCTAAGTGCTGACAGAAAAAGGCTCCAGGTCAGGGGCCACAGAGAAAAAAAAAGTGATAGTATGAATTAGCACATACTTCCTTGCCATAGTCCTTATTCAAGGCTCAGTGTGGAATGAGTGGGAGAAAACCCCCAACTCTGGATTCTCCCTGGGGAGGAAAAGAGTTGAAGCATTCATCCAATATTCCAGCTTGGGGTGGGAGTGCTACCCAAAGAAATGGTTTCTCTCTCACATGTCTCAGAGCACTGAACTGGTATAAATGCCTAGGGACCACTAGGTGGCTTTTTGCTACTCCAAAGAGCACCTCGTACAGCACACAGAGGAAAACACAGCTCAGCTGCTTTATTCTCAGGGGAAAAAGGGAAGAGGGGAATGTTTTTCTAATATTCTGGCTTTTAGGGGTGCTGTCTGAGGGATTAGTTTCTAATTTTTCCAACTCAGAGTGTTGACAGCACTCAGGGTACTCTAGACATCTGGGGACTGCTGAGAACAAAAAACAGCTGGGCAACCTATAGCAGCTCCAGAGAACATGCAGTACTACAAAGAGATAACAGAAGGAGTGAGGATTTATAAACTCCAGGAAAAAGAAGCTTGTAAAACCTCTTTCACTGGGAATACACACACAAGTCCAGAGAGGACATATCCATAGAAAAGCTTTGAGAAGTCCCCAGAATCCCTAGCTGGGCTGATTGGTGAAGATCTTTCCCTGTACTAAGACAGTCTGTAGAGACTTGGAGAGGTGGTTGATCCTAATACAAGGTAATAAGGCAGACAAAGAAACAGAAAAACATAGCCCAGACAAAATATATCTCCAGAAACTGAATCTAAATAAACATAGATATAGGAACTACTTGACAAAGAATTAAAATAACGGTCATAAAGATGCTCAATGAGCTCAGGGAAACAATACATGAACAAAACTGGGATATTAACAAAGAGAAAATATTTTTAAAAATCAAGGACATTTTAGAAGTGATAATACAATATATGAATTAAAAAATTGGTAGAGGGGTTCAACAACAGACTTGATCAAACAGAAGAAAGAATCAGTGAACTCAAAAACAGAGCATTTTGGATTATCTAGTCAGAGGAGTAAAAAGATAAAAGAATGAATAAAAGTTAAGACAGTCTAAGAGACTTATGGGACAGCACTAGCCAGAGCAATATACTAATTATGGGAGTCCTAGAAGGAGAAGAGAGAGAAAGGGGAAGAAAGCTTATTTGCAGATACAATGGCTCAAAAAACTTCCTAAACTGGGTAAGGAAATTAACAACTAGATCCAAAAGGCCAATGGATTCCAAATAGGATGAATTCAGAGAAGACTACACTGAAACACATTACAATCAAATTGTTAAAAGTCAAAAACAAAGAGAGGATTTTGAAGGAAGCATGAAAAAAGGAACTTGTCATGTATAAGGCAGCCTCAAGACTATAAGCAGATTGGTGGACCTGGGTGGCCCAGTTGGGTAAGTGTCAGACTCTTGGTTTCAGCTCAGGGATGATCTCAGGGTCATGAGATCGAGCCCTGCATCAGGTTCCATGCTCAGCATAGGATCTGCTTGGGTTTCTCTCTCCCTCTCTCTCTGCCCCTCCCCCAACACTCTCTCTCTCTCACTCAAAAAATAAGTAAATAAATAAATCTTAAAAAAAAAAAAGACTATAAGCAGACTTTTCAACAGGAACCATGCAGGACAGAAGAGAGCGGGATGATATATTCAAAGTGCTAAACAAAAACTACCCACAAAAAAATACTATAGCTAGCAAAACTTCCCTTCAAAACTGAAGGAAAAATAAAGGCTTTCCCAGAAAAACAAAAGCTGAGGGAGTCATCACCACTAGATCTGCCTTTCAAGAAATGCTAAAGGGAGTCCTTCAAATTGAAATGAAAAGTGATTAGATAGCAACATGAAAATATATGAAAGTATAAAGCTTGGTGGTAAAGGTAAATATAGAAACAAATATAGAATACTGTAATACTGTAATGGTGGGGAGTAAATCACTTTTAACTCTGGTATAGAATTAAAATAACAAAATTATAAAAAATAATTATAACTATAAAAATATTTTAATGAGGCACCTGGGTGGCTCAGATGGTTAAGCGTCTGCCTTCGGCTCAGGTCATGATCTCAGGGTCCTGGGATCGAGTCCCGCATCGGGCTCCCTGCTCCTTGGGAGCCTGCTTCTCCCTCTGCCTCTCTCTCTCTCTCTCTCTGTCATGAATAAATAAATAAAATTTTTTTAAAAAAAAGAATTTTAATGGATGCACAATAGAAAGAGATGTAATTTGTGGCATCAATAACATAAAGTACAGGGAGGGAATAAAAGAGTAGAGTTTTTGTATTTCATTGAATTTAAGTTATTGTCAGCTGAATACATATTATTATAAATATAAAATGCTTTATGTAAGCCCCAGGGTAACCACAAAGAAAATACCTTCAGGAGATACACAAAATAAGAAAGAAATCAAAACATGTTACCACAAAAAAAAAAAAAAAAAAATCAGTGAAACACAAAGGAAGACAACAAGAAAAAAAGCAAGGAAAGAAGGACAAAAAAGTTACAAGACAAATAGAAAACAACAAAATGGCAATATTAAGTCCTTTACCATCAGTAATTAATTTAAATGTGAATGGATTAAATTCTTCAATTAAGAGTGACTGAATGGACTTTAAAAAAAAAGGCAAAACCAAGATCCAACTGTACATTATCTACAAGAGATTCATTTTATTTATTTATTTATTTTAGATTTTATTTACTTATTTTAGAGAGAGAGAGAAAGAGAGCAGGGGGAAGGGCAGAAGGATAGGGAGAGAAGCAGACTCCCAGCTGAGGATGGAGCCCAACATGGGGCTCAATTCTCAGACCCTGAGATCATGACCTGAGCTGAAATCAAGAGTCAGACACTTAACCAACTGAGCCACCCAGGTGCCCCAAGAAACCCTCTTTAGCTTTGAAAACACACATAGGTTGAATGTGAGGGATGGAATAAAATAATCCATGCAAATGGTAAACAAAAGAGAGCAGGAGTGGCCAAATTTATACTAGACAAAATAATCTTTAAGTCAAAAACTTTAACAGGAGACACAGAAGGGAATTACATAGTAATAAAAGGGTCAACTTACTAAAAAGATATAACAACTGTAAACATATAAAAACCCAAATATATGAAACAAAAATTGACAGAATTGAAAGTAGAAATAGACAGCAACACAATACTAGTAGATTTCAATACCTTTTCAATAATAGAACAACTAGACAGAAGATAAATAAGGAAGCTTTAGAAGACTGGAACAACACTATAGAACAAATGGACCCAAAAGACACATTTAGAACATTTCACCCAAAGGCAACAGAATTCACATTCTTCTCAAGTGTGCTCAGAATATTTTCAAAGTTATATTAGGGTCACAAAACAAGTCAACAAATTTAAGAAAATGATACCAAGTTCTTTTGTTTTGTTTTTTTCTGACCACATGAAATGAAACTACACAAATATGTGGAAACTTCCACAAATATGTGGAAATGAAACAATCCAATCCTGAACAACCAAAGAGTCAAAAAAGAAATGAAAAGAGGAAAGATCCCAAATAAACAACCTAAGTTTACACCTCAAGGAACTAGAAAAAGAAGAACAAATGAGTCCCAAAAATTATCAGAAGGAAAAAAATAATCAAGATGAGAGCATAAATAAATGAAAAAGAAAAGCAATAGAAAAAAATAAAAAAAACTTAGTTTTTTAAAAAGATAAACAGAATTGGCAAGCCCCATATAGTTTGAGAAAAAAGAGAGAAATTTCAAATAAATAAAATCAGAAATGAAAGATGAGACATTGCAACTGATGCCAAAAAATTAAAAAGAATTATGAGACTACTGTGAACAATTAAATGCCAAAAAATGGATAAATTCCTAGACACATAAAATCTACCAAGACTGAATCATGAAGAAAGAAAAATCTAAACAAACTTATAACTAATAAGGAGATTGAGTCATTAATAAAAATCCTCCCAACAAAGAAAAGCCCAGGACCAAATGGCTTTACTAGAGAATTCTATGAAACATTTACTTAGAATTAACATCAATCCCTCTCAAACTCTTGCAAAAAATAGAAGGAATGCTTCCAAACTCATTTTGTGAGGCAAGCATTATCCTGATAATAAAGCTAGATAAAGACATATAAGAAATTATAAACCAATATCCTTGATGAATATAAATGCATGAATACTTAACAAAATATTAGCAAACTAAATTCAATGGCACATTAAAAGGCTCATAAGCCATGACTCAGTGGGATTTATGCCTCGGATGCCAGGGTGATTCAACATATGAAAATCAATCAATGTGATACACCATATTATGTAATGAAAAATAAAAATCACATTATCATCTCAATAGATGCAGAGAAAGCATTTGACAAAATTCAACACCCTTACATGATAAAAAACAAACAAAAAAAAAACTAGTCAACAAACTAGGAATAGAAGGTAATTACCTCAACAAAATAAAGGCCACATATGTAAAGCTCATAGTTAACGTCACAGTCAATGATGAAAAGGCAAACACTTTCCTCTAAGATCAGGAAAAAGACAAGGGTTTCCATTCACCTCATCTATTCAATGTTGTACTGGAAGTCCTAGACAGAGTAATTAAGCAAGAAAAAGAAATAAAAGCCATCCAAATTGGAAAGGAAGAAATAAAATTATCTTTCTTCATAGATGGCATAATTTATATACACAGAAAACACTAAAGATTTCACCAAAAACAACAACAACAAGAACCTCCCCCCAAAAAACAAAAACAAAAACACTCTGTTAGAATAATCAAATTCAGCATCATTTTAGGATACAAAATCAACACTCAAAAGTCAGTTACCTTTCTATACACTAACAATGAACAACCTAACCAGGAAACCAAGAAAATGATACCCATTTACAATAGCATCAAAAAGAATAAAATACTTGTGACTAAACTTAACCAAAGAGATGAAGGACTAATGCACTGAAAACTACAAATCATCGCTAAAAGAAATTAAAGAAGACACAAATGAATGGAAAGACAGCCTATATTCATGAATTAGAAGACTTAATATTATTAAAATGTCCATACTACGAGTGGATTCAATGTAATTTCTACCAAAATTACAATTTTTTTTGCAGAAACAGAAAAACTATTGAAAATTCATATGCAAACACAAAGTTTCCAAGCCAAACTATCTTGAGAAAAGTGAACAAAACAATCTTGAGACAGAAGAACGAAACTGGAGGCTTCACCGTTTGTGATTTAAAAACATTACAAACCTGCAGTAATCAAAACAGTATGGTGTTGCATAAAGATAAACAACATATAGACCAATAGAACAGAATAGAGAGCCCAGAAATAAATCCATGCATACACTGTCAAATACTCTCGAACAAGAATGCCAAGACTACTCAATGGGGAAAGGACAGTCTTTTCAACAAATTGTATTGGTAAAACTGTGTATCTAGTGGTGCCTGGGTGGCTCAGTCATTAAGTGTCTGCCTTTGGCTCAGGTCATGATCCCAGGGTCCTGGGATTGAGCCCCGCAACAGGCTCCCTGCTCCACAGGAAGCCTGCATCTCCCTCTCCCACTCCCCCCTGCTTGTGTTCCCTCTCTCACTGTCTCTCTCTGTCAAATAAATAAATAAAATCTTTTAAAAAAATTGTATATCTACATGCAAAAATGAAATTGAACTTATCTTACATTGTATACAAAAATCAACTAAAAATGTATTAAAGATTTGAACATAGATCTAAAACTATCAAACTCTTAGAAGAAAACAAAAAGGAAACTCCATAACATTGATCTTGCCATTGATTTCCTGGATACGATGCCAAAGCATGGGCAATAAAAACAAAATAGACAAGTAGGACTATATCAAACTAAAAAGTCTTCTGTGTAGAGACAACATACAGAAAGGGAGAGAAATATTTGCAAACCATATATTTGATAAGGGTTTAATATCCAAAATGCATATGGGGGAACATCTACCAATTAAATAATGGGCAAAGGATTTGAATAGACATTTCTCTAAAGTAGACATAAAATGGTCAATTTGTATAAGATGCTCAATATCACTAATCTCAAGGAAATGCAAACCAAAACTATAATGAGATATCACCCCACCACTACCTATTAGGATGATCATAAAAAAAAAAAAAAAAGAACAGAAAATAACATGTTTTGGTGAGGATGTGGTGAAATTAGATTCCTTGTACACTATCTGTAGGATTGTAAAATGGTGTAGCTGTTATATAAAACAGTATGGAAGCTCCTCAAAAAAGTAAAAAAATAGAACTACTATATGATCCAGCAACCCTACTTTTGGGATTTATCTGAAAGACCTAAACACAGGATTTTAAGAGATACTTCTGCTCCCTTGTTCCTTGAAGCATTCTTCATAATAGTCAAGATATAGACAGAACCTAAGTGTCTGTCAACAGATAAATGAATAAAGAAAATGAGGAAATGTGGTATACAGGTACTATAGAATGTTATTCAGCCATTAAAAAAGGAAACCTTGCTGATGTGACAACATGGATGAGCCTGGAGGACATTATGTTATGTGAAATAAGCCAGTCACAGAAGGACAAATACTGCATGATTCCATTTATACAAGGTATCTGAAGTAGTTAAATTCATGGAACAGAAAGTAGTAGGGTGATCACCAGGGCCTGGATGGCAGGGGGATAGGAGCAATTACTATATAATGGATATAGAGTTTCAGTCATGCAAGATGAAAAAGTCCTAGAGATCTGCTCTATAAAAATGTGCACAGAGTTAACAATACTGTACTATACACTTAGAAATTTGTTAATAAGTTAGATATCATGTTATGTGTTCTCACCACAATAAAAAAGATTGAAACCATATAAAATATGATCTTTGACACACAACAAAATTAAACTAGAATTCAATAACATGAAGTTATCCTAAAAATCCCCAAATACATGCAAGTAAAACAACATACTTTTTAATACTCTTTTTGTCAAAGAAAAAAATATAGGGGAAATTAGAAAATATTTTAAACTGAAAGAAAATAAAAACACAAGTGTATTTGATCCAGTTCCAATCAATAGCTAGAGATCACAAAAATATACTGAATAGACAAAATTCAATGTAAAGAATTATTAACTAGTAAAAGGTGATCAACTATAAAATATAGGAATAGCCAATGCAGAAACCTTTTCCTATCTCTAAGCTAAGGGAGAATCCACAAGGAAAAAGCTTAAATTGGGAAGAAATCCACCTCTGCTAACACTAAGACCTTATTGGAGAGAATATGATGCCAAGGAAACTGCAACCTGCCTATGGCAAACAAATTTGCAAGAGGCTGAATAAAAAACTAGTCAGTAAGAGGAGCCACTAAGTGTTCAAGAAACTCAACAGAGGGTGCAGACAGACTGGAGCTGTTCTATTGAGATTGCCTGCATAAAGACAATAAAATGAGCCAAATAGTGCTGGCTGGTCAGGGCTGGTCAAAAGAAAGAGCCTATATGATGGCCAAGAAATTTACTGTAGAGTACCAATGGGCAAGAGTTGATCCACTATCAGCAGACCAAGAAAAGTTCACTGGAGCCATGGAGTGTCTCATCTTCTCTGCAGTAGACCCTCATTGGGTGCTGGCAGTATGGAGCTGTTCCACTAGAAAGAGCCCACATGAGTGCTGGAGAAATTCACTGACAACTAAGCATTGTCAGGCCTCCCTCACATCTCTGGTTGCTAAAGAGGAAAAAGGAAAATGAAGACTATTTCTTTTCTTTTAGTGTTCCACTAGAACCCACTATTGACAAAGCTAATATCATGTCACTCATCAAAGGGAAATTTTTACAGCGTTCATCTTCTGTTTCCTAAAGTAGAACAAAGAAGGGTGGATACAAGATGAGAAGCAATAAATTAATAAACAGCATAATATATCAAAATTTGTGGATGACAACAAAAAGCAGGGTTTAAAAGATCTTTATAACAAAAAATAGCATATACTAGAAAAGAAAGCAAGGTTTCAAATCAGTGACATAAGCTTCCATATTAAAAATGAGCAAATTAAACCAAAGTAAGCACAAAAGGGGGAAAAAATTAAAAATAAGCATAGAAATTAATGAATTATAGCAAATAGAGAAACAATGGGAAAATTGATGAAACCAAAAATTGGTTCCTTGACAGGACCAATATAATTGACAAATCAGCCAGACTTAACACAAAAGAGTATCAGGAATAAAAGAAGGAACATCACTACATATCCTACAGAAATTAAAAAGATAAGAAAATGTTCTAAATATAGTCCTATATCTATAATGAAATGTAATTCATAATTGAAAAATCTTTGCACCAAGAAAACTCTAGGGCTAGATGTTTTCATTGGTGAATTAAAAAAAATATTTAAGTAGAAAAATGACTTAAGAATTCTGCACTAATGTTCAGAAAATGGAAAAGAAGGGAACACTTCCCAACTCATTTATGAGGTAATCAGTAACTTGATATCAAAAAATATCAAATACATTACCAAAAAGAAAACCAAACCCCAATATCCCCCCTGAACATAGACACAATTGTTAATTTAAGAAAATTAAATTAAGAAATACATAAAAAGGATATTACATCACAATCAACTGGCTTTAATCGAGGAATGCAAGATTAGTTTTACATCTGAAAATCAATCCATGGGGTGGTGCCTGGGTAGCTCAGTCACTGAGCTTCTGCCTTTGGCTCAGGTCATGATCCCAGGGTCCTGGGATCGAGCCCCGCATCGGGCTCCCCACTCCGTGGGAGGCCTGCTTCTCCCTCTCCTAATCCCCCTGCTTGGGTTCTCTCTCTTGCTGTCTCTCTCTGTCTGTCAAATAAATAAATAAAATTTAAAAAAAAAAAAAAGAAAGAAAATCAATCACTGTTTATAAGAACAAAAAACACTATGACCTACCAGTGGATGCAGAGAGAGCATTTGACAAATTTCAACACTCATTCATAACAAAAACTCTCAGCAAACTAAAAGTAGAAAAAAATTTCCTCAAGTTAAAAGAGAACATTTATTTTTTTTTACTAGAGCTAATTTAATACTTATTGATGAAAAACTGAAGGTTTTCTCTCAAAGATCAGTACCCATTCATGATAAAAACTCTCAGCAAACTAAAAATTGAAAGAAACTTTGTCATTCTGAAAAGAACTTCTACAAAACTCCTAGTGTTGACCTTATACTTAATGGTAAAAGAGTAAATGACCATAAACAAGGCAAGAATGACTGCGCTTATCAATTCTTACATTATACTGGTAGTTCTAGACAGAGCCAAAGGCAAGAAAAAGAAACAAAACAATCAGATTGGAAAGGGGAAAGTAAAAATTTCTTTCTTAACAGATGCCATAATTGTCTTTACTGAAAATCCTAAATAACCTACCAAAAATTTACTAGAATTAATGTGAATTATCAAGATTAAAGGCTATAGAGCAATAGTGAAAAACAAAACAAACAACATACACACACACACACAAACACATCTATCTTAAAAATCTATATATTAACAACAGCATAAAATATGACATGGATAAATTGAAGCAAATATGCACAACTTATCTACACTGAAAATTACAAATAAATGCTGAAACAAATTAAAGAAGACTTAATAAATGGAGATATGTGCCATGTTTATTGCTAGGATGACATATTGTCCCAAGATTGATTCTCCCAAGCTGATCTCCCCAAATTGATCAGTAGTCTTATTTGTTGAAATTGGCAACCTCAATTCAAATTCTTTTATTTTATTTTATTTTATTATGTTGTGTTACTCACCATATATCACATCATTAGTTTTTGATGTAGTGTTCCATGATTCATTGTTTGTGTATAACCACCAGTGCTCTATTCAGTACGTGCTCTCTTTAATACCCACAACCAGGCTAACCCATCCCCCAATCCCCCTCCCCTCTAGAACCCTCAGTTTGTTTCTCAGAGTCCATAGTCTCTCATGGTTCGTCTCCCCCTCCAATTTTGCCCCCTTCATTTTTCCCTTCCTACTATCTTCTTTTTTTTAAACACATAATGTATTATTTGTTTCAGAGGTACAGGTCTGTGATTCAACAGTCTTACACAATTCACAGCGCTCACCATAGCACATACCATCACCAATATCTATCACCCAGCCACCCATGCCTCCCAACTCCCACCACTCCAGCAACCCTCAGTTTGTTTCCTGAGATTAAGAATTCCTCATATCAGTGAGATCATATGATACGTGTCTTTCTCTGATTGACTTATTTCGCTCAGCATAACACCCTCCAGTTCCATCCACGTCGTTGCAAATGGCAAGATTTCATTCCTTTTGATGGCTGCATAATATTCCATTGTATATATGTACCACATCTTCTTTATCCATTCATCTGTCGATGGACATCTTGGCTCTTTCCATAGTTTGGCTATTGTGGACATTGCTGCTATAAACATTGGGGTGCACATACCCCTTCGGA